>NC_089221.1:161404136-161708987 GCF_963924675.1 Phocoena phocoena
CCCCTCTTTAAGTGTTTATTGTGCACCTACTGTGTGCTACACACCTTGCCCCGTGCTACACACCTTGCCCCGTACTCCTCCTCCCAGCCCCATGGGAAAGGTCAGTGGGCACAGACCCACCTTACAGTGAGGACACAAACCTGTGAACAGTGAAACAGGAAGTTACCAGAAGTGGTAAGAACTTTGAGGAGAATTAAAATGAGGTAATTGGACACACAGTGATGGGGACGGGCGCTAGCCAGGAAGGAAGTCAGGGTTGGGACTGCAGAGATGGGGCCTGAAAGAGGAGGTTATGGCCTTGGGGAGAATTGGGAGGAGGATGTTCCAGGCAGATGATATAGCATATGCAAAGGCCCTGAGGTGAGCCGATCTGAGAGCATTTAAATTGCAGCCAGGAAGCTGTGACTGGAGGTGGGTAAGGAGGAGATGGAGGGAGAGGGGACAGGAGATCACAGGGACTAGTCGCATGGGGCCTTGTGGGTTTGGGTGAGGAGAGAGGGTATTGTTTTGAGGGTTACGGCATCTTTGGAGCAAGGAAATGACATGATTAATTTTATTTATTTATTTATTTATGGCTGCGTTGAGTCTTCGTTGCTGCACGCGGGCTTTCTCTAGTTGCGGTGAGCGGGGGCTACTCTTGGTTGTGGTGCGCGGGCTTCTCATAGCGGTGGCTTCTCTTGCTGCAGAGCATGGGCTCTAGGCACACGGGCTTCAGTAGTTGTGGCACGCGAGCTCAGTAGGTGTGGTGCACTGGCTTTGTTGCTCCCATGTGGGATCTTCCCGGACCAGGGCTCAAACCCATGTCCCCTGCATTGGAAGGCGGATTCTTAACCACTGCGCCACCAGGGAAGTCCCGACATGATTGATTTTTAAGTTTTAAGAAGCCCTGCAGCTGCCATGGAGACTGTTGGAAGGTGGAGGCTGAGGCAGCCTCCAAGCCAGAGGAGGCAGGCCTGGATGAGGCAGGGGCTGCAGGGGTTTTTACCAGGTAGATGTGATCTCATCCTGCCCCTGCTCCAACACCTTCTGTGTCTCCCCATTGCCCTTGGGAAAGAGTGCTACTCCCCTGCTGCACCGGATTGAATAGTGTCTCACAAAAGTTCCCATCCACCTGGCCCCTCAGAATATGGCCTTATTTGGAAATAGAGTCTTTGCAGATGTAATTAAGGTAAGGATCAAGATAAGATCATCCTGGATTAGGGTAGGCTCTGAATCCAATGAGAGTGCTTTTAGAAGAGACAGAAATGAACACACAGAAAGACATGGAAAAGAAGACGATGTGAAAATGGGGGCAGAGCTTGGAGTGACACACCTACAAGCCAAGAATTGCCAGTAGCCCCCCAGAGATGAGAGAGGCAGGGGGACAGAATCTTCCTCAGAGCCCTTCAAAAAGAATCAACCCTGCCAACACCTTGATTTCTGACTTCTGACCTCTAAAACCGGGAGGGAATAAGTTTCTACTGTTTTAACCCACCCAGTCTGTGGCTGTTCCAGCAGCCTTAGGAAACTAATACACATGTGAACAGATCACATAGTCAAATGCCCGAGCATTTTTTTCAAGAGGGTCAAATCATACAATTCCTATCTCAGGATGAAAGGAGGATGCAAGTGAAAAGAATGGTGAGAGTTGGATCACTAAATATCCACTGTGAGGGAAATTCCCTGGCAGTCCAGTGGTTAGGACTCCACGCTTCCATTGCAGGTGGCACGGGTTCAATCCCCGGTCAGGGAACTGCGGTTCCACAAGCCCCATGGCGCCGCCAAAAAAAATCCACTGTGACTCATTCAGACATTCATGTGTTGTGTTGGACGTTCAGTGAGGTTAAGGCCCCCCATGAGCCATGACAGAGACCTGGATTCGAATCCTAAACTTGACCATTCCCTCCCTGTGTGACCTTGGCAAACAGCCAGCTCCCTTGGCCTCAGTTTCCCCACTTTTTATTGTGATGATTCTCCAATTGTTATTAAGTTCCTGGAAGTGTTGGTGGGTCCACGGCTGCCAGAGGACAATTCCACACAAAGGCTGACCCAGGCTTCTGCCTTTTTCTTGAGAAAATGCAAAAAGTTTCTTCAGATTCTGCAGGCATCTTATTTATTTACTATTGATAAGACAGCAAGAGGGGTGTCAAATGCAGGGAGCGGAGTAACTGGGGCTCCTCTGAGGTGAGAACATATGAGAACAGGTGTCTGGCATCTCCACGAAACCAAGGATCCTCCAAGCCAGGTTTGGGATCTGGTGTTTTCTTCAGTTGGCCCCCCAGAGGACAGGTGGCCTCGGTGAGGTGGTGAGCGCCTTGTCCTAGGAGGTAATCAACAAAGTCCCCCCAGACATGGGGCTTCATGGCACTATGTGGCATTAGGAGTTCACCAGACCGGACCCCTGTGGGTCTCGGGCTCCCCCAAGGCCACACCGCAGGAGGGTTCAGTGGGGACAGAGGGTCAGTAGGTCTTGCCGGGTGCAGCCACTGAGGCAGCAGTGACGGACAGGGTTGGTGGCAGCTGCCCGGTGGCGGCGGTGGTGGTGATGGCGAGAGGCCTGGGGCAGGGCCTGTGGGGCGAGTACCAGCACGGGGTCCTCACTAGCCATCAGCCCATGGAGGAGATGTTGTCCTTCCAGCCACTGTAGCAGCTCACCTGGGGACAGGGAGGAATTCAGCATAGAGGGGGGGACCCCAGAGGACCCCACTCACATTGCACACACAGCCTCCACTCATCATGCACAGAAACAGAAAGTAAGCATTTATTGAGTGCCCAGTGTATACCAGGCACAGATTGAATCCCCCATCCGGACGTGTGCAGTCTCGACCCACACCACACTTAAGTCCCCAGCTATGCACACTCCCACGTGTCACCTATGGTAAGAAGGCACAGACACTTCACAGAGCAGATGACAGAAGGGGTGACATACGACGTATACATGTACACACAGACGCAGGCGCACACCCTCATAGCCCCTCCCACTTCCCTGCGCACCTCTGCACACCCATCTGTACCCGTGTCACACACACAGGACACACACGCATGTGACAGACGTTGTACACAAAGCTGTTTGATACTCCCTGCACCAGGGCCGGGACTAGGGTGAAGAGAGCCAGGCTCGGGCCTGGAGCCCGCGATTTTAAGGGGTCGCCAAAAAACCTCAACAACCAAGATCAAACATATTGTCACGGAATATTTTAAAATTAAAAGGAATGCAGAAATTCCTGAAGATCAAAATATGGACATTGTAAATAAAGACAGGATCTGATCTGGCTACGCACTTGTTAAGACTCGCTCGCGTGGCTCGCCGCGCACTGATTCCCGCTCCTGGCAGGGGGCGCATCCCCCGTGGACTTGCACACACCCGCGCAGCCGGCAGGTGGACCCCAGAACATGCATGCAAACCCGTCTGCATGCACCTGCCCCACGCCCGGCCCCAGAGACCTCACAGCACAGTCCTCGCCCGCCCCTACTCACGGTCGCCGCCAGCCACAGGTCGCCCATCCTCGGGGGACCAGCGCGGGCCCCCGCACAGCCGCACCAGCGCGCGCACGAAGTGGTGGCCGCACAGCTTCTCGGGTGCTTCCTGGGCGGGGGCAGGGCCTAGAGCGAGCGCCAAGGCCGGGCCCAGCAGCACCAGCGCCCAGGTGAGCCGACGGGGGTCCATGGCTGCGGGAGGCACCGGGCCCCAGCGGGGATCCCCCTTATAGGCGCTGGCCCGCCCCAGCTGGGAGCCTTGGAGGGGGAAAGAGCGTTCCTGCAGGATGGTCCAGGGAGAAGGTCAAGGGCAGGGTCAGGGCAAGCATACTGGAACCCCTGATAGTTAGGTTTCCTTTTTTTTATGATATATGAGTGCCTGACAGTCTTTGAGTGCGGAGGCATTGGCTGCATAGATGGCTCCCCAATAAATGTGACTAGGTAAAGGGCCAGGCCACCTCCTCCCGCTGAGGCACCTTTGTTTTACACATGTCAGCTGATTTCAGTCACTGTCCACTCGGGCCACTTGGTTGCTTGTTTTGTTTTCTCTTCTTATGCTTTAAATTCCAACCTATGTTAAATTCACCAATAAAGAGTGAGCCCACGAACTCTTAGGCTCCCACCCTTGACCCCAACGAAAGCAGGACCCCAGACCCACACTGCTCTCTCTACCCAGGACCTTGCTCTGTGGCCCCGGGAGTGCTGTGTAATTTCCAGGTGTGCTGTGTAATTTATAAGTAATAAACCTTTATTTTCTCAAAGTTTCCTGATGGTTGCTGCTGAATGGCATGTTTCAGTCATAATAAGAACTCAAGGGCCGGTCCAGCCACAACATTGATTTCTTTTTAATTAATTAATTAATTAATTTTTTTAATTTTATTTTTTGGCTGCATTGGGTCTCCGTTGCTGCGCGCGGGCTTTCTCTAGTTGCGGTGAGCGGCAGCTTTCTCTTCATTGCGGTGCGCGGGCTTCTCATTGCAGTGGCTTCTCTTGTTGCGGAACACGGGCTCTAGGCGCGCAGGCTTCAGTAGTTGTGGCGCATGGACTCAGTAGTTGTGACTCGCGGGCTATAGAAGGCAGGCTCTGTAGCTGTGGCGCTCAGGCTTAGTTGCTCCGCGGCATGTGGGATCTTCCCGGACCAGGGCTCGAACCCGTGTCCCCTGCATTGGCAGGTGGATTCTTAACCACTGCACCACCAGGGAAGCCCAACATTGATTGTTGATAGGCCGAGATCCATACAAAACAGCCATGGTCTCTCTCCCTGGGCCAGGGCCTTGGGCGTATCTCTCCCAGGGGGACCACTGGTTGAGGAGTCTTTATTTTTTAACCATTTTAAAGAGGAGAAATAGATAAACTGAGATATAATAATTCCATGGGATGGTGGCAGTGGGCATCCAGCCAACTGAGACCAGGGCCATTCAGAACCTTGTTGTCCTTATTAGTGGACAAATAAGGAAACTGAGGCTCAGAGAGGGGACCCCCACACTTGCCCAAGGTCACAAGAGGATGGGCCCTGGGGCTGCGAGTCTTGGTCGGTTCTGCCTCTCCCACAGCAGGGTCTCCTTGGGTTGGGCAGGGGATGGAGGGCCTCTACCAGGTGCCAGTCTGGATGCCAGTTTTACCAAGGAGGGAAACTGGCAGAGAGGGAGGTTACTCAACCCAATGCGGGTGAGACCCTGAGCTGAAGACCCTGCCTTGCAGCTCCTCCCCCTTTTCACCAAAGCAGGCTACGACAGCAGGCACAGAGATCTCTGTCTCTGTCTCTCCCCTGCTCCCTCTGTCTCTCTCTTGAGTCTCTCTTGGCCTTTCTCTCTCTGTCTTTGTCACTCTCCAAATCTTTCCAGCAGTGCTGAGCAAACGAGGGACTGGTTTGGCCCCCACTAATGTTGGACCCCTCCCCATAGCCTAACCCTCCCAACCAGGCCTTGCTCTCTGGCCCCCACTAGAGCAGCCTGTTCCCTCCACCCACCAAGAGCCTGTAATCAGCTCCACAGGACAATGCGAAGGCCAGCAGCTGGGGCTGGGGGGAGGGCTTCTGTCCTCAAGGGCCCCATCCTCCTGTCCCTCCTCCCCCAGCCTGCCCTGAGGCTCCCGTTGTGGCCCCCAGGGGTCTCTATCCCCCAGCCCTAAGCATATTCCTCCCCGGCTCACACCCCCCCAAGGATCCCCATTGCCCAAGTCCAGCAACAAACCATCCTTTTCACTGAACTTCTTTATTCATTCAACAAACACTCCCAGAGTCCCCTCTGTGCCCAGCCCAGCCCCCAAGGAGCCTCCACGTCAGAAGAGACGGAGCTAGACGCAGACACCACCCCAGCCCTAGGGTCAGAAGTACAGGGCTGACTGGGAGTGGTGGGAGAACGTTCGCTAGGGAATGCTGCAAGGAGGTGATAGCTGGGGTTCTGAGAGATGAATAAGAGTTTTCCAGGGAGGCAAAAAGTGGCAGTAAAACCTTGCAGACTGGTGTGAAGGAGTGGTGGGGTAAGCTTAACCTGCACAAGATGCCTTCTCACAAGCCTCCAGAAGTTGATTCTGTATAGCCAAAGGGCCAACACTATTGCCCATTATACAGAGGATGGAACTGAGGCCCAGAGAGAGGAAGCAACTCTCCCACCATCACACAGCAAATAAGTGGCAGAACCATGGGCTCCAACACCTGCGCTCTTAACCTCTGTACTCTGAGCCTCCTCCTTTCACCATGCTGTTCCCTCTGCCAAGAATGCCTTTCCTTCCTTCACCCGCTGAAAAACTCCTGTTAGGCTCCATTGTCATCAGTTGTGTGATCCTCTAGTCCAGACTGAAAGGGCCCCAGTGTACAGGGAGGAAAACTGAAGCCCTGGGACACTCAGGTTCAGTTAGGGTGGAGTGGGACATCAGCTTCTCCTGGTCTCTTACACAATTCTAAACAGTCACACAGGCTCCCCCCAAAAAGTGAATTTTCAGCCAGGGCAGCTCTCTTGTCCTTGGCTTCCTCCAGCTAAAGAGGGAGGGGGGAATAGAAGCCTGAGATCACATATTTAAAGCTATATAATGTCTCCTCTGGAAATGAGACAGGAAGCTCCAGGCCAGGCCCTGAGACGTTGGGAAGATCGGGGGGTACTTAACTCTGGTCCCTCAATTCTGGGGGTGGGGGCTCAGTAGACCCCACCATTGTATCTGTCTTGAATCTTTACAAGTTCCCAATGCTGCTGTTGCTCTACAAGCCAGGGGTGCTCCCCCAAGTGCAATGTCATTTGCCCCATGAGGGGGTCTCTGAAGCGGGAGGCCCAGAGAGGGGTAGGTCCCTGATCAAGGTCACACAGCCAGTCCATGGAGACCAGAACCCAGAGATCTGTGTGCAGGAGATATAAAAAAGACAGAGAATGGGGTTCTCCCTCTAGACAAGCAGGTGAGGGTCTCATGCCTCTGGACACTATCCCTGGCTTCCACTCCACAGTGCATCCAGCTGGGGGCCCAGGGTGCTGAATGGTGGCCGGTCTTGTGGGCTAGGGGCCCAGCACAGCTTCATGAGCTCATGAACCTGAGGGGGTGGGAAGAGACAACAGGGTCACATGTGAGTGGTAGGAAGGACATGACTCCTGTTCACAGTTTTAAAATATAAATTAGACTCCATCCCTCCCTTGCTCCAAAGCCTCCCATGGCTCCCTATGGATCTTAGAACAAAATTTCATCACCTCCCCTGCCTCCCTCCCTCTACCATCACCTCCATCACCTCCTCTCTTGTTCCATGCAGCCACATCTGCCCCCATCTCATTTTGTAAATACACCAAACTCATTCCCACCTCAGGGCCTTTGCACCTGCTGTGTGCCCTCTCCCAGCTTTCCCCATGGGTAAGATCCTCTTCCTCCTTCACCCCCTCTAAGAGGCCATCCCTGACCACACCCCCCCATCTCTTTCCAGACATTGATCACCACCAGAATGTTCTTGTTAGCTTCTGCCGGTTACAGGGAAGAGGGGTAGTATCTCTTCTGTCCCCTGCTGGGTCCCCAGCACCCAGCACAGAGCCGTCACACAGTCAGCGCTCAATAAATGTTTGTGGCCTGAACAGATTAATTTGTGAATGACCAACCACATGTCAGACACTTCCACAAAAGCTGTGATGAGAAACTGTAAGAGTCACCATCATTTATTGAGCGCCGACTGTATGCCAGGCTCAGAGCTGAGCAATGGAGAGATGTTAGCTAATCTGATCCTCTCCCACCCTATAAGGCATTGTTATTCCCATTTTGGAGACAGGTAAACTGAGGCTCTGAAAGTGTTTGTGACTTGCCATACAGTGAGAGAGCAGCAAGGTAGAGGCCAGAAATCCCCTTCAGCCTCATGCTCTGGTCCCTGCTCTCAATCAAGAGATGTCTGTGGTGGAGAGACCCAGAGGGACCAGCAGGCTTGCCCAGGCCCCCTGGTGAACCTACAAAGTGGGAAACTGAGGCAGGCCCTCCAGTGCTCACCTCACCAGGACAGGCAGGAGGTGCGGGCAGCCTCTGGCCGTCGGCCAGCAGCTCCAGGAGGCGGCAGAGGGCTGGCACATCTCTCTCACATCCCATCATCCGCAGGAACTCCTGGAGCCAAGGGGGAGGGCCCGAGGTGGGGGAGGAGCCATCCATGATGGAAGGGGGAGTGGCCGCCCGTGATGTGGGGGTCAGCCACAGTGAAGGGAAGAAGGGAATCACCCACCCGTGGTGGGGGAAGGGGCCCTCCTTAATGGAGGAGTTGGAATTGTCTGTGATGCATGGGGGAGGGGCTGCCTGTGGTGATGTGGGAGGTGGGGGTCTGCCATAGTGAAAAGGGGTCTTACTGGAGCCTCTAATGCTGGGACCAGGGGACCCTGAGCAAGAGAGGGACGCGGGCATAAACAGGACAGGTGTTGGCCAGGAAGGGGTTGGTGGGGAGGAGGGTCTTGGGGATCCAGGGGTGCCGACTCACGGCTGAGGGGCTACAGCTCTTGTCACTGTAGGTGAAGAGCTCGTACAGGACGACCCCGAAGCTCCAGACATCCGACTGGCGCGAGAAGATGTTGTCCGAGAGGGACTCTGGGGCGTACCTGGAGGGGAACAGGGAGGCCTTGGGGGACGACAGTAAGGCATAGGACGGGAAAGGACGCAGCCTCGGACTGGGGTAGCTGGTCAAGGTAGGTGGGAGTTATGAGAAAGTCTCCAACCCTGTGGCGCCCCAGGGCGGGGCCTGGGCGGGGTCAGGGCGGAGCCAGAACAAGAAAAGGAGCGTGGTCCGGAAGGGGCCGGGGCCGTGGGGGCGCGGCCAGGGCGGGCCCCAGAGCCTGGGGAGGAGGGGCGGGGCCAGGAAGGTGGGAGCAGGGGAGGGGCCTGAGTAGTGGGGAGGAAGGGTGGGGCAGGGGCGAGGTCTCTACCAGAAGATGGGGCTCTGGCCTGGCTCGCGGACCACGTAGTAGTCTTTGTCGAGCGGCAGCAGCTTGGCGAGGCCGAAGTCAGCGATTTTGACATGCGTCTCGCTCTCCACCAGGATGTTACGGGCTGCCAGGTCGCGGTGCACGCAGCGGCGGGAGCCCAGGTACTCCATGCCCTGCGGGAGGGCATGGAATATGGACCCCAGGATGACTCCGCAGGGGCCCCAGTCTGACATGGAATCCAACACCAGCCCCAACCCAGACCCCGAGCCTAACCCTACCTCTGACCCATCCTGCACTCCAGTCCTGACCTCAGCCCTAACTCAACCCCACTTCCAGCCTGACCTGGATCCCAAACTTCAACCCTCAGCCTTCCTGGCGAATCCACGCAGACCTTGCCCAGGTCGAGCCAGGTCAGTTCCCGCAGGTCTGACGGGCGCCCCGCCCTCTTCCGACCCGCACCTTGCAGATTTGCGAGGCGTAGAGGAGCAGGCGGCCAGCGTCAAGGCGCGCGCGGTGCCGCTGCAGGAAGTCGCGCAGGCAGCCGCTGGGCAGGTACTCCATGACCAGCCGCAGGCTCAGGCGGCCTAGGGGAGGCGGGGGAGGCAGGGAGGAGTCACCACAGGGCCTAACTTTGTCTAGTCCCCTCCCCATTCTCCTTCCCGGTTCAGAGTAGGAGGACCTCGTGTCCCTCCTGGCCTCAATATTGCTTTCTGTAAAAGGGGAACGGCAACAGTGACGCTTATCGCTAATGTCTTTTTGAGTACTTTCAACAATATTCATTGATTCTTTTAAACCTCATAATGACCCATTTTTTTCCAGTGGGGAAATTGTCGATCCCAAGGCAGTCTAGATCAGTAAACAAGACCAGTCAGGGGGATATATGTATGTGTAAAACTGATTCACTTTGCTGTACAGCAGAAACTAACCCAACATTGTAAAGCAACTCTACTCCGATAAAAATTAATTAAAAGAAAAAGACCAGTCAGTAGCACCCACACTGGCGTTCTCAGACCACCCTAAAATGGTACTACAGAAGGATGAGGATGTGTGATTTGAAGAGCATCCACTTGGGAGGTGGCTCACCTGGGCCATAGCTGACACCCCGGTACTTGACGATGAAGTCACTGTGGAGGGCTTTGAGGATCTGGATCTCCCGCTGGAAGTCCCTCTGCTGTTCTGGCCCGCTGTGCTGCAACTGCTTCACGGCCACCAGGGCACCTGTGTTGTCGCCCAGCGGGTCATAGCGGCACAGTTCCACGCTGCCAAAGTTGCCCTGGGGGGGACAGCAGGGCTGGTGTCCACGTGCATGGGTGCTACCCCACCCACCCCAGCCTAACCCTCCTCACCTTGCCCAGCTGTGAGATGTACTTGAGGTGTCTCTCCTCAAAGATGGTAGGGTCCTGGCAGGCATAGAGCTGGGCGCCATTCCAAAGCCCATCATGGGGAGCCAGGGCACCAGGTGTGGGGTCTGAGAGGAGCTCATAATCTGGGGGGCACAGGCAGTGAGTGAGCAGTGCATTGGGCCCTAAGCCCCCACTCCTAACTGACTTGCTGTGTGACCTCCATCTGAATGCTTAGCCTCTCTGTGCATTATGGCAGGGCCTCTGCAAGCCAAGAAGTACTTTGTGGGGCTGGAAAAAGGTGCTCCTGGGCAAAGGCAGCCCTCTTATGCAGTGCACATGCCGTACACAGACCGAAGGGCATTTCTCAGACTCCACTGCCGTGGGGTATGGTCAAATGACTGAGCTCAGTCTGATAGTGGACAGAGACATGCTGAATGCCCCCTTAGGCCCGGCCCATGGAAACCTAGGTGGGACCTTCTACACTCTCTCTTTTTTGCAGAGGATCCAGCAGGGGCCTGAGGCTATGGGATGGGGGGAAGCACAAAGGGAGAGTTTCTTGTTGACCTGGACACCCTCATTGAATGAGAACTAAACATCCATCACGTTCAACCTTGAATTGAGGGGCCTGTTTGTTACAGCAGCTGTTGAAATTCGTGCTGACTGTCACAGTCACCAACCATTCCAACCTTGCCAGGCACACAGGGCAGGCTCTACATGCAAACTTCGCTCTCCTACTGGGCCCAATATGACATGCCGGCCCTGCCCACCCTGCCTGGCCCAGTGGGCACCTGAAGTGATGAGGCTGTTCAGGTCACGGATGACAGCGCGGAAAGAGGGCCTCTGGCCTGGCTCGTAGGCCATGCACTGTTGGATGAGCAGGGCCAGCTCCATCCACTTGGGTGCAGGCAGTTGCTGCCGTTCCTGGTAAAACTGGAGCTTCTGAGGGCAGGAGGAGGGGCTGGTCACCCCCAGTGTACCCTCAGAAGGCACCCCCAGACACCCCCATCCTCCCCAAGCTGGACTTCAGTCTACCCTTCTGTCAAATGAGAGCTCTAGAGGCCAATACGCGTGCTCTGACCTTGGCAGGATCCAGGGTGCTGATGGGCATTGTGACACCGCTGAACACCTCCCAGACTGTGGCACCAAATCCCCACTTGTCAGCTTCCAAGCCAAGTGTTCGGGCCTCCTGGAGACACTCAGGGGCCACCCAGGGGATCCTGTCAGTGAGCACTGGTGGAGGGGCAAGGATGGGATCAGGGATCTGCTTCCTTGCCTCACTAGGCCCCTCCCTCCTCCACCCCTCAGCACTCACTCTCCAGGCTTAGCACAGTGGGGCTGACACCGGGATCACTCAGCTTGATGAAAGGCAGGTTCCCGTCAGCCCCCTCCCGAGCCAGGAGCACCTTCCGGGCTGAGACATTGCCGTGAGGGAGACCTTTGTCTTCCTAAGTGGACCAAGCATAGGAAAATGCCAAGAATGATGAATGAATATTCTGGCTGGCGAACTCCTGCACATCCTTCAAAGCCCACCTGGTACTGCTCAGGCTGTACTTCAGCATCTTCCCTAGACTATTGGCAGTCCACCCCCCGTGTCCCACCCTCTTCTCAAACACTGCTCCCCCATCCCATGGCTCCCCACTCCCTTCAGGATAAAGTCCAAGGTCCTCAGCCCGGCACTCAAGGGCCCTTTGAGATCCAGCTCTTGTTCATTCTTCCCATGAGCTTCTCTCTCCCACATCTCCACCCTGTTCTCCTGCCAGGCAACCTGCCTGGTGCACCCCAGGACAGACAACACACCTTCTAAGCTGCAGCCTTTGCCCAGGCTGTTCCCTCAGCCTGACATGCCCTCCTTCCTTTCTCCTCTTAATGAACTTCTACTTAATCTTCAAGGTCCCAACTCTAATGTTCTTTCTTCTGGAAAGCCCCCTGCCCTGGCCAGCCTCATTGCTCACTACTCCCCTCAATTTCCATGAATTACAAGCTGTTCCCTTCTGCTCTTACACCTCTGAACCTGTTTATATGCTGTTCCCTCAGTCTAAAATGCCCTCCCCTTGCACCCTTGCCAAACTCCTGTCCACACGACAGAGCCCACTCTCAAAGCCCCGTACACTCTGTGAATGGAGGGTGGAGCAGCAGAGGAGCACTCACCAGATAGTTGAGGGCATAAGCCAGCTGTTTGATCACCTGTAGCTTCCAGCTGGCCGGCACCAGCTGGCCACACTTGCGCAGATATGTGTCCAGCGCTCCCAGGTATACAAATTCCTGCACCATTATGCCTGGTGGCAGTAGCGGGGGGCACGGTTGGGAGGTAGGACTGCACTTGTGTTCAACAGGCTGTGCCCCAGCTCCACCTTCAAGGGTCCCTTGAACTCTCAGCTCTGAATTTTCCCTCCCCTATTCCTCCATCCTTACCCTACTCACCTCTCTTCCTCCCCATTTCCCATCTCAGAACCATTTGTCTGAAATGCCTGGAAGGTGCCAAGCTCTCTCCATGACTCACTTCCAGCCCTTTGCATGTTCTGTGTTTCTGCCTGGAACATCCCTCTTCCTTCACTTCCGTAATGCCTATTTATCCTTGCCTTTCCAGCTTAGAACTTATCCTTGCCTACCCAGAATCATTGCTTGACCTCCAAGCTGGGTTAGCAGCCTCTGATCACCCACAATGCCCTGCGCTGCCCCCATCACACAAAATCATTTATCATCCTGATCAGCTTATCGTGTTCTACGCTAGGCACCCAGCTCCTGGCACATACTTGGCTCCCAGTAAATAGCTGATGAGCTGAACTGATGGAACCGAGGCTTGGAGAGGTAGCATGGACCTTGCAAAGCTGCAACAGAGTGAGATTGGAACCCAGGTCTGCCTGACTTGAGATAATTTTGGGGGGCTGGTATTGGTGGGAGCCTGGAGTTGCTTGCCCAAGGAGTGGTGATTCAGGGAGATGGATATAGGCTTGGAGATTTGAGGGGGAGGGTGATAGACCCTGGTGGAACGGAGCCCCAGCCAGGGCAGGCTCTGGATGTGTACAGCTATTGCTGCTGTAGATGGGCTCAATGAGGCAGGGCAGGGGTGGGGCGGGGAATGTCTCTCACTGTCTCCAGCCATGCACACGCCATGGAGCAACACGAGATGCTGGTACGACACTTGGCTCATCAAGGACGCTGCTTCCAGGAATGACTGGGGAGGAAAGAAGGGAGAGAAGATGCATGGGTTTCTTCCACTTCAGGGTCAGACCAAGGACCCCAAACTTGCTGCTCTCACACCTGCTTAGGAGACCTGGCCGCCAGCCTCCTTTGGCCCTGGAGTCCGCCATTAGTGCACACAGCACTCTGTATCATGATTTTCTGATGGAGGCAGGAAGTCCCCACTGTATTCTACCTTGAATCTCTCACACAAGTGGGAGATCTGGGGTTTGAGAAGGGCTCAAACCTTCCTCTGTGTTGCCCAGCCCCTGCTGATGCCTCCATCCGCATCATTCCTCTCTTCTACTTTGCTCGTTTCTCTCTGACCCACTGGCCTCCTTGCTGTTCCTTAAACATGCCAGGCTTGGCCCTGCCTCAGGACCTTTGCACTGGCTGTTCCCTCTGTCTGGTGTACTCTTTCTGTTTGCATCTAACTTCCCCGACCCTTCTATATTTCATGGAGATGCTGTGGCTACATTTCTGTTGTTTTAAGACCCTGTGTGTTTCAAATTCCTCTGAATCCATGACTCTCTCTCCACCCAGGCCCTAACCCAGGAGGCCTGGTTCCACCTTGCTCACCTCCATGCAGTTCTTGTGCTTGGCATCCATCACTTTGAGCAGCACCTCTGTCTCTCGGGCCTCCCCATCCACAACCTCATGGCGACAGCCCCGGTAAATCTTGGTAAAGGACCCGTGACCCAGGTTCTCATGCTGGAGAGTGAGGGGGCAACATGAGAGGCCAGTAAGGGGGCTCCCATGGATCCAGTCCCCTAGCCCTGGTCCAAGCAAGGCACAGATAATGGACTCATTTTACAGATGATGAAACAGAGGCATAGGGAGGTTACATCACATGCCTGAGGCCACACAGAAGAGATGGATGTAGACCTGGTCTCTCTGGATCTCAACTGAGGCATCCCCCCCCATTTCCTGGGGCCCCTTACCCACTCCAGGCTGTCAGCAGGGATCTTGTGAAATGTCATCTGACTCAGCTGGCATTGGGATTGGGGCTGAACAGGGGATGATGTGGGTGGGTTGCAATCTCTCCGGACCACAATCAGATTGGACTTTTCTATGGGGAGTGGATGGAGGAAGAAAACCAGAGGTTAGAGGTGAAAGGTCCTCAAAGGTTTGCTCACTCCCTGTCTCAGTGTGGGGTCTTCTTCAGAAGCCAATACTAAGAGGAGGACTCGAGGGCACATAATTTATTTGAAAGGAGACTCCAGGAAGTCCCAGTGAGGGGTGGGAGAGTGAGACAGAGAGGGAAGGAACCCTGCAGTGGGTGCAAATGAGCAGGTGATGCTGTGGGCAGCCTGGTCTCAGTCCTGCTAGGGATTCTGGGAGACTCTGGAGAACTCACACCTCAAAGCTGTCCCATCGAAGGGGTTTGTCTGAGAGCAAAATTCACCCAGAGGAAGAGGCAAGAGATGGACAGAGGCTAAGTGCTAGTGACATCACTCAGATCCAGCTGTGCCCGGATCTAACCATGCCTGAAAGCAGCCTCTATCCCACGAGTCCCGAATCACCGTTTTTTCCCTCCTAGACTACCTTGACCTGCAGTCTCTGCCACTTGCCATACAAGAGCTGGAAAAGACACAGAAAGGCAGGGACCCAGATTGATCACTCAGCTCAGGGGAGAAAGCAGGCTCACCTTTGGGTCTGGGGGTGCAGCAGAAGGTGAGGTTCAGCTCAACCCCATCCACGTGCAACCCACCATCCCAATAGGCTGCCAGGAGCTCTCGAAGACTGCTGTGGGGCTGGCCAAGGCCAGCCAGGGAGAAGGTTCCTGTGGGGTCGCACCGGATGAGGCAGCCCTTGTAATCAGGGCCCAGGGGGGTCTGCAAAGAGGAGTGGTCCCTGAGTGGGAGTGGGCGGCACCCTCCCCCTCAAATCTCCAAGCCTTTGCCTATGCTGTTCCCTCCACTGGGAATGCCTTTTCCCTCCCCTTCTTCAGGAAGTAATGCTGACTCATCTTTCAGTTCTCAGCTTAAATATCATCTCCTCCAGGAAGCCCTCCTTGCCCTCCTGGCCCCTATGGTAGACTGACCGGGACACAGACAGTTAGGAGGTAGCTGTCGAAATCCTGGGGACTGCGGCGGAGAACGTAGGAGCCTGGAAGTGAACCCCCAGTCTTGAGTTTGTTGATGGCAAAATCCAAGCTGTGGGGAAAGGTGGGAGGGAACTGAGATTTGAAGATGGAGAGAAACAGAGAGATAGAGGCACAGAAACCAAACTAAACCTGAGTTCTAATTCTGGTTTCTCTGAAGCCCTGGGAAGGTCACCAGGTAACATTCCCTCACTCCTTCGCATTTATAAATTGAGCCAGAAGTTGGGCTTCTGCCTCAGGGATTGAAGAGGAGGCTGCAGGTGAAGCCGGGCACTGCGAGCATCCCCAGAAAATGGCTCTGGGGCCTCGAGGAGGGAAGCGGCTGCCCTGGCAGCAGAAAGGAGACCCCAGACTCGTTCAGCGCCAACTATGCACCTGGCGCTGTTCAAGCACTTGATCCCTTGTCCAGGGCTCCTGAAAGGCGAGGACACAGAGGCTCCAAGAAGGGGAGTGACCGAGATTCGGTCCCGGTGAGTCTGGCCACATGGGGGCGGGTCCTTACGTGATGGGGCCATGGCACTGCTCAGCCACCTGCTCCAGCAGCCGCGGCGGCGCCACCTCCTTGCAGAAGAAGTGCCCGGAGTCAGTGGTCAGCCGGAAGTAGCCATCCACGAGCGCCACGAAGGACAACGCTGCGGGCAGCCCCGGGAACTCGGCCTCCTGTGAGGATCCGCGTCAGCGCACGCTGCGGCCCGAGGGTGACAGTCCCGCATCCCTGCCCTCGGGTAAGGCAGGAGGGGAACGGGGTCCAGCACCCACCAGGATCTGGTTGTCTGTCCTGGTGATGGTGACCAGGCGGTGCTCCCCGGCGGGGCCAAAGCGTGGGGCCTGCTTGATGCTGATATCCACGATTTCTGGAAAGTCGCAGAAGGGCTGGAGGACCTGGGAAGAAGGGGGAGGACTGCAGCTGGGGATCCCTCCCACTCCGAGCCCCCAGTCCCTTTTGGAAGCCTGGATCCCACCAACCCATACAACCCGTACTCATGAGACCTGCCCCTCTCAGCCTCACCCAGTCACATCCCTCTTCCACCCCACCACTGCCAAACCCCGCCTCCTTCTCTCGGCAGGTCCCCCAGCCCACCTCACCCCGAGCCCCTCCCTCACTTAGCTCCACTTTATCTCGCGGTGTCTCTTAGTACAGTCGGGAGCCCCACCCACCCTCAGTCCTGCCTCTTCCCTCAACTTGCAGTTAGCCCCACTCTGAACCCCGCCCACCCAACTAGCCCCTCCTTTTACGCCCCGCCCATTTCATTCCCGCCTCCTCGCTCAGCCCTACACCTCACTCAGCCGGGTGCCCTCTCCCACAAGCCCTCTCACAGTCCCTCCTCTCTTCGGCCCCGCCCTCAAGCCCCTCCCACTTCGTTGGCCCTGCCCAGAGCCCCAACCCACCCGACCTCGCACCTCGTGTTCTCCCGGGCTCCAGGCGATGCCACTGCCGCCAGACACGCGGAGCTGCCCCGGCGCGTCCTGACCACCAGCAGCTCCGGGGAGGCCCACGCGGAAGGTCTCGGTGGCCCTGTCTGGGTCCAGCCGCTCGAGGTCCATGATGTACTTGGCCATGAGCGAGTGCTTATCAGCCTGGCAGGCGGCCAAGCGGCGCAAGGCCCGGCGCACTGTCCTTCGGATACGCCTCCGCGTCACGAAGTCCAGGCCCTGGATAAGGTCGCGCAAGCCCGGGGGCAGGCAGACCTTGTAGCTGCGAGCGGGGGGAGTGGGACCCTCAATGTGGAGAGGGCCCTCCGCAGGGAGGGCAGGGACGTACATCAACCCAGACTTTAGTTGAGGGGCTGGAGTGTCGCCTCACTAGGGGGGCACAGAGACACACTCAGGGACAGGCATGGGCGTAGGGCCTCTATAGGAAGGGCCATTGGGGCCCATAAGACAGACAGGGACACACATAGTCCTTTTAGCTGCCTGAAGCCCGACAATGGAGTCTCAGTGGGACTGTGTTGAAAGGAGGGGTGTGGGCTGGGTCACACGAACACACTGGTGGCTTGTAGGTGGGCAGCCCCAAGGTGGGCCTGGACTCTGGCAGTGCTCTGGTGGAGCCATGCTGGCTCACTCCCAGGTAGAGGCTGGGCACCACAGCCTGGAAGCCCTCACCTGATGGTCTTCAGCAGCTCCTCGGGCCGCTGACCCTGCTCGAGGGCCATCTGGGCCAGGTCCAGCACAGCCAAGCTGAGACACTCACCCTGCTCCTTGAGGCTGAGGCCCATCGGGAGGCGGCCGCTGACCAGGTCATTGCGGTGCTGCAGGCCAGTCACAGCCCAACCATGAGCCCTGATGCTGTTCTGTAGACCCCCACACCTGGGCTGACCACCCCTGGACTGCCACAGGGAGGGTCAGCCGAGACTGCCCAACCACAAGCCCTGATATTGCCCCAGGGACCCCACCCCTGGGCTGAGCCCCAGGCAGACCCCTACCTGGGCAAAGAGGTGCTCCAGGACTGGCAGGTCAAGGATGGCACTGGCTAAGTCCTTTCGTAGCCCAAAGCGGTGGCACTTCTCTAGCCCAAACCAGTTGGGGAAGTAAAAGCTGTGCGAGAGGGGAGAACCCTGGAGTGGGGATACGATGGAAGGACTGTGCCAGGACCTCAAAGAGCCCAGGTTATGCCACTGACTTGCTGTGTGACCTTGGACAAGTGACCCACCCTCTCTGGCATTAGTTTCCTCACCTGTGAAATGAGCAGTGATCATGCCCTCCCTGGGGCATCCACCAAGAGGTACGTGGAGATGATGATTGAGGGGTCACTGTTGTTTTAAACTCCCATTTCCAAAGCCCTCAGCCAAAGGCATGCTCTCTCGGTATCATTTAACCCATACCTGTGGTGGGGGGGGGCAGGGGATACTTCCTACCGGAGCCTGTAGACAAGGACCTGGGTGCCCACGTCCTCCACGGAGAAGATGTGGCTCGGGGGGAACCAACAGGACAGGTCCTCCAAGGCCAGAGCAAAGAGGGAGTGGTACACGGGCAGGATGCCTGAGGGGACGCCCCCATCAGTTCCCTCCAAGTCTCCCCATCTGTCCCCTGCAGGGCTGCCATGTTATCCCCATGCAGCCCCACAGGCCTTTTCTCACCTTCAGCTCTGACACCATGTCCCACCCCTGCTCGCACCCATTCTAGGGCTCCCCATTGCCCTTAGGCTCAATCTGCTTCTCAGGGCTCCCTGCCCCTCTACCCAGAGCATCTCTTTCCATGTACAGTTTACCTCGAGGGATGACTAGCTGTTTCCCCTAGTATACCATCACGCCTCTGAGTCTTGGCACATGCCATTTCCTGTGCACCCTCCTCCCTTACCACACCCCTACTCATCCCTCTAACCCCAGCTCCAATGCTGACTCCACTTGGCAGTTCTTCCAGCTCCCAATCTGTGTTCCGCACAGTCCTACCCCTCCCTCTGGCCAAACATTCTAGGGACCCACTCACCACTGGCCTTAGCAGCCCAAACACATAGCTCTTCAGCTGAGTGGTCCCCAAAGGAGAAGGATAGGCACTGTGGTGGTCCAGGGCCCCGCGGGGGCAGCAGCACGTGCAGGGCACCAGCCTCTGAAGAGGAGAGGCTGCAGGAGCGCTGAGGGATCAGGGGCGTCTCCTCACTTGGAGGTGCCATGAGTGCAGCCTGCCTGGACACAAAAAGAGGCAGCCCCTCAGCTGTGATCAGGGAACAAGGCTACAAAGCTTCTGGGGTGGGGTTGGGGGCAGAGATGCTGATGGATGAGGTAGGGATGAAGCCGGAGAAAGAGGGAGGAGACAGGGACAGAGAGAAACTCAGAGATGGAGAGAGACAGAGAGGGGGAGTTGAGTGTGCAAGGTGGGTGAGGAGCCATAACCCCCCAGGTGAGGGCTGTGCTGGGAGGCTGCAAGACGTTCACACAACTTTGTGTGAACTCACACTCCAGACTCTTGGTGCCCAGGACAGACATCTCTAGTCGATCTCCAGCCTCCACACATACCACTTCTCCAACCCTCCTCCAGACAGTCATGACCAATCAATCACAGATATAGGGATTTGCTAACCAGAAAGCAGATAGATACTGGCCTGTGCACATGGGTGGGGATAGAAGTGGCCATCCCTCCCTGTGAAGCTGGAGGATTCAAGCACTTCTGAGGCTGGGGCTAGAAGCTTTTGCAGCTAGTGTGATGCATGCCTTGGGGGCAGATCCAGACTGATGACTCAGTCAACAGAGATCTCTGTGTCTGTCTCCCCTGCTCCCTGCATCTCAGTTCCTTTCATCACTCCCACCATTAGGTCCCCATAGTAGGAAGCCCTCCCTGGGATAGGCCCAGGAGGAAATCGTCCATCTTATTTTCAGGCGTTCTACACCAGCCAACTTCCCGATCTCTGTCGCCCTGGGGGACCCAGAGCTCAGGACCCCTGGCTGGGTAGAGGGAGGAGTAGGGTTTCAAACCCAATGAGGAAAAGGGGGGAGACAGAGAAGATCCACGTAAATTGACCCAAATGAAGAAGATACAAAAAGAGAATGTTGGATAAAAACTATGTTCCAAAATAATAGCAGGACGGGGGCTGATAGCATTAATTAGAGTTTAACACACCCAGAATATAAGCCTGGGACTGGGGATAGGTAAAAACCCCAGGCTCTGGGTTCAAATCCCAGCCCCACCGTACTCTGGTTTCATGACCCCAGCAGGGCTTCCACTGCTGGGACGCAGCTTTCTCGGCTGTGAAATGTGCTGATTCCCACCTGCTTCAGTGAGGTGGCTTGCTGAGCCCAGCCTGAGCTGTCAACACGTTTAATCCACGCTAAGTGGCACAAATCCTTGGTGACATGCCCAGCAAGCCCTTGACAAATGCCAGATGAACCAGACAGGAAGGTCCCTTAGCACAGTGGTTTAGGGGTTACCATCAGGGAGGCAGGGCGTGGGGGAGAGAGAACTTTCCCCAAGGGACAGTCCATTGTCACCAGCTCCCAGACCAGGAATTGGAACATTCCCGTCCCGTGAGCTCTGACCCTCCCCGCCACCACCCCCTCTTGTCACTCCCCACAGAGGTGCCCACAGTCTTATTTCTAACAGTCGTCCTGATCTTGGCCAAATTTGCACCTTTATGTAAATGGAATCACACAGTGTGTCTTGTGTTTAAAATAAATCTTAAAGAAACATGATTTTTAGGGCTTCCCTGGTGGCGCAGTGGTTAGGAATCCACCTGCCAATGCAGGGGACACGGGTTCGAGCCCTGGTCCAGGAGGATCCCACATGTCGCGGAGCAACTGGGCCCGCAAGACGCAACTGCTGAGCCCGTGAGCCACAACTGCTGAGTCCACATGCCACAACTACTGAAGCCCACGCGCCTAGAGCCTGTGCCCCGCAGTGAGAGAAGCCACCGCAAGGAGAAGCCCACGCACCGCAACGAAGAGTAGCCCCCGCTCGCCACAACCACAGAAAAGCCTCCTCACAGCAATGAAGACCCAACGCAACCAAAAATAAATAAATAAATTTATAAAAAAAAAACCCAAAAACATGATTTTTAAAATATCGAAAGTAAAAAAAGAAAGTCTGTCTGGAGCCCAGAAAAATGCCCCTGTTTTAACACCAAAAGTCCCGCATGCCGGGAAGGTTGGCTGGTCCCCCAGTGTTCTGGCCTGGGACCTGGGATTTTAGGGGCATCGAACTGTCCCCTCAGGGACCGGGAGCCCTGGGCGCATGCATAATGATTCTTTCAGGTCCAGGAAGCTCGGAATTCGAGGCTTCCTATGCAGAACGAAACTGAGGCCCAGAGAGGGGAGCGCTTTGCCAGAGGCCACACACCCAGCTGTCCCAGCTCACATCTGGCAGCTGTCCTCAGAGGCCTGAAAGGCAAACTTGCCTTTGTCCCCAGCTGCGACCATCCACACAGTCTCCTCCCACGCCCATCCCCGACCAGAGCCCTGTGACACCACCAGCTCTTACCTGGAGGTGAGGACCTCAGGGCCAGCTACGGGAGGGCAGAGGCGAGCAACAGCGGGAGGAAAGTCCCACTCGCTCCTTCCTGTGTGGGCCCCTCAGCTTCCTGAGCTGCTGTCACTTACCGAAAGTCACGGCCATGTGGGCGACGGGGTTCGGGGGGGGGGGGTGCGGGGAGGGGCAGAAAGTTCCGGAAACCTCTGCAGCAGCAGTCCTGCTCAGACAGGCTGCTGGAGACCCCAGACCTAAGGGAAGGGGTGACAGCACAGAGAAGAGCCCAGGTCACACAGGAGGACCTCAGCAGGCTCCAGGACTCACTCTCTGTGGGGGCCCTGGCAACACCCTCGCTTCTCCAGCCTCAGTTTACCCATCTGTGGCATGTGTGGTTTGGGCACCTAGATTAACTAATTTCGCACCTAAGGAAGGGAACTGGGCTGGATCTGCCCGGGAAGGAGGCAGGGAAGTTGCCCCAGACAAAAGTCAAGTTCTCCTTCAAGGTATTTCTCCCATGAGACCCTGGGAGGGATAATAGCCCGCTATTGTGCTCTGTGCCCTAAGCCCAGCCCTAGAAACTGTGAAAACCAGACAGACCCGGACCTGCCCTCAGGCTCACTTCACTATCTGGTCTGGCAGGGAGGCAATTAATCATTATGGATAACAAAGAAAACCAAGGTGACAGGACAGGCACTGGCTGGGGCTCCAGTGCAGGGTTGGAGGCTCTGTGTAGAGGCCAGGATGGATCAAGCAGGAATCTGAAGCGGGATGAAGAGGGCTCCTGGCAGAGAACACTACAAGCGCAAAGGCCCAGAGGTGGGAGTGAGTCAAGCTGTTTATGGCCCCAAGGGCGTGGCTGGGTGCAGTGAGAAGGGAGGGGGATGGCAGGGCAGTCAGCTGGGGTCAGATCACAGCCGAGTCTGATGGATGCTTTTTAACACCCCTGAGGCTGTCATGAGTGGAGGAGTGGGGCAGTGTCCAGGTCAGACCCGGGTCAGTGTCCTTAGTAGGATACAAACCCCAGAAGGTAGAGCTTTGGGGATAGATTTAAGAGGACACTTGCATCTCTGTAATCCTGTCACAAGCCCTGGCACAAAAATGGCTTTGGTACGATTTTGTTGACTTTAATTCAGTCACCCACAGACACTTCTTGGGCACTTCCTGTGTGCAGGGCATTGGGGACACAGCAGGGGACAGAGCAGACCCAGTCTCTGCCTGGTGGAGCCAACAGTCTAGTGGGGGAGATGACAATAAATAAACTATTATCGAATCAGTGTTTCAGTGGCCCTCGGTGCCAGGCTGCTAGGAGAAACGCTGAGTCTGGGAGGGATGCGTGGAGGAAGTGACTTTGATACTGAAATCCAAGGACCAGTAGAATTAACCAGAGAGTGATCTGGAGGCGTGGGGAGTTCTGGCAGAGGAACAGCCCAGGCAAAGGCTGAGAAGCTGGGCAAGGTCACAGTGTTCCTGAGAAGGACAGGGTGGCAGGGAAAAGGTGTGCTGAGACGTTTGGAGGCATCAGTGGGGCCTTGTGGGTGGAGGCAAGAGGTATGAGGTGTGTCCTCAGCACAGTGGGAGCCAGAGCAGGCTTGTGGCAGGAAGTGCTGCATGGGAGCTTAGCCATGGTATTTTTCTTTCATTTCCTAGGTGGCTTCAGCAGAGAAGAATGCAAACGTGTACTCCCATCCCTGGCCCTGAGAGGGAGGTTCCTGCCCTCCAGGAAGGACAGTGAGTCTCTAGGCCCCTGACAACTCTATGGTCACTGTGGTATGTTGAGAATGAGTAGGAGGGGAACAGAGTCAGGACAAAGGTGGCACCACCAGTCCCAGATAGGAGCATGTGACGTCACCACCAGTCCCAGATAGGAGCATGTGACGTCTCCATGAGGAGACTCCAGGAAGCAGAGCCCAGAATTTGCCCAAGAATAAACTGGAGGGCTTCCCTGGTGGCGCAGTGATTGAGAATCTGCCCGCCAATGCAGAGGACACGGGTTCGAGCCCTGGTCTGGGAAGATCCCACATGCCGCGGAGCAACTAGGCCCGTGAGCCCACAACTACTGAGCCTGCGCGTCTGGAGCCTGTGCTCTGCAACAAAAGAGGCCGCGATAGTGAGAGGCCCGCGCACCGCTATGAAGAGTGGACTCCGCTTGCCGCAACTAGAGAAAGCCCTCGCGCAGAAACGAAGACCCAACACAGCCAAAAATAAATAAATAAATAAATAAAATTTTAAAAAAAGAATAAATTGGAAACTTCAGTGATGCAAATATCCCAAATTTTCTCGAGGCAAAAAGCCATAAATACAAAGGATAAACAAATGGAACTGGAAACAAAGGTAAGCTCATGTCATGGATAAAATATCTTCATAATATAAGCAACTCCTAGAAGACAATAAGAAAATGCCAATGACTTAGCAGGATATGAATCCAGAAATCACAGAAAATGAAATACAAATGGCTGTTAAACCCAGAAAAAGATACTCAGCCTCACTCATAATAAGAGAAATGCAAATTAAAAGCAGGATTGACCCTTGAATAACATGGGGTTGCACTGTGAGGGTCCACTTACGCACAGATTTTTTTCAATAAATATGTACTACAGTACTACACATTCTGCAGTTGGTTAAATCAGTGGGCCCTCAGATATGGAGGGCTGAATATAAAGTTACGCATGGATTTTTGAATGCATGGGGTCAGCACCCCTAACCCCCCAAGTTGTTCAAGGATCAACTGTATAGTGAAACCATATGATTATTTTAATGGATGCAGGAAATGATAAAATTCAACACCTATTCATGATAAAAAGTCTTAGCAAACCATGTGCAAATGGGAACTTCCTCAATCTGATAAGGAATACCTACCCAAAAAATCTACAGGTAATATTATACTTAATGTAGAAGACTGAATTGTGTCCTCCTGAGATTGGGAAAAAGACAAGGATGTCCATTCTCACCTCTTCTATTCAACATTGTTCTGGAGGTCATAACCATTGCAATGAGGCAAGAAAAATAAATAAAATGTTTAAAGGTTGGAAAGGAGGAGGTAAATTTGTCCCTGTTTGCAGATGATATGATTGTTTATATAAAAATCCAAGGGAATCTATGACAACTACTAGAACTAATAAATGAATTTAGCAAGTTCACAAGTTAAAAAATTAATGTGTAAAATTCAGTTGAATTTTTATATACTAGCAGGAAACAACCGAAAATGAAAACAATCTTAAATGCCATTTGCAGTAACACCAAAAAGATAAAATACCTAGGAATAAATCTAACAAAAGAAGTCTAAGATTGTTATACTAAAAGCTACAGATATTGCTGAGAGAAATTCATGAATACATAAATAAATGGAAAGAAATACCATGTTCATGGGTTGGAAGACTCCATGTTATTAAAACATCAATTGTCCCCAAAATGGTCTACAGAGTCAATGTAATTCCAATCTAAATTCAGCAGAATTTTTTTTTATAGAAACTGGCACTGACTTTAAAATTCATATAGAATTGCAAAGGGCCAAGGTGACTTTTAAAAAGAAGATAAAATCCGAGGACTTATTCTACCTGACTTCTAGGCTTATTATAGAGCTAGAGTAATCAAGACAATTTGGTATTGGTGAAAAGATAGAGACGTAGATCAATAAAACAGAATAGATTACACTAATGGACTCATATAAATATAACCAGTTGATTGTTGACACAGATACTAAGGCAACTAAATGGAGGAAAGGAAAGTTTTTTCAACAAACAGTACTGGAACAACTAGACATCATATGGGAAACAATTAACATCAACGCTTACCTCACACCATACATAAAATTAACTCAAAATGGATCACAGACCTGAATGTATAACCTAAAGGTATAAGACATCTAGAAAAAAACATAGAAGAAAAATTTTTGCAAACCGTGGTAGGCAAAGTTGTCTCAGCTAGAAAACATTGATAAGTTAGAATTCATCATTTTGCTCTTCAAAAGACACACAGAGGGACTTCCCTGGTGGTCCAGTGGTTAAGACTTCACCTTCCAATGCAGGGGGTGCGGGTTCAATCCCTGGTCAGGGAGCTAAGATCCCACATGCCTCATGGCCAAAACACCAAAACATAAAACAGAAGCAATATTGTAACAAATTTAATAAAGACTTTAAAAATGGTCCACATCAAAAAAAAAATCTTAAAAAGAAAAACAAAATCTTTTTAAAAGACACCACTGAGAAAACAGAAAGGCAAGACATAGATCAGGAGAAAATATTTGCAATGCATATATTAAATAAACAAAATACCTGTATCCAAGAATATATCAATAACTCTAACAACTCAATAACAAAAGACAAACAACTCAATAAGAAATTGGGCAACAGATTTGAATAGACACTTCACCAAAGAGGATGTATGAATGGCCAACAAGCACATGAAAAGATGCTCAACATTGCTAGCCATCAGGGAAATGCAAATCAAAACCACATGAAGATACCACCTCACACCCACTAGAATGGGAAAAATTGTAAAAGACCGACAATAACAAGTGTTGACAATGCATTGCTGGTGGGAACGCAAAATGATGCAGCCACTGTGGAAAAGAGTTTGGCGGTTTCTTAAAGCTGAACATAGAATTACACTCTGACCCAGCCATTCCACTCCTAGGTATTTAGAGAAAATAAAATGGATGTCCACGCAAGGCCTTGTATTCCACTATGCATCGAAGCTTTATTTGTAATAGTCTTAAACGGAAAACAACCTAAAACTTCATCAGCAGGTGAATGAATGAACAAGCTGTGGTCCAGCCATCCAGTGCAATACAACTCAGCGATAAAAGGGAATGAACTATTGATACAAACAATGACATGGAACAATCTCTGAATCATGATGCTGTGTGAGAGAAGACAAGCACGAAGCTTCCATATAAAATTCTGGACCGTGCAAACTCATCTTAGTGACAGAAAGCAGATCAGGGTTGCCTGGGGATGAAAGTGGAGAAAAAGCACAGCAAAGGGGTGCAAGACACTGTGGGGGATGGCGTTCATGATTTTTTTTTTAATAAATTTATTTATTTTTGGCTGCATTGGGTCTTCGTTGTTGGGTCTTCGTTGCTGCACGCGGGCTTTCTCTAGTTGCAGCGAGCGGGGGCTACTCTTCGTTGCAGTGTGCGGGCTTCTCATTGCAGTGGCTTCTCGTTGTGGAGCATGGGCTTTAGGTGCGTGGGCTTCAGTAGTTGTGGCATGTGGGTTCAGTAGTTGTGGCTTGCAGGCTCTAGAGCACAGGCTCAGTAGTTGTGGTGCACGGGCTTAGTTGTTCCGCACATGTGGGATCTTCCTGGACCAGGGCTCGAACCCGTGTCCCCTGCATTGGCAGGCCGATTCTCAACCACTGAACCACCTGGGAAGCCCGGTGTTCATGATCTTGATCGAAGTCATGATTTCATAGATTTACACACTTGTCAAAACTATGTAAAATGTGCATTTTAAATAAGTGCAATTTTGTGGACTCCAATTATACTTCAGTCAAGCTGAAAAGATGGGTGGTAGGGAGGAAGGAATACCAAAGGGCCGTTTCCCACCTGTCAGACCATCACAGATGAAAAGTGTGAGAACTTGGTGTATTCTTGAGGGTCTGCAGGAACAAATTCTCGTTTGCTCTGTCAAGAGTGGAAATGAGGGAATTCCCTGGTGGTCCAGCGGTTAGGACTCCTCGTTTCCACTGCTGTGGGCTTGATCCCTGGTTGGGGAACTAAGATCCTACAAGCCGTGTAGCACAGCCAAAAAAAAAAAGTGGAAATGACCCAGCCCAATGGAAGGGACCAGACGAAGCTGAAGAAATCGCCCTGAAACTCAGCAAGTCTCCTTCTAGCAAATAAGCCTTCCAGGAACGATACCTATGCAGTGTTATTTATTCATCAAAGCACTCTTATAACAGCAATCAGTTGGAAACAACCTAGATGTCCAGCCACAGGGGATTCACGGAATAGAGTATGGCCATTCTCAGCATGGAATATTATGCAGATATACAAAAGAATAAGGTAGCCCCAATGCTGACAGTGTGGGAAGACCACCCAGATATTCTGTGAGGGAAAAAGCAAGGTGCAGGAAGTCTGGGCAGGAAGCTTCAGTTTGTATAGAAAGAGAAGAGACAATGAAGATTTCCCCGTATTGGTGAAGACTCTCTTTGCAGGGAAACATAAACAACTTGTTCCCATGGTGCGCGGGCTTCTCATCGTGGTGGCTTCTCTTGTTGCGGAGCACGGGCTCTAGGCGCGCATGCTTCAGTAGTTGTCGCGTGCGGGCTTCAGTAGTTGTGGTGCACAGGCTCACTTGCTCCAAGCATGTGGGATCTTCCCGGACCAGGGATTGAACCCACGTCCCCTGCATTGGCAAGCAGATTCTTAACCACTGTGCCACTAGGGAAGCCCCCCACTGAGGCTTTTGACACATAATAATTCATTTAATCCTCAAAACAACCTCAGAGGTGTGCACTGTGATTCCCATTTACAGATGGGAAAATTGAAGCTGGGGGAAGTGGAGCCTCCAGCTTGCTTTGCTTCCCCACCTCACAACGCCCTAGGACTCCCCCACCCCAAATTAGGCTGAGAAAGGGAAATGGGGGTTTGGTCCCTGGGCGTGGGTTGGGGGGTGATATCTGCACGGAGCCCACATAGAGCACCTTCCTCACTTAATTTTTCTCCCTAGCACACACCACGCTCTGCTGTGGCATGCATTTTTCTTATTTATCTTGTTTTTGTCCATTTCCCCCATTAGTATGTCAGTTCCCTCAGGGCTGGAGTTTTTGGTTAACCTTGTCAGGGCTGTGTCCCAGCTCCCGATACACAGTAAGCACTGATGAATGAATGAATGAATGAATGAATGAATGAATGAATTTGGCAGAGGAGCCTTAGGAAGCTGGGAGCAGGGACAATTGGGGACAGGAGAGGAGGGGGCAGAAGGCTAGGGCCAGGATGGGGTGGCACCTGGGGTACAAGGGAGTGGATGTCTTGGGGACGTTTTGGGGACAAAGAGAAAGGAGCAGAACTCCTGCCAGCCGGGCTCTGGAAGGATGGAGGTGCCAGTAGCCGAGATGGAGAAGGGGATGGGCAAGATAGGGGAGCTCCGAAGGTGACAGTCAAGATAGGAGGGGCTACTTGGTGATGCAAGCCGCGGTGCACCCCAGAAGCCTGGATTAACAAACTGTTCCCAGGTGCTCAGGGGCCGCCTCTCGAACCAGGAACCTGGCTGCACCTAATTGAATGGTGATGACTGAAACGGAGGGACGCCTGCCTTGAGATCCCTGGTCCAGCACCAGCTTATCCGGCTCGGGTTCCGGCATGGCGCGAGGTGGGGGAGCCGGGAGGGGTGCGCAGGCGCAAAAGGGTGGGTCAGGGGCGCGGCAGAGACCATGGCAAAACTTGCCAGGCAGGACCAAAATGCCAAAAAAAAAGCTTTTTAGGCAGAACACACACACACACCCCACACGTTCGTTCCTCCTCCTAATTGCAGGGGTCACCCTGACCCAGGCTTTGGAGATAGAAGCGCCATGTCCCAAGGCCAAGGCTCTGCTGTGACCCTCCCTCTCTACTTCATCCTCCTCCCCTTTCCCTTCTCCTCCCCTGTCCTTCTTACTTCCCTTTCTCTGGACCCTCTCCTGCCCTCCCAGGACTTGATTTGTGCCCCAGGCTCCAGGACCTCTTTCCACCGCCTGTTCCCTCCCCACAGCCTGGGGAAACCGAGGCCTAGAGTTCAGGCACAGTGGGAAGGGCACAGCCAGCAAAGGCAGAGCCCCTGCCACCCCAGTCCAAACAATTATATGCCATTTAAACCTCCTAACAATCCTAAGAGCTGGGGACTATTCTTTTCTTTTTTTCTTTTTTTTTTTTTTGCTGGGGACTATTATTAACCTCACATTACGGATAGGGAAACTGAGGCCCAGAGCAGTGATGCGCCAGGACACATTCGGTGGGATTCGAACCTGTGCCTATCCCACACAGATGTCCCCGGCTATGGGCCTCGACCCGGCAAAGGCTCTGCTGCCACCTGGTGGACACTTGCGGCAGCGCTGTTCGGGTGGAGTCGCCTCTCGCCTGTCGGACGGCCCAAGCAAGGGGCCCGAGCCAGGAGGGTGCAGGCCTGATGCCCTGACCGCCCTTCCTCCATCATGTTCTCCGGCCAAGCTTCCCAGTTTTCACAACCTAAGTGTCCACCTGGAAGACATGGACTAACTAATCTCCTTCCCATGTTGGGCTCACGACTTCTTCAGCACCGAAAGACCCCAAAGTGCAGGGGGGGTAAAAAAAAAGCATTAATTGGAATGCATACAAAAAAATTAAAGACCACAGATAAAGGTAATTCTGTAATTATAAAGAACAGCATACATGCATATTTCTTCTCCTTTTGTCTCATCTGATTTTAAAAAGCGGGTGTATAAAAATATATATTAATTTTATTTGTGAGCCTATAACATGTAGAAATGTAATATATTTGTCAATAATAGTGCAAAGGAGATGAGAGGAACAAAGCTGTATTGAAGTCAGGAAATGACACCAGGTAGTAATGTTACTGAAATTGCAGTCTGGCTGCTCGCTGCTCAAAAGCCAATAAAGAGGCAAGCTAGAGCTTCCCTGGTGGCACAGTGGTTAAGAATCCACCTGCCAATGCAGGGGACACGGGTTCGAGCTCTGGTCCTGGAAGATCCCACATGCGCGGAGCAACTAAGCCTGTGCGCCACAACTACTGAGCCTGCGCTCTAGAGCCCGCAAGCCACAACTACTGAGCCCGTGTGCCACAACTACTGAAGCCCACGCACCTAGAGCCCATGCTCCGCAACAAGAGAAGCCACCGCAATGAGAAGCCCACTCACCTCAACAAAGAGTAGCCCCCGCTCACCGCAACTAGAGAAAGCCCACGCTTAGCAACGAAGACCCAACGCAGCCAAATTAATTAATTAATTATTTTTAAAAAGTGAGAAAAAAAAAAAAAAAAAAAGTGAAATACCACTTCACACCTGTTAAAATAGCTAGCATCAAAAAGACAAGAGTGGGGGCTTCCCTGATGGCACAGTGGTTAAGAATCCGCGTGCCAAGGCAGGGGACACGGGTTCGGGCCCTGGTCGGGGAAGATCCCACATGCTGCAGACCAGCTGAGCCCGTGCGCCACAACTACTGAGCCTGTGCTCTGGAGCCTGCGTGCCACAACTACTGAAGCCCGCGCGCCTAGAGCCCGTGTTCCACAACAAGAGAGGCCACCACGATGAGAAGCCCATGCTCTGCAACGAAGAGTAGCCCCCGCTCTCCGCAACTAGAGAAAGCCCGCGCGCAACAAGGCAGACCCAATGCAGCCCAAAATAAATAATAAATAAATTTATTTAAAAAAAAAAAAAGACAAGAGTGGAAAAAAAAAAAAAAAGACAAGAGTGGGACTTCTCTGGCAGTCTAGCGGTTAAAACTCCGTGCTTCCACTGCAGGGGGTGTGGGTTCGATCCATGGTCAGGGAACTAAGATAGCACATGCCTGCTGTGCGCCCAAAAAAAAAAAAAAAAAAGACAAGAGATAACAATTGGAGGTGAGAATATGGAGAAAAAGGAACCTTCTTTCACTGTTGGTAGAAATGTAATTGATGAAGTCACTATGGAAAACAGTATGGAGGTTCCTAAAAAACATTAAAATTAGAACTACCATATGATCCAGCAATTCCACCTCTGTATATTTAACTGACGGAAAACAGTAACACTCACTCAAAAAGATATTTGCACTCCCATTTCATTGCAGCATTATTTACAATAGCTAGGACATGGAAGCAACCTATGTGTTCATCAACAGATGACTGTATAAACAAAATGTGGAATATGTATACAGGGGACTATTAGCCATTGAAAAGAAGGAAATCCTGCTATTTCCAACAACATGGATGGACCTTGAGGGTATTATGCTTAGTGAAATAAGTCACACAGAGAAAAACAAATACTGTATGATCCCCACCTACATGTAGATACCACACATAGGTTCCATTTATATGTGGAATCTAAAAAAAATGAACTCATAGAAACAATAGATTGGTGGTTGCCAGAGGTGGGGGTGGGGTAGGGGAGATGGGTGAAGGGAGTCAAAAGGTACAAACTTCCGGTGACAAGATAAATAAGTTCTGGGGATGTAATGTACAGCATGATGACTATAGTTAACAATACTGTATTGTATATTTGAAATTTGCTGAGAGAATAGATCTTAAAAGTTCTCAACACAAGGGAAAAAAACTGTAACTATGTCAGGTAATGGATGTGTTAACAAAACTTATTGTAGTGATCATTTCACAATATATACGTATATCAAACCCTTATATTGTACACCTGAAACTAATACAGTGTTATGTGTCAACTATATCTCAATAAAACTGGGGAAAAAAAGAAGGAAAGCAGTAAAGGAAGAATAGAGGAAAGAAAAAACAGATGTAGGACACAGAAAAACAAAGTAAAATGGCAGATGTACTGTTGTTAAGGTGACAACACTCCCCCAATTGATCTACAGATTCAAAACAATCCCTGTCAAAATCCCAGCTGGCTTCTTTGCAGAAATTGATAAGTTAATCCTAAACTTCATATGAAAATCTAAGGGACCCCAAATAGCTTTTTTGATCTTGAAAAACAAGGTCAAAACTGTAGAATTCACACTTCCCAATTCAAAACTTACTACAAAGCTACAGCAATCAAAACAATGTGGTACCGGCATAAAGGTGGATATATAGATCAATGGAATAAAATTAAGAATCCAGAAATAAACACATTTATCTTTGACAAGACAATTCAAAGGGGAAAGAATAATCTTTTCAACAAATGGTGCTGGAACAACTGAATATCCTCATGTGAAAGAATGAAGTTGGACCGTTGTTTCATATCACACATAAAATTAACTCAAAATGGATCAAAAGCCTAAATATAAGAGCTAAAATTATAAAAGTATTAGAAGAAAACATAGGCATAAACATAACTCTGTATTAGGCAGTAGTTTCTTAGACATAACACCACAAGCACAAGCAGCAAAAGAAAAAATAGATAAGTTGGACTTCAAAATTAAAAACTTTTGTGCTTCAAAGGACTCCATCAAGACAGTGAAACGTTAACCCACAGAATGAAAAAAAATTTGCAAATCATATATCTAAACTATGAATCTCTAGAATATATGAAGAACCCTTACAACTCAATTATTTTTTTAAAAAACCACTCAATTTAAAAATGGGCAAAGAATCTGAATAGACATTTCTCCGAAGAAGATATACATATGGCCAATAAGCACAGGAAAAGATGCCCAATATCATTAGTCATCAGGGAAAAGCAAATAAAAAATACAATGAGATACCACTTCACACCCACTATGATGGTTATAATAAAAGACAAATAATTAAAAGCGTCAGTGAGGGGCTTCCCTGGTGGCGCAGTGGTTGGGAGTCCGCCTGCTGATGCAGGGGACGCAGGTTCGTTTCCCCCGTCCGGAGGGAGCCCACATGCCGCGGAGCGGCTGGGCCCGTGAGCCATGGCCGCTGGGCCTGCGCGTCCGGAGCCTGTGCCCCGCGCTGGGAGAGGCCACGGCAGTGAGAGGCCCGCGTAACGCAAAAAAAAAAAAAAAAAAAAAAAAAGCGTCAGTGAGGAAGTGAACTTGGACCCCTCACACATTACTGATGGGAATGTAAAATGATGCAGGAATTTTATAAAATACTCTGGCAGTTAAACATAGAATTACCATGTGACCCAGCAATTCCACCTCTAGCAATACCCAAGAGAAATTAAAACATACATTGACACAAAGATTTGCACGCAACTGTCATTATTTACAATAGCCAAAAAGTGGAAACCACGAAAATGTCCATCAACTGAAGAATGGATGAACAAAATATATCTACACAATAGAATATTATTCAGCCATAAAAAGAAATGAAGTACTGATCCATGGTATAATGTGAATGAACCTTGAAAATATATGCTAAGTGAAAGAAGCCAATCACAAAAGATCTCACTTTGTATGATTCCAATTATGTAAAATGTCTAGAATAGGGAAATCCATAGAGGTAGAAAGTAGATTCTTAGTACCCCTGGGATGGGGAAGGGGGAGAGAATGGAAAGTGACTGCTAAGGGTAAGGGGCTTCTTTGGGGGATTATGGAAATGTTCTAAATTTTGCGGTGATGTTGCACAACTGTGTGCGTGTGTATATATATATATATATATACATACACACACATATATATATCTGTAAATGCAATTTAAAAAACCATTGAATTGTACAATTTAAATGTGTGAATTGTATGGCATGTGAACTATATCTTAATTAAGCCATTATTAATTTTTTACTTAACAAAAAAAAAAATCTAATTGGGCTCATTTGTCACCTCCTCCAAGAGCCCTCCCTCCTAAAATAAACCCTCCGATTTACCCTCTTTCCTCTTTGCTTTTCTTCACAGCCTGACATCGTGAGTTCTTTCCTTTTCCATTCTCCGTTTCCCCTCCAGGAGAGCCTCTTTTTGTCCCAACAAATTGCTAAGCCCAGAGCCCCTCAAAGGTGGGGCTGCACCTTGATCGGTTCTAGCGTCTCCCCCCGCCCCGCCCCACCCCCCCGTCCCCCGCTGCCCCAGGATGTGTACTGGAAGCAAGCAGATGGGGTTTGAATATCTGCTACTATGAAACACAAATCAGACACCCCTCCATAATAATAATAACTACCACTCCATCTCTTAATGAACGCTAGCGATTGTTAATCGCTCTGTCCCTGGCGTTTTACTTTTTTTTTTAGTTTATCTAATTTTTCTTTTTTTTTTAGTTTATTTTTGGCTGTGTTGGATCTTCATTGCTGCGCGCGGGCTTTCTCTAGTTGTGCCGAGCAGGGGCTACTCTTCATTGAGGTGCGCAGGCTTCTAATTGCGGTGGCGTGTCTTGTTGCGGAGCACGGGCTCTAGGTACACGGGCTTCAGTAGTTGTGGCACGCGGGTTCAGTAGTCGTGGCTCGCAGGCTCTAGAGCGCAGGCTCAGTAGTTGTGGTGCACGGGCTTAGATGCTCCGCGGCATGTGGGATCTTCCCGGACCAGGGCTTGAACCCGTGTCTCCTGCATTGGCAGGTGGATTCTTAAACACTGCGCCACCAGAGAAGCCCTATTTTATCTAATTATTGTAACATTTCTAGGAGGAAAAACACCAGTATTATTCCCATTTAACAGAAGAGAACTCGAGAACTCCATTAACACACCTCCGGGAGAAAAGAGACCCGGAGTGGGAAGAAGCGCCGTGACCTCATCATAGCCCCTGGACCACCCGAGGTCCGCTTCTACCTACATAAGGATCCCGGGTAAGTGGAACCCGGAACTGACCACCGAGACCTCCCGGCGTATCTACAACGCCCGGCATGCGCGCGCGCCGACGCTCCCTTACGTCGCGTTTGAACAGGAGTGCTAATCTCCCCCGGTCTTGGGAATTGTAGTCTTGCCGCAAACGGAGGCCGGGCTGCGAGAGTTTGGTGGATCTGGAGCCAATGAAGAAGCAGATCTTATTGAGCTCGGGGCCGACGAGCCAATGGGTTCACGGCCTCGAATGGGAGGGACTTCCGGCCACGAAGTCGAGATGAGCGGCTGCGCGAGGCTGGTCATTTCCTTTTCGAGGGTGGCGGCGAGCGTGTATAGGGCGCTATGAAGGCCTCGGGCACGGTAAGACAATCGCGGTGGGGCAGGGAGTCGGGAAACGCGAAGCGGACCGAATCGTGGGCCACGGGAGGAGGCATGGGACACGCGGGAAGTGCTTGTTCTGGCTAGGTCCCGCGTGCCGCCGTCCCCAGTTGCAGCCAACATGGCGGCCACTGCGGGAGCCGCGTGGGGAGGCCGGTGCATGGCCCTGGCCGGCTCGGGGATCGCGGAGGCCGGGGAGGCCGAGTCTCCTTTCCAGGGGAAGGGACAAGTTGCACGGCGTGGAAACACGCGCCGCGGGACCTCATCGAGCTTCCGAGCCTCAGTTTCCTCGTCAGCAAAGTGGACAGGGTGGTGGGAGGGCGGGGTGGGGGGGGAGGGCAATAGAATTCTGTTTCTCCTGGCATGGCTGTGAGAGAAATAGAAGAAATTTATAAGTTCGAGCTGACATGGAGAGTGCGAGCCTTATCGCTGTGGAGAGTACTGGGCAAAATCAGAGGGTGTTAATAGCACAGAGATGGAAGAGTAGGCCCTGGGGAGAAACAGTATGGGTGGGTCATTTTCAGCTTTCCAGTCCCAGTTTCCACACTGGAAAAGGGACCGACCGCATCGGTATCCCTTCCTGAATGGATGGTCCGGGAGGCCGATGAGTCAGGTTGACAGAAGTAGGAACCGAGTTTGTGAGGTTTGGAGTTATTTTCTATTGATATTAGTAAAATGGTGACGGGTCATCTTATGGAAATGGTTCCTTTCTAGTATAGCACAGGATTTGGACCTGGCAGACATCTTCACCTTTTGCATCTGTGTAAACAGGGAGCTTACACTTGGGAGTCCAAACCCCTTGGACAGCAGCTGGGAAAACTGAGGCAGCTGAAAGTCATGACAGCAGTGCAGGGAGCCCAGAGCTGGACAGGGAACTGGATTCTTGTCCTGGTTCTGCCTGGAGTTGGCTGTGAGATCCCAGGCTGGTTACTGTCTCTGGGGTCTGGAATGAAAGAGTATCTTGGCAAGTTACTGTGAGCTGCAGAGATGCTCTGGAGGAAGGAGACAGCTTGACTGTTCCAGGCCAGCCCATAGAAAGGGAGAGGAAGGGAGCGGTTGCGATGCTCACCCAGCTTTCTTGAGCCAGGGCCAGGGGCACACAGGCACCTTGGTTAATCCTCCCCACTCTCCCTTTTATGTGGAAGGTTCAGACAGTGGCATGACCCACAGTCAGCCAGATTTCGCACGGAGGCCCTGGGGTGGGACTTGCCCTTCTCCATCCCCTGATCCAGTTGTCAACAGGCTTGGGAAGGGGAGCAGAGTGAGTCTCCACAGTTACCTCTGGGCTTTGGGTGCTGGCCCCACCTCACCCCCATTCTCTTTCAGCTTCGAGAATACAAGGTGGTGGGGCGCTGCCTGCCGACCCCCAAGTGCCACACGCCGCCCCTCTATCGCATGCGGATCTTTGCGCCTAACCATGTTGTTGCCAAGTCCCGCTTCTGGTACTTTGTATCTCAGCTGAAGAAGATGAAGAAGTCTTTAGGGGAAATTGTCTACTGTGGACAGGTATGGGGTGTTTGAGGCTGGGTGGGATCCGGAGAGGATTTACACCCTCCCATGGGGCATCTGTCACCCCACAGAGTTAGCAGACTTTACAAACTCTGGCCTGTTTCCTTGTGCTCTTTAGGCCCTAGGTTGGGATGGAATAGGTGGCTCGGTGCCCTTTTCCTAATGAGAAAGCCCAAGGCCCAGGGAAGGCTTGCTGGGATCCCTTGGTTGAGGCTGGGCCTCGTCTGTAAAGTGGTGGGGGAGGTGCTGGACTCTGCACTGTGAGGCTACGTTGGGCAGCAGATGGTCCCAGGAGAGTTGTGTTGAGGGGTGGTCTGGAGCTGTGTCGGTCCCCATGGGGGAAGCATCTCGGCCTGGACTGCTCTGCACCCCTGCTGTTGCCATGGGAATTCCCCTTGCACAGCACATTTCCTCTCAGATGTCTGAAGGTGCAGGGACTGGGAAACAGGCAAGAGAGGCCTGGGGGCTGGGCTGTCCTTTGGAGCGGCAGGGCGGGGCGGGAGCAGAGGTTCAGGGATGGAGGGGGTCTGATTGAAGCTCACTTGCTGCTCTCGCCTCAACTGGTCTCCTCTCTTTGGCAGGTGTTCGAAAAATCGCCCCTGCGGGTGAAGAACTTCGGCATCTGGCTGCGCTATGACTCCCGCAGTGGCACCCACAACATGTACCGGGAGTACCGGGACCTGACCACAGCCGGCGCTGTCACCCAGTGCTGTAAGCCACCGGGTCCCTCCTTCAGGCTCACAGGGCAGGCACTTGCGGCTCAGTCTGGCATCCTTCCTGCCAGACTGAGGCAGGACAAACGCAAGAGCTTCCTTGGGGGCAGGTGGGAGTCCCAGGGATGGTGACAGGAGAGTCACAGGAGGTGTTGCTTTGGGGGCAGGAGGAGTGGAGAGGATGCCCCAAGCACACCTTTTTCTGGAACCTTGGCAGCAAGTGGACTTAGGAGATTGGAGGGAGGGTACTCGAGTCATTCCTGAGCTGGTTCAGTCACCCACCACCAACTGCATCTGGAACCTCCTTCTTGAGGTTTGAGGTCAGCCCCTTGTGTAGAGGCAACTGTTGCTCAGAACCTAATCCGGCTCCTGTCCAGTGTTGGGACCTGCCATTCGCAGCCCCAGGTGCTCCCAGGGTGGGTCACCTACCAGGACCAGAGCCCGAGCACCTAAACCCAAGAACTGCTGTTTCTTGTAATAGCAGTTTAAACAGAGGTGCTAACAGCAAGTGGATCTTGTCGCCTTTGGGGGCCTGCAGCCATGCCCCTCGAAGTGAATTTGGAGGTTCTACACACTTGGTAGCCAGTACCTGCTGGGACCAGGTGCTGTGGCCACTTGTTCACCAAGTGCCCCCATTCCTGATCCTTGTAGACCGAGACATGGGCGCCCGGCACCGTGCCCGGGCCCACTCGATCCAGATCATGAAGGTGGAGGAGATCGCAGCCAGCAAGTGCCGCCGACCAGCAGTCAAGCAGTTCCACGTGAGTGCCCTCGGGGCCCTGCTGGGCAGGCTGGGCTGAGGGGGCTGGCCTGGCAGCTCCTCCAGACTTGGGAGATGCAGTAAAGCACCGGGTTTGACGCAGGAGCCCAGTGGGGGTGGCCACACCTCAGTGGTCCCTGGGAGACAAGGTTAAGAGCCTCCCCACAACCCCCTTGCCTGCCTTTTCTTATTACAGGACTCCAAGATCAAATTCCCACTGCCCCACCGGGTCCTCCGTCGCCAGCACAAGCCACGCTTCACCACCAAGAGGCCCAACACCTTCTTTTAGATGCAGGACCTCCCTGTCCCCAGGTCTGCCCAAATAAAACTCGCTGGGAAAACCGGGCGCTGAGATACAGTTGTTTTCTTTGCACACCCTGCAGAACTCAAAAGGGTGTAGCCAAGCTGTGAGTGCTCTGGGAGGAGTCCTCTCCTCGAGTAGGACCCTGACATTGGATTCTCCAGAAGGGGAGCTCTAGGAATGGCCAGCCCCTGCCCCCACTCAGCTCTCTCAGTGCCAGCAGGCAGCTCTGTGCTGTGAGCTTCGGGGTATGCTGTATGGTCACAGGTTTGGCCCCCAGATCTTTCTTACCTCCCTTGTTAGACACAGTTCTCAGCTCTGTGCCTCCCCCCGCCACCCCCCATTTGTGTGGTGCTGAGATGACAGCTGCACCCTGGGGGAGATCAGGTTGATGGGGTTGGTTTCATTCTGTGTGTGGCCTTCCCCACCCAGCCTACAACCCTGGTCAGGATCCTCACAGCAGGCACAAGGGGGCGTCCAAGAGGGTCATGAGCCTGCTGTGCTAGCTTGTTTCCCCTTCGCCAGCTGGGGGCCCCTTGAATGAAGCTGTCCTAATCCTGCCCAAGGAGGTCAAGGTTTCACAGTGGGCATCTGTCTCCTGGAATTCCAGGCATGAAGCTAATCCCACCCTGGCCTGAGCTCCTCAGCCAGGAGGCTGAGGCACAGCTAAGAGCTCAGATGTTGGGAACATCTGTCCTTGGTGTGCCACCCTGGGCAACCCTGGCCGTTTGAACCTTGAGTGTCCTCTTCAGAAGGTCTGGACACTGACCCCATTTGCTCAGTTGACAGGCCTTAGGGAGTCACTACTCTGCAGGCGGTGGGTACGCAGGTCAACGAGGACCTGCCTTGTGTTCCAGAGAGCCGTCGATTGGGAAGAAGCTGAGGCACTAAGAGGTAGTTGAGGGGGCGGGGAGAGCAACCAGTCCTGGAGGGTGGTCCTGGATAGGAGCACAGTCTCCCCTTCCCCACCTGTGGCGGTGGGGCTAGTTGGCAGGATGATCCTGGGTGGTTTCCAGAAAACCAGCTCACTTCAGACCCCACCTGTTCTTGGAGAGGTGCCCGAGGCAGGGCTCAGGCACAGCTAGCCATTCTCATGGGAAAGACAGGCCCTGGGTCCTTGCTGGCTGCTTTGCCTGTTCCGACACCGGTGCTTCTTTCCCACTTCCCGGGCCTTTGCACTTGCTGAGCGCTGTGCCTAGACTACTCTCCACAGATCATCACTGCCTCACTGAAGGCTATAAACCATTGGGTTTCTGTCCCCCACCAGACTGAGTCTGAGAGGGCAGGGACCACGTGTGTCACTGCGTCACCAGGAGGAGTTAAGTAAGTCTGAGAAGAGTAGTGATGGCCAGTGAATATCCCTCTACCTGTATCTGCACCACGTGGGGTAAAGTCCTGGGTCTGGCAATGCTGGGTCAAATTTTTGATGTTAACTGCCAAAATGTCTTCCACGGATGTACCAGTTCATTCTCAACAGCACTTAATAAGAAGTGGTCATGTTTTCCTCCAGCCTTGCCCACAACTTGGGTTAGCAAGCCGGTGGCTGAAAAACACCACATCTTAGGATATGAATTTGCTTTTCCTTATGCGAAAGCCTTCTGCCCTGATACAAAAATCGTTTATATGAAAGAAAAAAACCTTACGAAGTTGAACCACTTTTTAAAAGCTCTGGCATCGTTATTCCCTGGCAGTCGGGTGGTTAGGACTCTGCACTTTCACCTCTGGGACCCGGGTTCAATCCCTGGTCGGGGAACTAAGATCCTGCAAGCCATGTGGTGTGCACCCACCCCACCCCCCGAAAAAAAAGCTCAGGTATGTGGGGCAAAAGCCTGAAAAATATCTCTACATATGTTGCAAATACTTATTTCCTCAGGGTACTTTCTGATGTTTAAGGTGTATTTTGGGGGGCCAGGCCAAGTTTTTCTTTGTTTCCCTAGTTGATTTCATTAACCCTGTGCTTTCTGGCAGAAATTCCTAAATATTCTCTCCTTCCTCAGTAAGAGGAATCTCCATAGCTAGATGACACCCAGAAGTTTCCCAGCCTCCTTTTAATCTAGGGGTGGGCATGTGATAGTAGCAGTGATGTGTGCCATTTCCAGGAACTACCATCTGGCTAGAATATAGGCACAATGGCTGGTACTCCAGCAGCTGTTTTTACTCTGGGTCTGCATGACTAGAACATGAGAAGTAAACACCTTTGTAGGCTTTCCAAAGCTGGCTAGAGGTGAGGACCACTGAGCTGAACCCTCAATCTCCAGTGGGAGTTGAGATGCCAGGACCAACCAGCGCAAAGGCCCAGAGCTAGGAGGAAATGGGCCCATCCATGTGTGGTCTGTGAGGCAGGACTGGCCACTTGGATCACTGACTCCTCTCTATGGTCAGCTGGGGCCCAGGAACAGGTCCTTGCCCGGACTCACCCGGCCAGCCCAAGGATGGGCAAGAATCTGGAACCTGAGAGGCCTGGTGGACCCCTCCCTCCTCCTCAGGGGCTGAGGCACTCCCAGGTCCCACCTCGGGGCTTGTCAAGGTGCTGGCTGTCACAGACTGGTCAGAGCTGGGAGCCCTGGGGAAGAGCCGCCCATCCCTGACCCACCCTGTACCTCACTCCTGTGTCAGGACCAAGGGCAGGTGCCAGGGCAAGACGGTGGGGGTGGGGGTGGCAGGAGACCTGTAGTAGATCCTGACACCCAGAGACTGAGAATCGTAGGATCAGAATCCTTAGGACTTGGAATCAGAATCTCACAATGACAATGACCATGACAGCCACCAGTGGTAATAAAGGTTTGCTTTTACTGAGTGCAGGGTTAGATGTTCAAGGACAGATACCCAGCAGGTCATGCTAGGGCTAGAGTAGCTCACGACCTCTCGTCTCCGCCCCTTGCCCTGTCACCAGGGAGACGTGGGAACGCTGGAACCCAGGCAGCGGGCAGGAGTGGGGGCAGCAGACACCCACCCAGCCCCCCGACATTCCTGCCCCTTTTGCTTAGACTGCTGCTGCTGGGCCTTCAGGGATCGCCCTGCTCCTCTCCCCCCATCGACAGGGGGTCCTGGGGTCCTGCGTGCACTCCTCCCATTCCATGAGGAATCACACAGTCAGGGAAGGTGTGACTGCTTCCCCTCCCTAATCCCTGCCCTCCTCCATACTTTCTCCTCCACCACGCCCCCTGCAGGGCTTCCAACTCTGTGCCTCCCGTGCAGGAAGTCCAGAACATGTCCTGAACCCACCCATTTCTCCCCACCCCTCAATCGCCGCCTTGGACATGGTGGGCTTTTCAGAACCTAGAACTCTCGTTAGGTCCCTCATTTGCTCCAGACTCTCTAATGGCGGCCCGCCCCCAATGACCAGCGCCCTCAGAATAAAACCCAGAACCCTCGCCAAGGCTCAAGGTCCACTGCGTCCCTCCCTGTCCTGCTCCTTCCCACCTCAGGGCCCTCCGCCCAGCTCTCTCGAAGCCTGGCTCATTCTCTGCCTGCAGGGCCCCTCCCTGAGACCCCACATTAAGTGGCCCCCCGGGCTGTCTCCATCTTCGACCTTGCTTCACTCTTGTCATCTATTAGCTTCTGAAATGGGTATTCATCTGCTGGCTTGGTCAGAGCCATGAGGCCGTGAGCGGGGTGGGTCCACCTGGATCCTGTTGTGTCCCCAGTGTCCTGTTCCTAGAACCTCCCTGGGGAGATACGACAGGTTTTGCCTGAGTTTGCACAATTTGCATATATTTGCATTCGCTTGCTTGGCATTGTGGGAATCCTGGATTTCCCCTTTCCCACCAGGTTTTCCAGGAGGATGCAGCAGGGGAGTAGAAGGAGGAGGAATTCGGTGTCCTCCCCATCCTCCTGGCACAGGTGAAAGGTGCACACCAGCAGGCAGCAGATGCAGGGAAGAGCAGGCTGGCTCTGCACCCTTGCGCGGAGAAAGAGTGAGAAGACGGTCCTGGGCGAAACGTGAGGATGCCTGGGGGACGCTGGACCCAGCTTGGGTGACATGTGTAGGCCAGAAGAGGCCACCAGGGGGCGGCAGAGGCTGGGGAGGGTTCCTAGTGCCCTAGCATGAAACCGGGCAAATTCTTAGATCCCTCTCGCTTATGGAGGAGGGAACCCAGCTTTTGGAGGTCGAGCTAGGACTTGAACCCAGAGGTCAGAGCCTCCAGATGACAGTGTCTGAGTTTCTTGATGGCATGACCCTAGACAAGGGACTTCCCCTTCCCCTGTACCTCTGGTCTCCTCATTTGTGCGATAGGGACATGCCAGACACTGCTTCCCCAGGTAGTCCTGTCTCCATTTATTCAGGTTCATGGCCACAGACAATCCGTCCCCCGTGACCTCCCTTATACACTTAATGTCTGGCACAGCGTAGACACTCAGTGCATGTTTGGTGAAGGAACCAATGAATGGACAAAGGAATGAATGAATGAGGTACTTACTCTGTGCCAGGCTTTTGTTATGCAGGTTCAATTTACTCCTCTGAGGCAAGGGCTATTTTACCCCCATTTACAGATGGGGAAACTGAGGCCCAGAGAGAAGCAAAGACTTCCTCAAATATGTATGCATTCAGGACTTGAATGCCTCCCACTCAACTTAGCCTGAGAGTGGGGTTTGGTGATGCCCTCCCTCTAGGTTCTAGAGAAAGGGAGTGGGTCATGGTGCCAGTTGGGGGCGGTGTTTCAAGCAGAGCAAACTTTCCTTATGGGACCCTGCAACCTTGAAAGTAAACCCCACTCCTGTGGGTGAGTGAGCTCCCCGTAGCTCAAGGTGCAAAAAGCACAGTGGGGATTTGAATGGTACAGCCACTGCTCCAGGCTGAGTGGCCTTGGGTGAGCGACATGCCATCTCAGAACCTCAGTTTCCCCACCTGTCAAAGGGAGGCATTAACAGCTTATGGTCAGCGGAAAGTGCCACACGAAGCAAGGCGGGGGGCATTTGGGAGCCTCCCCAGCTCTGCCACCCCACCCCACCCCCCCCAGCAGCCACCTACGTGTCCTGTCCCGGCTTATCCGATCGAATCCAGGGAGGAAAGGGTGCGGGTCCTGCCCGCCCCCACGTCTGGGGGCGGAGTTTTGCTGACCCGGGAGCCCAATAAATCTACAGCCCGCCACCGCGAGCTGCCCCTTTAAGCCCCACCGAGACCTCCTGCAGTCAGCGCTGAGCACAGCTCCCAGGGAGAGGGACAGACGTCTGGGTGGTGGACGCACAGCTGCACCGGGCAGTCGGACCGAGTGGGAGGCCAGGTGGACGGACAGGCAGACAGACGGTGGAGACAGACACGAAGACGAAGAGGAGGGACAGGGAGACAGGCGACCGCAGCAAGGAGCCACAGATTCCTTGCCCAGGGAGCCCCGGCCCGCGGGGGACCAAAGGGGACAGGCTTGCCGTGTAGCTGCCGAGGCCGAGCATCCTCCCACCTCTGCGCAGTCCTGCCTCCTCTGCCACTGCCAACTTCCCTTACCCGAGACACGCGGGGTGGCTGGGAGGGCGGAGGACACGCCTGGTCCCCTCACCCGCACCTCATGGCCGCCGTCGAGGCAGGGGCGCGGGCCACGTTCGGAGCCTGGGACTACGGGGTCTTCGCCCTCATGCTGCTGGTGTCCACCGGCATCGGACTATGGGTCGGGCTAGCCCGGGGCGGGCAGCGCAGCGCCGAGGATTTCTTCACCGGGGGCCGGAGCCTGACTGCCTTGCCCGTTGGCCTCTCGCTGGCCGCCAGCTTCATGTCGGCGGTACAGGTGCTGGGCGTGCCGGCCGAGGCCTACCGCTACGGCCTCAAGTTCCTCTGGATGTGCCTGGGACAGCTGCTCAACTCTCTGCTCACTGCGCTGCTCTTCCTGCCGGTCTTCTACCGCCTGGGCCTCACCAGCACCTACCAGGTACCAGGCAGAGGCCCGGCAGCGTCAGGACCTGCCTGGCTGGGAACGCAGGGTCGCGGGGGGGGGGGGGGGGGGGGGGGGGCGGAGATCCTGAGGATTTGAGCTGCAGTGCAGGGGGCCGCAGGCGGGCTCCTTAGTGCTTTAATGTGGGGGGGCCCCCGGGCAGACAGGTGGTGAGGGTTGTGGGAAGAAGCCCCAGGCACTGGGGCCAGGGGCAGGAAGGAGGGAGACGAGCCGGCGTCTGGATTCTCTTTGGTGGAAACCCGGTCAGGGCGTGGCCAGGCTCGGCCAGGAGCGCACTCACGTGCGCACAGGCACACACTTGCAACCCACATGCCTGGGCTTGCGTACACCCGAGTGCTCGCCGGACGGCGGGCTCAGGATTCGAAATCCGACATCCCCGCCTCCTCCTACCTTCGGCAAGGGGTTGCCTCTCTGCTCGGGTTTCCCAAACGTCAAACTGGGCTAATTACAGGACCTGCCTCCAGGGCAGTGAGCAAAGTGATTAAAATCTTGACCAGTGTACGGTAGGCAGCCTGCTACAGGCACTGTCTGTATCTTGCCAAAGTTGACTCAGAGAGGCGGCAGCCCCGGGGGACGATCAGACATGAATGGGAGTGGGTGGGGCTGATGTGTACACACTTGATGGCTCAGTCCTCCTGGGCATACGCCGTGTGCACAGGCGCGGGGATGGCGCGTGTGCGCAGGTGTGTGCAGGTAGGTCGGAGTGTGTGCTCCGGGCGGGAGCCCCCGTGGGCAAGAGTGCGGAGAGCGCAGTTGCCCTCCCGAGGGCGGGCAGAAGCCAAGAGGGCGAGTGAAGGACTCCAGACGCGTCGGACCCCTGGGTAAGGCCATTCCAAATGACCATGAGCCCTCGGCTCCTCCTTGCAGTATCTGGAGCTGCGCTTCAGCCGCGCTGTGCGGCTCTGCGGGACCCTGCAGTACCTGGTGGCTACAGTGAGTGGCCTCGGCCCCGCCCTCGCCCCCAGGGTCCAGCTCGGGTCAAATCTTTGTCGGTCCCACCCAGAGCCCTCTTCTTTCCCTCACGACCCCGCCCCGTGGGTCCCGCCCCCACCCGCAAAGCCTTGCCTAGGCCCCGCCCACAACCCGTCTGGCCCCGCCCCCAAGAGGCTTCATCTATAATACAAGTTTGGACCACAGGCCTCTCGCAAACGCGCTACCCGAGCCCGCCGCGACCCTACATGGCCCTGCCCATCTGCCCCCAGTCACGTACCCCAACCACCCTTCTCCCCCTATCTCCTAATGCCTTCTTAACCCAGGAGCCCCCCAATGCCCCCGCCCCTACTCACCTGCCCGTGCCCTCTACCTGCAGATGCTGTACACCGGCATCGTGATCTACGCCCCCGCGCTCATCCTGAACCAAGGTTTGACTCGGGGGAGGGTGACGGGGAGGGGACAAAAGCTTAGAGACTGGACCAGGGGAAGGAAGGGGCAGCCCTAGGAGAGACTTGGGAGGGAAGTATCCTCCTGGAGAGAAGAGGGCCCAAGAGAGTGGAGGCCAAGTTTACACCCTGCACAGCGGCCTAATGGGAGGGTCTCCTTGCAGTGACAGGGCTGGACATCTGGGCATCGCTCCTGTCTACCGGAGTCATCTGCACCTTCTACACTACTGTGGTGAATGTCCCCCTTCCCCCACCCGACGTGGGGCTCCATGTCCACTGAGTGGGAGAGACTGTGGGCAGGCCCATCCACTCCCTACCTTCCCTTCCTCCGGAGGAAGCCTGTGTCCCAACTGGGCCTACTTCCTCATCTTTATTATGAAAGGTGATTTGAAAGGTTTATTGCTGAAAGTCCAAGGACAAGCTAGCTTCAGGCATGGGTGGATCCAGGGGCTACAACAGAGTCTTCTGGGCCCCTCTCCCATCTCTAGGGACCTCATTAGCTCCAGGCTTCCATCCCTTTTGGCTTCCTTCCAGCAGCAAGTGAGTTCCAATTTCAGGATGGGCTGGCTGAAGTCCCCGAAGGGCTCTGTTTGGCTGGCTCTGGTATTCTGTGAAGGATGAGCCACTCACAGATGTTTGGGTGGCTAGGGTGTTCTGATTGGCTATTCCTGGAGCTGGGAGCAGGGTTAGCTTCACCCAAGTGACCTGGGTGGGGGAAGGGGCTTCTCCAAAGGAAAATCCAGGGGCTGCCAAGACAAAAACATGAAGAACATGCCAAAGACATGAAGGCTGGATGAGTAAAAACAACAGCTAATAATAACAGTAGTACTGATAATGATAATAATGGTGGCAGCCATCACTCACTGAACACTTGTATGTGCCAGATGCTCTTCCAAATATCTTTCTTATAGTAACTAATTTAGTCCTCACAATGATACCCTGAGGAAGGTACTGTTATTACCCCCATTTTACAGATAAGGAAACCGAGGCAGAGAGGGGTATTTGTCCCAGCCACTGCTGGAGGCCAGGTCAGGTTGGCCCCAGCCAGGTCCGCTACCTGACTCCTTCTCCCTCCTACCTCTGCCCTGTCCTGTAGGCCCCAGACAGATTCCCGTCTGACACCCTGTCTCCCTCCCTGTCACATCTTGCAGGGCGGCATGAAGGCTGTGATCTGGACCGACGTGTTTCAGGTCTTAGTGATGCTGAGTGGTTTCTGGGTTGTCCTGGCTCGCGGAACTATGCTCGTGGGTGGACCTGGGCAAGTACTTGAGCTTGCCAAGAACCACTCCAGGATCAACCTGATGGAGTAAGTGAAAACATAAAGGGGGATACTGCCAAACGATGGAGCTGACATCTGTCTGCCCTGGGAGAAGCCAGCCAATGCCTCCTGCTCCAGGAAGCCCTCCTTGCTCCCCTCCCGAGACTCCCCACGGACAGAACCCTGGCTCCCCCTCTCTGTACTCCCACAGCCCCCATCCCTCCATCTGGCCCAGACTTCTGCACCACACCACCCCCTAGCCCAGACTGGGGACTGCAGGCTCTCTGAGCTCCCAGCTGAACATAGAAAAAATGTTTTCTGAATGCATACATGGATGATTCAAACTCCTAGTCACATTTCAGAACCTACCCCAAATATCCCTTTAAGGCCCATAAGGTGCAGAATGGCTATCTGGGGCACTTTGGGTGGGTGAAGTCAGTGTGGCATCCCCACATGGCTGACTTTCCCTGCCCTCATCCAGCTTTGACCTGGACCCAAGGAGCCGCTACACATTCTGGACTTTTGTTGTCGGTGGCACATTGGTATGGCTTTCAATGTATGGTGTGAACCAAGCACAGGTGCAGCGCTACATGGCCTGTCGCACGGAGAAACAGGCCAAGCTGTGAGTATTTGGGAGGGGCAAAGTGGATACTTCGGGGACGTGCTGCTCCCCTCCCCTTCTGAGACCACCTCTCCCCCCAGGGCCGTGCTCGTCAACCAACTGGGCCTGTTTCTGATCGTGTCCAGTGCCGCTTTCTGTGGCATCGTCATGTTCACGTTCTACCTTGACTGTGACCCTCTCCTGGCAGGGCGTATCTCTGCCCCAGACCAGGTGAGTCTGGTCCAGGCTCCTAGGCCACTTCTATCTACCCACCCCCACTGTGAACCTCTGGATGAGTCTCTGCGGGTGAGAGTGGAAAAGTAGAGACAGCCTGTGCAAAGGTCCAGAGGCAGGAAAGAGCTCAGCTCACAGGAGGATCTGGGAGGTGATGGGAAGCCATGGGAGGGAGTAGGGGAGGGGCATTTCAGACTCCCTGAAGGCTATCAAGGAGGAGATGGGACCATGGTCCATCATGAAATGATGACATTAACCATAATGACCCTCTCTCATGTCCTAAGTGTCTACTCTGTGCCTTATGCTGTTCCCTTCACAAGCAGTTAATTTCCCATCAAATCGTTCAACATGTGATGAGGCCAAGGTTGCCATGGCCCTTGACGTACAGATGAGGAAACTGAGGCAGGAGGTCGTGGGTAGAGCAATTGCCTGAGGTCCACAGGCAAGTCAGGGGCAGCACCAGGGCCAAGACCTAGACCTGCACACCCTGGCGGGATCTCTGACCCTGGGGTTCAGAGCTGGCAGAGGCTGCAAGACCATCCCATCAGATCCTCCTCTGGGGTCAGATCCTGGACTGTCTGACTGTGTAACCTCAAGCAAGGTGTGTACCTCTTTGGTCCCACTGGCTCCATCAGTAAAGTGGGGATGACACAGGACCTTGCCTCACTCAGGTCCCAGGGCTCTTTGCATGGTATCACAAAGTCGATCAACAAACACACACACACTAAGTGCCCACTGTGAGCCTGGTCTGTACAGGGTGCTGGGGACGTGCAGTGTAAGGACAGACAGAAGCCCCTGCCCTTGGGGTGCTGCTGTCCTGGAGGTTGACCCCCGACTCCCCCCAGTACATGCCCTTGATGGTGCTGGACATCTTCGTGGACCTGCCTGGAGTCCCTGGGCTCTTTCTGGCCTGTGCCTACAGTGGCACCCTCAGGTGAGTGGCACAGCTTGCTCACTTGGCCGCATCTGAGCCCGTGGGTCCTCCTTGTCTCTACCAGCCACTCCCCTGTGAGATGGAATGTTCTGGGCATGTCCATCATTTACTGCTCAGTCCCCATCAGGTGGGCTCTGGCAAAGGGCACACCCTGGGCATCAGGACCCCAGCTCCGGAGTCTTTACCGTCTTATTCCCCGGCAGGGCCACACGAGACTCCTTTCCCTTCTTTCTGTCCTCCATCCCCCGAACAAATGTTTGATAAGCACCTATGTGGCAGGTACTGCTGTTCTAAATACTGGGGCACAGCCATGGCCAAGCGGTCACCCACTCTTGCCCTCAGGGGCCTCACACTCTGGTAGTTTCAAATCTTCTACAACTTGTGGCCTGCTCCTGCTGTGACCAGAGTTCCATGAGACTGTTCTCTGCACCCCATTATTGCTCTGTAATGAGAACTTGTGTCATTTGTGGCCTTGGTCACGGGTGTCCTTGCTCCTGAGAGGGTGTCTCAGGTCTATGGGGGAGTGTGGAGATGTGGACATCTCCACTCCTGAGGAATTCTGTCGCCCCTGCCTCTGCCCTCGGGCTGGCTGGGGGTCCTGGCAGGCCAGATGGTGTGGGCAGCTGGGGGCCTCCCCTAGCAGGTAGGCCCCAGGGTGTGTGTGGCCAATCCCTTGATGTGGCCTGAGGACACCCCTCTCCCCTCCCTTGTACCCGCCAGCACTGCATCCACCAGCATCAATGCCATGGCTGCTGTCACTGTGGAGGACCTCATCAAACCTCGGCTGCCGAGTCTGACCCCCCGGAGACTTGTCATCATCTCCAAGGGGCTGTGTGAGTTGGGGGGACCCGGGTGGGGGACCAGGGCAGCCTCTCCCCGCTGACAGTGCCATCCCCATCCACTACAGCACTCATCTACGGCTCGGCCTGTCTCACTGTGGCAGCTCTGTCCTCCCTGCTGGGGGGCGGCGTTCTCGAGGTGAGCCCCGCTCCCGCTCCCCACCCTGCCCTAATCTCCCCAGGAGGTGAGGCAACATCCACGTTGAAATGAGGCTCCGAGAAGGTTACACATGTCAGCGGCAGAACTGAGTTCTGACTGATGCCACAGGCAGGATAATTCCTGCAGCCACCTGGCCAAAAGCGGGGGGTGGGGGGGGGGTGGGGGGGTGGGGATGGGGGAGGAGGGACAGCTAGGAGCGGGAGTGGTGGCCTGGGGGCAAGAAGGGCCTCCTTCTGGCCTGGAGGTGGAACCAAGTTTGTCAAGAGAGAGAATCAGCATCTTTGGGAGAGAGGCAGGCACAAGGAGTCGCCTCCCCTTTAGGGCACAGAGGAGTCTCAAGGTCCACAGTAGAATTCCCCAGGTCTTCCTTTCCCAGCGGGTAAACTGAGGACAGGAAAGGTGGGAGAGCTCTGCTCTCAGTCTCAACCCCACCCACTCTCCCAGGGCTCCTTCACCATCATGGGAGTCATCAGCGGCCCCCTCCTAGGAGCTTTCATCCTGGGAATGTTCCTCCCCGCCTGCAATACGCTGGTGAGTGGGGGTGAGCGAGGTGAGGGGCTGGGAATACCCTCCACTGACACTGGGTCCCCCATCAGGGCGTCCTGTCCGGGCTGGCGGTGGGCTTGGCGCTCTCGCTGTGGGTGGCCGTGGGTGCCACTCTGTACCCGCCTAGCGCGCAGTCCATGGGGGTCCTGCCTTCATCGGCCGCCGGCTGTGCTGTGCCCTCGGCCAACGCCTCTGGCATCCTAGACCCGCTTCTCGCCGCCAACGCCTCCAGCAGGGCCTCCAGGTGAGCGAGCTGGTGTGAGCGGGAGGCGTGACCAGGGAGGGATCCTGGCCCGATTGAGAGGAGGAGCGGGGAGCAGGAAGAAGTGAGGGAAGGGCATTCCCAGCAGAGGGGAAAGAAAGTGCAAAGGCTCTGAGACCAGGGTTCAGTTTATTTATTTATTTATTTATTTATTTATTTATTTATTTTGGCTGCGTTGGGTCTTCATTGCTGCGTGCAGGCTTTCTCTAGTTGCGGCGAGCGGGGGCTACTCTTCGTTGTGGCGCGCGGGCTTCAACAGTTGTGGCTCGCGGGCTTAGTTGCTCCCCGGCATGTGGGATCTTCCCGGACCAGGCATCGAACCCATGTCCCCTGCACTGGCAGGCGGATTCTTAACCACTGCGCCACCGGGGAAGTCCCCCAGTGTTCACTTTAGTGCATTCCAACTATGGTGAGGTTGGGGTGGATTTAATGCGAGGAGTAAGGATAGGAGAAGAGGTCCAGCCAGAGGAATCTGATTCTTTTTCTAAATTGAGATATCATTTACAGACCATAAAATTAGCCGTTTAAAAGTGGCTTTTAGTATATTCCCCAGGTTATACAATCATCACCACTAACTGAAGAATATTTTCATTACCTCAAAAACAAACGAAACAAAAAAGACCAAAAAATAAAACTCTGTACGCTTTAGCAGTCACTCCCCATTTCCACCTCCCTCTAGCCCCTGGCAACCACTAATCCAGTTTCTGTCACTATGGATTTGCCTATTCTGTACAGTTCATATGAATGAAACTGTACAACATACGGCCTGTTGTCTCTGGCTTCCTTCACTCACATGGTGTTTTTAAGGTCCATCCACATTGTGGCATGTATCAGTGCTTCATTCCTTTTATGGCTGAGTACTATTTCACTGTATGGATGGATCCATTTTATTTATCCTTTATCAGTTGATGGACATTTAGTGATTGTGAACAGTGCTGCTATGAACATTTGTGTACAAGTATTGGTGTAGACATATGTTTTCATTTCTCTGGATATATACCTAGGAGTGGAATTGCTGGATCATATGGTAATTCTATGTTTAACTTTCTGAGGAGCCACCAGACTGTTTTCCACAGTGACTACATCATTTTACATTCCCTCCAGCAATATATGAGTGTTCCAATTTCTCCACATCCTCTCCGATACTTGTTATTTTCCCCTCTTAAAAACCCTAGCCATCCTATTGGGTATGAAGTGATATCTCATTGTGGTTTTGATTTGTGTTTCCCTAATGACTAAGGATGTTGACCATCTTTTCACGTGCTTACTGGCCATATTTATATCTTCTTTGGAGAAATGTCTCCTCAGATCCCTTGCTCATTTTTAAACCGGGCCATTTGTCTTTTCATTGTTGAGTTGTAATTTATATATTCTTTATATCTTTATAATGCTGGATATTAGATCCTTATCAGATGTACGATTTGCAAACATTTTCTTTCATTCTGTGTGTTGTCGTTCATTCTGTTGACAGTATCCTTTGATATACAAAAGTTTTCCATTTTGATGAAGTCCTGTTTATCTATGTTTTCTTTGTTTTGTTTTGTTTGGCTGTGCTACGTGGTTTTTAGGATCTTAGTTCCCTGACCAGGGATTGAACCCACCCCCTCAGCAGTGAAAGCAAGGAGTCCTAACCACTGGACCGCCAGGGAATTCCCTCTATGTTTTCTTTGGCTGCTTGTGCTTTTGTTGTCATATCTAAGAAACTATTGCCAAATCCAAGGTCATAAAGGTTCACAGCTGTTTTCTTCTTAGAGCTTAATTTGGTTTGATTCTGAGGGCAATAGGGATCCATGGAGGGTGATGAGAAGTAGCAGGAGGTGATCTGAGTTACATTTTAGTAATGCTCCCTCTGCTTGTGTGTACAGAATGCCTGAGGGTGTTGGTGGGATAGCAGCAGGGAAGGAGAACTGGCACATGGCCAGATGAGCAATAATGGAGGACTGGGCTGGGTCGTGGGAGTGGAGACAGGAAGAAGCAAATGGGCTGGGAGTGGATTTTAGACTCATGCTCAACTCTCCCTCCCCCAGCCTCGAAATGGACCCTGATCAACCCACCTTAACTGACAGCTTCTACGCCATTTCCTATCTCTATTATGGTGCCCTGGGCACAGTGAGCACCGTGCTATGTGGAGCTCTCGTCAGCTGCCTGACGGGTAAGGAGGGCGTGTAGCATTCTTAGAAGTCATCCTGTCCATCCCTCTGCCTCTAGGACCCACCAGGCAGGGAGGGAAGGAAGGATCCTTCTGCCGGCCAAGTGGCCACTGTGTGCTAGCCGCATCTACACCCTTTGTGCTGCATCACCTTCAGGATAACCCTCCACCTCGTGGGACTCGTCCTATTTTGCAAAGGCAGAAACAGAGGCATCCCCTATCCACCTCTCTATTCCCTCTTTGCCCCCCAAAATTAAGCCTTTGCGAGAGGAAGGCCGGTAGGGCCACGAGACGCTGTCCCTGGTGCTGATATATCTTCTCATCAAGGCCTTAGCAATTCTGCGCTCCTCCAGGAATTCTGAATCCCATGGAGAAGTGGAAAGAGATCAAAAGAAATCAACAGAGATAATAGTACCTGTTCTCGCTTCCTGAGTCTCAGACTTCACATTCACCAGGCCTTCATTGAGTCTTTCTCTGTTGGGCAATATTCTAGACGATAGGGACATAGGAGTGAACGGAACCATGTGCCGGACCCTCCTGGCCATGCACTGTTGTGCTATTACAACCCCTCACTGTATAGATGAGACAACTGAAACCCAGAGGGGGGCAGAGACTTGCCAGTGTCCCCAGTGGGTCACTATCAGATCTCGGATTGGAAACCATCAGAGCTCTCCCTTCCCCTCCCCAGGGCCTGGTCTCCAGTCCCCGCCCCCCACCCCTCGCTAAATAATTCCATTTTCTCTCTGCCCCCTCAGGCCCCACCAAGCGCAGTGCCCTGGGTCCTGGTCTGCTGTGGTGGGACCTCACACGGCAGACGGCATCTGTGGCCCCTAAGGAAGAAGTGGCCGCCCTGGATGACAGCTTGATGAAGGTCAGTCTAGGGCTGTGCTCTCGGAGTTGGGGGAGGGGGAGTGAAGTGGCTTCGGGTGCTCTGTGTGTGGCCACAACTCAGGGAAGTGACAGGGTGAGTCAGCATGTTTGTCTTTCTCAACTTCTCCTTACCTCCTGTGGAAAGGCTCAGTTGGGAGCTAATGTGTCTTCAACACCTTCCCCTTTAACAAGCACGGAGCAGAATTCATTTTCATCGTATCTGTTTTTACAATTACTTCCAATCTATGGCAAGTGAAACTGGTTTGTCTTTTGGTGTTGATATAAAGTGTCTCCTGAAAAGAAAATTGCTTAATTCAAAAGTGAGTCAACTTAGGAAAACTCTTACATAAGAAACACCACAGGGAGTAGACCAACCTTGGCCAAAGCCGTGTGGCTGCTATTGGAATGTCCTGAGTTTAAGAAACATTGTCCCTGGGGGGTCTGATCCAGGCCTGCTCTTGCTTTGGAATCCCTGTTTCATTCCCTTATTTATTAAGCACTTGCTGTGTACCCAGACCTGTACTGGCAGGAGCAGAAGAAAGCTAAACCAAGAAAGGAATAGGATCTAAGCAGGTGGTGAATATTAGGAAGAAAATAAAGCAGAATCCTATGATGGGGATAGCCTCTTGGAAGAGGGGACATTAATAGAGTCCAGAATGAGAAGGAGACAGCCATAGGGAAATCTGAGGGAAGGGCATTCTTGGTGGAGGGCACAGCAGGTGCAAAGGGTCTGAGGCCAGCGCAGACTCAACAGTGAGGGCTGGGGAGGGAGTGGATTTGGCTTAAGTGTTTTAAAGCTCCCTCCAGCTGCGGTGGGAAAATATTCATTCTCTGGAAGAACAATAGGCAGAGTCAGAGAGAGGATGTGGGCAGGCATCCATGGAAGCTCTGATGGCCTGGACTGTAAGTGACACGGGCACGGGGGAGAGAAGTGGATGGAGGTTTTTGAGGCAGAAGGGACAGGACTGACCTGTGCACTGGACAAGGGGATATTGTGCAACTCTGCCCAGGTTCTGTCCTCCCAGGCCCTCTGTCCCCAACTGGAGGATATCTGAGCTGACACAGCAGAAGTGGTCTTTATGACAGGGTCTTTCTTCTCTCCTCCCCCTAGGGTGCTGAAGAATTGTCCCCAGGAACCAAGAGGCCTCCTGACTTCCTGCCCACTGACGAGGACCATCTGCTCTTCCTGGGTCAGAAGGAGATGAATGGAGCTGGCTCCAGGACCCCAGGCAGTGAACATGACAAAGGTCTTAACCTGCGAGAGACAGACCTCTGAGGCAGTCAGGAACTGACCGCCTGGGATGGAACCCCAGGGGAGCCAATCCCAGGCCATGAGCCGATGGTCTTGGGCTCCTATTGGCGAGGCCACATCATATGCAAATAAGCTCGGGACTGCACGTCCCTACCCTATGGGAAGAGGTGAAGCCCCACCTCCAGAAAGTCATTTTATCCTGCCTTCTCCTTCCAGCTGGACCCAAGTCTTAGATGCTGCACCCCTGCCCACTCCCCCAAAACAAGGCCAGATATTTCTCTACCTACAAAAGTAAGATATTGGAGTCCCCTCTGGACAACATGGGAAAACCCCAGGCCCAACACTGGGGTCTGAGAAAGACCCCAGTTCTTCCCTGGGAATTATCTGAACCTTAGCAATGATTTTGGACGTCCTCAGGCCCAACCCCTTGTGCCCACTTCACAGGTAGGGAAACCAAGGCCTGGAAAGGGGCATTGACTTGGCCAAGGTCACAGAACAAACCAGACACTCATCAAGAGTTAGACACCAGCTCTCCCTCCTTCATCCCTTCCCTATTTTCCCCCCTTTGGAGGGACAGACGTCACATGGCCTCTGATCTTGTGAGGAGGAGGGAAGGAGAAAGGAAGAATAATGTTTTCAGCCTTCCTTCTGTGCCTGGACACTTTACCCATCTCATCCATTAAGGACCATGAGCCCACTTTACAGAGGAAGAAACTGAGGCTCAGTGAGGTTGCCTGAGGTCACACAGTGAGTCGGGTCAGGTCGGGGACAGACCTGGGTGCTGCATGAGGCGGAGGCTCCGTTGACGATGTGTTGCTGGTATACAGGCGAGCTCACATACCAGAGACGCGTCTGACCCTTGGTTGGAGACTTCATCCATGCACATCAAATAAATGGACTCTTGATGTTCTGTCTTCTCTGAAAAATCATTTTGGCTGTCACCCTAGATCTCCTCAGTCAGATCTGAGTGCAAATCTCTTTATCACTATCCCCGAGCCTATGATGAATAAACCTGAGTATTTAAAGCATCAGAGCAAGGTGATCACTCCCATGCTAGGGTGCATTACACTGCCTTCCCAGACACACAGCTTCTCTCCCCTCCTGACTCCCTCCCAAAGGATCCCCTCCTCACTGCCCTTTGTACACTGTCCCTGCACCAGCCCCTGGGGTTTCTGTGACACTGAGAGCTGGCTGTACCCACCTCTGCCCACAACTGCCATGGCTCCCATGGCCTCCAGAGAAGCGTCCCCTGCTCACCTAGCAGTGGGAGCCCTTATACTAGGTTCAATAAGGTAGTCCCAAAATTCACGTCTACCTGGAAACTCAGAATGTAAGCTTCTTTAAAAATAGGGTCTTGGCAGGTGTACTTGGACAAGTTAAGATTAGGTCATACTGGGACTTCCCTGGTGGCGCAGTGGTTGAGAATCCACCTGCCAGTGCAAGGGACACGGGTTCAAGCCCTGGTCCAGGAAGATCCCACATGCCACGGAGCACTACTACAAGCCTATATGCCACAACTACTGAGCCTGCGCTCTAGTACCCGCGAGCCGCAACTACTGAGCCCAAGTGCCACAACTACTGAAGCCGGCACACCTAGAGCCTGTGCTCCGCAACAAAGAGAAGCCACCGCAATGAGAAGCCCGCACACCACAACGAAGAGTAGCCCCCGCTCGCCACAACTAGAGAAAGCCTGCATGCAGCAACGAAGACCCAATGCAGCAAAAAATAAACAAATTATTAAAACTAAAAATTAGGTCATACTGATTAGAATGGGCCCTGAATCTAATGACTGTGTCCTTATTAGAAGAGGAGAAAAGACACAGACACACAAGGAGAAAACTATGTGGACAAAGAGGCAGAGATGAGTAATGTACGTACAAGCCAAGGGATGCCAAGGATTGCTGGAGTCACCAGAAGCTGGGAGTGAGGCAGGGGAGGGATTCTATCCCAGGGCCTTCAGAGGAAACACGGCCCTGCCAACATCTTGACTTCGAACTTTGGGCCTCCAGTACTGAGAGAAAATTAATTTCTATTATGTTAAGCTGTGGCAGCCTCAGGAAATGAATGTACCCCTCCTGATCTGGCCTCTCTTGACCACTCAGAGACCTGGCCCTCTGTGCAGGCTGTTTTATGGAGACCTTTAGATTTGGACTTAAAAATGACCATCACAAATTTTTTTGTTTTTTTTTTTTTTTTGCGGTACGCAGGCCTCTCACTGTTGCGGCCTCTCCCGTTGCAGAGCACAGGCTCCAGACGCGCAGGCTCAGCGGCCATGGCTCACGGGCCCAGCCGCTCCGCGGCATGTGGGATCTTCCCGGACCAGGGCACGAACCCGTGTCCTCTGCATCGGCAGGCGGATTCTCAACCACTGCGCCACCAGGGAAGCCCTAAAAGTGACCATCACGAATTTTAAATCAATGACTGAGTAACGTGGGAACCAGACTTTCAGCTGGTTGATGGTCCTTCCTCAAAGCACAGTTTGGGGTGGGGCAGGGAGCAGGGCTGAGGCTTCCCAGTGCAGGCAGAACAAGCTGGTCTGGCTGCTGTTTTAGAGATCCAGCCATGTTGTTGTGTGTATTGGTAGCTCATCACTTACTATTGCTGAGTTGTACTCCACTGTATGGATGGACCACCGTCTGTTCATCCATTGACTAACATTTCCAGCTTTGGGCTATTACAAAGAAAGTTGCTAAAAACATTAGTGTACATGTTTTTGTGTGAACTTTCATTTCTCTTGGGTCAATTCTTAGGAATGAAATGGCTGGATCCAACGGGGTAGGTGTATGTTTATTTTAGAAATTGTCAAACTGTTTTCCAAAGTGGTTGACTCATTTTACATTGTCACAAACAATATATGAGTTCCAACTGCTCAACATCCTTGACAGAACTTACATGGTCCATCCTTTTAATTTTGGCCATTCTCGTGTGTGTGGGGTAGTATCTCAATGTGGTATTGATTTATATTTCTCTGATAACTGAAGATTTTGAACATCTTTTCACATGCTTGTTATCTATCCATATAGTTTTGACCAAGTGTCATTCAAATCTTTTGCCCAGTTCTTAATGGGGTTCTTTATTTTCTTATTGTTGCAAGAATTATTTTTGTATTCTGGATACAAGTTCTTCATTGGTTATAAGCATTGCCAATATTTTCTCCCAAATTGTGTCTTGCCTCTTTAGTTGCTTAATACTGCCTTTGAAAGATCAGAATTGTAGTTTTGATTTCCGAAAAATTATAATTTTTTCTTTTCCTCTTTGTGGCAAAAATTACGTAAAATAAAAGTCATGATTTTAACCATTTTAAAGTGTATAGTTCAGTGGCATTAAGTACATTCACATTGTTGTACAATCACTACCATCCATCTCCAGAACTTTTTACTCATCTGAGACTGAAATTCTATACCCGTAAATACTAATTCCCAATTCTCCTCTCCCACCAGTCCCTGGTAGCCATCATTCTATTTTATTTTTTGGCTGTGCCATGAAGCTTACAGGATCTTAGTTCCCCAACCAGGGATCAATCCTGGGCCCCCTGCAGTGGAAGCTTGGAGTTCTAACCACTGGACAGCCAGGGAATTTCCTCGGCATTCTATATTCTTTGTCTATGAATTTGACTATTCTATGGAGCTCATATAAGTGAATCATACATTATTTGTCTTTTTGTGTCTGGCTTATTTCATTTAGCATAATGTCTTCAAAGTTCATTCATGCTGAAGCAGCTGTCAGAATTTCCTTCCATTTAGAGGCTGACTAATATTCCACTGTATGTATATACCACGTTTTGTTTATCCATTCATCCACCAATAGACTTTTGGATTGTTTCCACCTTTTGGCTATTGTGAATGATACTGCTGTGACCATTGATGTCAAAATATCTGTTCTATATTGGCTTTCAATTCTTTTGGGATTATACCCAGAAGTGGAAAACTGGATCATATGGTAGGTAATTCGGTTTAATTTTTTAAATATTGTTTTACATTCCTGTTTTAAATACTATTTAATTTTTAAAATACTGTTTTACATTCCCACCAAATATTAACAGACATAAAGAGAGAAATTGGCAGCAACACAATAACAGTAGGGGATTTTAACACCCCACTTACATCACTGGACAGGTTATCCAGATAGAAAATTAATAAGGAAACACTGGCCTTAAATGATACACTAGATCAAATGTGTGTCACACACTAGGACTCCACATATATATATGGAACTTTCCATCCAAAAGCAGCAGAATACACATTTTTTCCAAGTGTGCAGAAAATTCTCCAGGATAGATTACATGTTAGGCCACAAAACAAGTCCCAGTAAATTTAAGAAAACCGAAATCATGTCAGGCATCTTTTCTGACCACAACACTGTGAGCAACTACAAGAAAAAAAAAACTGCAAAGAAAAACTGCAAAGAAAAAGCAACTACAAGAAAAAAAACTGCAAAAAAACACAAACACATGGAGGCTAAACAATATGTTACTAAACAACCAATGGGTCACTGAGGAAATCAAAGAAGAAATTTTAAAATACCTGACAAATAAAAATGAAAACACAATGATCCAAATCTACGGGATGCAGGAAAAACAGTTCTAAGCGGGGAGTTTATAGAGATAAAAGCCTATCTCAGGAAACAAGAAAAAGTCAAATAATCCAAATTTACATGTGAAGAAACTAGAAAAAGAAGAACAAACAAAACCCAAAGTTAGAAGAAGGAAAGAAATTGTAAAGATCAGAGCAGAAATAAATGAAATAGAGACCAAAAAAGCAATAGAAAAGATCAATGAAATTAAGAGCTTGATTTTGAAAATATAAGCAAAATCAGTAAAACTTTAGCCAGACTCATGAAGAAAAGAAGAGAGAGGGCCCAAATCAATAAAATCAGAGATGAAAAAGAAGCTATAACTGACACCACAGAAATACAAAGGATCATAAGATTACTACAAACAATTATACCTCAATAAAATGGACAACCTAGAAGACATGGGTAAACTCCTAGAAATGTAAAATCTCCCAAGACTGAACAAGGAAGAAACAGAAAACATCAACAGATCAATTACCAGTAATGAAATTGAATCAGTAATAATAATAATAAAAACTCCAACAAACAAAAGTGTAGGACCAGATGCCTTCACAGGTGAATTCTACCAAACATTTAGAGAAGAGTTAACACCTATCCTTCTCAAAATATTCCGAAAAATTGCAGAGGAAGGAATGCTTCCGAACTCATTCTATGAGGTTGACATCATCCTAATACCCAAACCAGATTAAGATATCACACAAAAAAAGAAAATTACAGGCCAATATCACTGATGAACATAGATGCAAAAATCCTCAACAAAAAAAAATAGTAAGCCAGGGCTTCCCTGGTGGTGCAGTGGTTGAGAACCTGCTTGTTAATGCAGGGGACACAGGTTCGAGCCCTGGTCTGGGAAGATCACACGTGCTGCGGAGCAACTAGGCCCGTGAGCCACAACGACTGGACCTGCGCGTCTGGAGCCTGTGCTCCACAGCAAGAGAGACCGCGATAGTGAGAGGCCCGTGCACCACGATGAAGAGTGGCCCCCGCTTGCCACAACTAGAGAAAGCCCTCGCACAGAAATGAAGACCCAACACAGCAAAAATAAATTAATTAATTAATAAACTCCTACCCCCAACATCTTCAAATATATATATATATATATATATATATATATATATATATATAGTAAACCAAATTCAACAATATGTTAAAAGGATCATACACAATGATCAAGTGGGATTTATCCCAGGGATGCAAGTTTGGTTCAATATCCACAAGTCAATCAATGTAATACACCATATTAACAAACTGAAGAATAAAAATCATATGATCATCTCAATAGATGAAGAAAAAACTTTTTTTTTTTAAGAAAAAGCTTTTGACGAAATTCAACATCCATTTATAATAAAAATTCTCCATGAAGTGAGTACAGAGAGAATATACCTCAACATAATAAAAGCCATATATGATAAGCCCACAGCTAACAACATACTCAATAGTAAAAAGCTGAAAGCACTAAGATCAAGAACAAGACAAGGATGTCCATTCTCGCTACTTTTATTCTACATAGTATTGGAAGTCCTAGCCACAGCAATCAGACAAGAAAAAGAAATAAAAGAAATCCAAGTTGGAAAGGAAGAAGCAAAAACTGTCACTGTTTGCAGATGACATAATACCCTACATAGAAAATCCTAAAGATGCAAACCAAAAAACTGCTGGAGCTAATCAAAGAATTAGGTAAAGTTGCAGGATACAAAATTAATATACAGAAATCTGTTGCATTTCTATACACTAATAACAAACTATCCAAAAGAGAAATTAAGAAAACAATCCTATTTACCATCACATCAAAAAGAATAAACTAACTAGGAATAAATCTAACTAAGGCTATAAAAGACCTGTACTCAAAAAACTATGACACTGATGAAAGACACTGAAGATGACAAAAACAGATGGAAAGATACACTGTGTTCATGGATTGGAAGAAATTATATTGTTAAAATGACCATACTACCCAAGGCTATCTACAGATTCAATACAATCCCTATCAAAATATCAATAGCATTTTTCATAGAACTAAAACAAATAATTCTAAAATTTGTATAAAAACGCAAAAGACCCTGAATAACCAAAGCAATCTTGAGTAAGAACAGAGCTGGAGGTATCACACTTCCTGACTTCAGGCTATACTACAAAGCTGCAGTAATAAAAACTGTATGGTACTGGCCACAAAAACAGATACAGAGATCAATGGAACAGAATAAAGAGCCCAGAAAAAACCCACACATTTATGATCAATTAATCTACAACAAAGGAAGCAAGAATATACAATGGAGAAAAGAGAGTCTCTTCAATGAGTGGTGTTTGGAATATTGGACAGCTACATGTGAAAGAATGAAATTAGGGGCTTCTCTGGTGGTACAGTGGTTAAGAATTTGCCTGCCAATGCAGGGGACAGGGGTTCGAGCCCTGGTCCAGGAAGATCCCACATGCTGCGGAGCACCACAACAACTGAGCCTGTGCTCTAGAGCCTGCGAGCCACAACTGCTGAGCCCGCATGCCACAGCTAGAGAAGCCTGCACTCCTAGAGCCCATGCTCCGCAACAAGAGAAGCCACTGTAATGAGAAGCCTGCGCACCGCAATGAAGAGTAGCCCGCACTCGCTGTGACTAGAGGAAAGTCCGTGTGCAGCTACCAAGACCCAACACAGCCAAAAATAATAATAATAATTAATAAAGAATGAAATTAGAACATTTTCTTATGCCATATACAAAAGTAAACTCAAAATAGATTAAAGACCTAAATTTAAGACTGGACGCCACAAAATTCCTAGAAGAAAACACAGACAGGACACTCTTTGTCTTAAATCATAGCAATACTTTTTTGGATCTGTCTCCTAAGGCAAAAGAAACAAAAGCAAAAATAGACAAATGGGACCTAATTAAACTTAAAAGCTTTTGCACAGCAAAAGAAAACATTGACAAAATGAAATGACAACCTACTGCACGAGAGAAAATATTTGCAAATGATATGACTGATAAGGGGTTAGTATCCAAAATATACAAACAGCTCATAAAACTCAATATCAAAAAAGAAGACCCAAGCAAAACATGGGCAGCTGACCTGAATAGACATTTTCCCACAGAAGACATACAGATGGCCCCAACAGGCACACAAAAAGATGCTCAAGATGGCTAATCATCAGAGAAATGCAAAGCCAAGCCCACAATGAGATATCACCTCATACCTGTCAGAATGGCTAACATCAAAAAGAACACAAATAACAAATGTTGGAGAGGATGTGAAGAAAAGGGAACCCTTGCACGCCATTGGTGGAATGTAAATTGGTGCAGCCACTATGAAAAACAGTGTGGAGGTTTCTCAAAAAACTAAAAATATAACTACCATATGACCCAGCAATTCCACTGCTGCGTATATATCCAAAGAAGACACAAACACTAATTCAAAAAGATACATGCACCCCAATGTTCATAGTAGCACTATTTACAATAGCTAAGACATGGAAGCAACCTAAATGTCCATCAATAGATGAATGGATAAAGAAGATGTGGTGTATATATACAATGGAATATACTCAGCCATTAAAAAGAATGAAAGTTTGCCATTTGCAATAACATGGATGGACCTGGAGGGTATTATGCTTAGTGAAGTAAGTTAGACAGAGATAGACAAATACTGTATGCTATCACTTATATGTAGAATCTAAAAAATAAAACAAGTGAATGAATATAATGAAACAGAAAGATAGTCACAGATATAGAGAATAAACTAGTGGTTACCACTGGGGGGAGGGAAGGGGGAGGGGCAAGATAGGGGTAGGCAATTAAGAGGTACAAACTAATATGTATGAAATAAAATAAACTACAAGGATATATTGTATCACAGGGACTATAACAATATTTTATAGTAATTTAAATGGAGTATAATCTGTAAAAATTTTGAATCACTATCTTGTACACCTGAAACCAATATAATATCGTAAATCAACTATACCCCAATAAGAAAAAAAGAAATGCAACTGATTTTTGGGTGTTGATTTGTGTCCTGCAAAGTTGTGTTCTGAAACTTTGATAAAATGGTTTATTAGTTCTAACAGCTTTTTACCGAATCTTCAGGGTTTTCTACATATGAGATCATGTCATCTGCCAAAAAAGATAATTTTATTTCCTTTTCAATTTGGATAACTTTGATTTATTTTTCATGCCCAATTGCTTTGGCTAGAACTTCCAATACTATGTCGATAAAAGTGGCAAAAGCAGACATCCTTGTCTTATTCCTGATAGTAGAGGAAAAGTTTCAGTCTCTCACCATTGAGTATGATGTGAGCTGTGGGTTTTTCATACATGGTCTTTATTATATTAATGTAGTTTCCTTCTATTCTTGGTTTGTTGAGTGTTTTTATAACAAAAGTGTGTTGAATTTCATCAAATGCTTTTTTTTCCTGCATCATTTGAGGCAATCATGGTTTTTTTTCGTTCAGTTTGTTAATATGGGGTTTCCCTGGTGGTGCAGTGGTTGAGAATCTGCCTGCCAGTGCAGGGGACATGGGTTCGAGCCCTGGTCCAGGAGGATCCCACATGCCGCAGAGTAGCTGGGCCCATGCACCACAACTGCTGGGCCTGCGCTCTGGGAACTGTGAGCCACAACTCCTGAAGCCCAGGTGCCTAGAGCCCGTGCTCTGCAGCAAGAGGGGCCACTGTGATGGGAGGCCCAGGCACCGCAATGAAGAGTGGTCCCCGCTCGCTGCAGCTGGAGAGGGCCCGAGCACAGCAACAAAGACCCAACGCAGCCAAAAATAAATAAATAAAATAAATAAATTTTAAAAGAAATTTGCTAATGTGATATATTACATTGATATTTTTGTATGTTGAACTATCCTTGTATTCCAGGAGTAAATTCTGCTTGGTCATGGTGTTTAGTCTTTTAATGTGCTGTTGAAATCAGTTTGGTAGTATACTGTTGAGAATTTTTGCATCAATGTTCATAAGAGATATTGGTGTGTAGTGTTCTTTTTTTCTATAGTGTCTTTGTCTGGCTTTGGTATCAGGGTAATGTAATTTTTTTTTATGTTGATGCCTTTTATGTTCACTCTAAGAAATTTTTGCTCAATTTAAGATCACTAAGGCATTCTCTTTTGTTTCCTTCTAGAAACTATATTGTTTTAAGAGTTAAACTTTTTGTATGAAAAGTTTTCCCATTTCTAATCCCTAGTGAACTACCTTGGCATCTTTTTTTTTTTTTTTGGTCATGCCCTTCAGCATGTGGGATCTTAGTTCCCCCACTGGGGATCAAACCCGCACCCCCTGCAGTGGAAGCACGGAGTCTTATACACTGGACCATCAGGGAAGTCCCATTGGCATCTTTTTCAAAAAAAAAAAAAAAAATCAAGGAGCCAAAACATGTGTGGGGTTATTTCTGGACTCTATTTTGGCCAACTGGTCTATTTCTCTATCCCACAGTTTTGCATCCTCAGCATTACAGGTATTTGGGACTGGATCATTCTTTGTGGCAAGGACTGTCCCGTGCATTGTCAGATATTTAACAGTATCCCTGCCCTTAACTCACCGGATGCCAGGAGCACATCCCCCCCCCCGCCAAGTCTTGACAACCAGAAATGTCTCCAGACATTGGCCAGTATCCCCTGAAGGTGTAAAACTGTCCCTGGGTGAGAACTTCTGGCGTATGCCTATACCAGTACTACCTGTCTTTTTTTTTTTTTTGGCTGCACCACGCAGCATGCAAGATCTTAGTTCCCCGACCAGGGATCAAACCCGTGCCTCCTGCAGTGGAAGTGCTGAATCTTAACCACTGGACCGCTAGGGAAGTCTCCCAGTCCCACCTGTCTTGATTACCATAACTTTATATATAGTAAGCCTCAGCAAGGCTCAGGGACTCTGAGCCTTTGAATGATGCTACTCAACCCTTGTCCAGGGAAATGGGCCAGTGTATGTGGGGAACACAACAGGGTTCAGAAAAGCCATTGAGATTAAAGGAAAAAAAAAAAAAAAACGTAAGAAAATCCAGGTGGCCATCTTGAGAACCTGGAATCCAGGACATGGTGCTTTCAGGCAACAGAAAACTAGGCAGGTGATTAAAAAGATCAGGGTGGGGCTGCCCAGGACTCCAGGTGACAGGAAGATAAAGCAAGTTGCCTAGCGATATCAATAGTCAGGTCTCACTTAGATTAAAAAATAAAAAGAGAGAGAGAGCGTTGGTCTGTGCCAGAATTTCTCAGCCTTGGCACTGTTGACATTTTGGGCTGAATACTCCTATAGATTGTAGGGTGTCGAGCAGATGCCCTGGCCTCCACTCACTAGAGATCAATAACACCTCCTCCCCCGACCCCCGCTCCCGGCCGCCCAGTTGTGACAACCAAAGATGTCTCCAGACGTTGCCAGTGTCTGGGGGCAGCACAGAATCATCTCTGGTTAAGCATGACTATTCTGTGCCCACAAAGAGTCAAGAGGATATATGTAAGATTTCCTTTCCCATATTGTATATTAGATTTTTAAAGTGATTAATTTTTATAATCAGAAGAATATTTTGAAATGGTTCACATTTCTTGAGCGTACACTATGTGCCAAGAAGTTTACTCATGTTAGAATATTGATGTTTATTTAGCAATGACTCAGTAGTAAGCACATTTTTTTGGTAATTATTTTATTGATTTTTTTTTAATCAATAGACTATATTTTAGAGCACCTTTAGGTTTAAGAAAAACTGAGCAGAAAGTTCAGAGAGCTTCCATACATCCCTCTCTCCCCCAGTTTCCCCTATATTTAACTTTTTTTTTATTTTTGGCCGTGCCGCACGGCTTGTGGGGTATTACTTCCCCGACCAGTGATTGAACCTGGGCCCTTGGCAGTGACAGTGAGGAATCCTAACCACTGGACCGCCAGGGAATTCCCTATTTAACTTTCATCAGAACAACTGATTGTGCCAATGTTATAACTGCTGAGTGAATATTGATACATTATTATTAACTCTGAAGTCCACAGTTTACATTAGAGTTGACTGTGATGTGCATTTCATGGGTTTGATAAAAGCATCATGTCCTCTCTCCATCATTACAGTATCAGACAGAATAGTTTTACTGCACTAAAAATCCTCTGTGTTCCACCTATATTGGACTTGCCTTTAGTCTCTTCATTAGGTTCTATCCATTTTTGTTTGCTTATTCTTTTTGATTTTCTCTAGACGATTGTATCATCTGGTCTCAGTTCTTTTTCTTCTCTTATTGCATTAACCAGCACTTCTGCATCAGTATTAAATATTAGCCATGACTGTTAGCAGCCATACCTTGTTCTGGAATATGTTACCTCTTCTGTTTCACCATCCAACACAATGCACGTTTCCTTTCTAATGACAACCTTTGATCAGACTAATTTCTTCCTATTCCCCATTTACTAAAAACTTTTTAAAGGATTGGAAGTGGTTGCTGAATGTTACCAAATGTTTTTCCAGCACGGTGAGATGATCATTTGATATTTTTCTCCTTTCATCTCTTCATTGAGTAAATGAGGTTTTCTGAGGCTGAATTTTTCTTGCCTCCTTGGAATAATACCTTGCACGCCCCTGGTATGTTGTCCTTTAAAAAGCAGCTGAACTCAATTTGCTAATATTTTATTTAGCATTTTTGCATGCACCCAGGCTCCTGACCCCTTCCTGGCATCTCCAAAGCCTGCAGCTGAGCTGAGTCCCACAGGGTACATGGGAGGAGGTACATTGTACATGCTCGGAACATCTGCATGAGTTCCACCCGATGACTTCAAGCCAGCAGGTCCCTAGCCTCCCTCCCAGCGACCCTGATGCACCCTGGCGCCCTAGGAAGCAACCTAGCCTTCTGCCTCTCCTCACCATCTACACCCCCACTCCTGTTGACTTGTTCTCCTAAATGGGGGAAGGGACAGGCCACACAGCTCCCCGCCCCCCTACACACACCCCAGGGCTGAAGGCGTGTCTCAGTCTCCCCTGCTGATCTTGGCATCTGCAGCTGAGGCCAAGACAGAGGCCCCAAATTCTTGTTTGTTCTGGTGCGGTGGGAGAGTTGTCAAGAAGCAAGACTAAGCGGAAGACAGGACCTGGGACAGGAAGCAGGTAAGTTTCCACTGGCGTGGTCACACCTACCTCTTCGCCAGGTCCACTACTGGTGTTACCTTCAGGTTCAGCTGGGGCACAACAGTGCAAGGATGGAGGATCCACCCTTAACTCTGTCCTCCCCAGGGCCAGGTCTCAGATGGGGTCTGGGACCTGGGATGCCCGCTAACCAGAAACTCCTCAGGAGGCAGCTCACCTCACAGGTCACCACCCACTGGTATAGGATCCTGATGAAATTTGCTGTGCAGTCTGCTGCCGCTCTCTGGGTCATCCACATCGCTTCCTCCAAATCCTGACCTGACAACGAGTCACTCAAGGAACAGGTCAAACTCACAGTAGCCCAGCAACACAGAGCCCCTACATAATGAAAACAGAAAAAAGACCTAAAGAGGGAAAATTTTCCTTTTCCTTTTAAAAAAACTGAATACTGGATCACATTATTCACATTACCATGAAATCTACTTTCTTCCTTTAAGAGTAAATCATAGGGGCTTCCCTGGTGGCACAGCGGTTAAGAATCTGCCTGCCAATGCAGGGGACACAGGATTGAGCTCTGGACCGGGAAGATCCCACATGCCGCGGAGCAACTAAGTCTGTGCGCCACAACTACTGAGCCTGAGCTCTGGAGCCCGCGAGCCACAACTACTGAAGCCCGCATGCCCTAGAGCCTGTGCTCCGCAACAAGAGAAGCCACTGCAATGAGACGCCAACGCACCACAATGGACAGTAGCCCCCACTCGCCGCAACTAGAGAAAGTCCGTGTGCAGCAACGAAGACCCAATGCAGGCAAAAATAAATAAATAAAGATAACAGGGCTTCCCTGGTGGCGCAGTGGTTGAGAGTCCGCCTGCCAATGCAAGGGACACGGGTTCGTGCCCTGGTCGGGGAAGATCCCACATGCCGCGGAGCGGCTGGGCCCATGAGCCATGGCCGCTGAGCCTGCGCATCCGGAGCCTGTGCTCCGCAATGGGAGAGGCCACAACAGTGAGAGGCTCACGTACCGAAAAAAGAAATAATAATAAAAAATATAAAAAAAGAGTAAATCATAGAAATGTTTCCTGAGCAGTAATTGTAAATCTTATTCATCTTTTGATTTATAAAACTTGGGCTTTTTTGGTTACCTTTTATCACACCATATTAGATTTAGAGAGCCAGATTGTTCTGGAAACCTTGTTACAACAATTTACAGCCCCTCACAGTTACCATGTTTGATGAAATCAAGAAAAACACAATCAGGGGAGAAATATGAACTTCTCTCTCACCCACTCCCAGCACCCATTGGTCCCCTGATCCCTGTCATTCAGACTCTGAACCAGCCCCTCTGTCTCTCCTCCCAGCACTCTCTCCTTTACCCTGCCCTCCCCCCCACTCCAGAGGGATTTAACACCTACTTCTCTCCCCAGCTCACACACCCTCCATAGACCTTTATTGCCTTGGAACAAAATCTGTCCCACCCCCTGCTCTCCCTCCTTCCTCCCCTCTTCATCCCGGCCCACAGAGAGATGGTGAGGACTCTGAAGGTAAGGCCAGGGTAGGGTTCAAATCCTGACTTTGCTGTTTACTAGCTAAAGTGACTGGGCGGCTCAGTTTTCCGGAAGCTTCAGTTTTCTGGTGCATAAAAATGGGTGCATGTTCGAAGGGCAGTGTAAAAGCACTGCCCTTGACCAGAGGCACTGCCAGGGTGACCACAGGGTCTGAGGGGACCCCAGCCCAGGGTTGTTGGTAAAGGCCCATGTTTGATGTAGGGAAAGAGGCACCAGATTGGCCATTATCGGGGCAAAGTGAAAACACACCCGTGGTGTGCAAGGACAGCAGGGAGCCCACAGATTACATCTATCAGGGAGAAGGGTCAACCCCAGAAAGCAAACAGTGACTTTGTGTCCTCGAGGGGGCTGGTCACATGTTAACACCTGATCCCCACCCCAGCCCATTCGGTCATTGAAATCCACACGGAGGTGCAGCATATTTGCTGAATTCAGCCCTTGTTCAAACATTTGTTTTCAAGACAAGACGCCTGCGGAGGCCTCATGCCCTTTAGCCAGGGTCGGAGCCCACAGCCGAGCTGGAGGAGGAGCGAGGCACAGGGCCGGGGCTTCACGAGGCTGCCCGTGGCTGGACCCGTGGGCTTCTCTCCAGGCCTGAGTCTTAGGGCCAGTAGTCCTGTGGTGGGTGAACACGCACCATTCAGAGCCACAGACCCAGGATCTAGAGCCCTCGCCATAAAAAGGAATGAAGTACTGATAGACACTACAACATGGATGAACCTTTAAACGTCATGCTCAGTAAAAGAAGCCAATCACAAAAAACCACAGGGTGTGTGATGCCATTCATATGAAATGTCCAGAACAGGCAAATCTATACAAACAGAAAGCAGATTGGTGGTTGCCAGGGGCTGCAGAAGGGGGTAGAGGGAGAGACTCCTAATGGAGCCTGGGTTTCTTTTGGGGTTGTGAAAATATTCTGGAATTAGAGGTGAGGGTTGCACAACCTCATGAATGTATTAAATGTCACTGAATTTTCTAGTGCAATTGGTGAATTTGATGTCATGTGAATTTCACCTCAATAAACAAAAATAAACAAAATCATTTGATTTAAAAAAAAGAATCACAGGGACTTCCCTGGTGGTCCAGTGGCTAAGGCTCCATGCTCCCAATGCAAGGGGCCCAGGTTCAACCCCTGGTCAGGGAACTAGATCCCACATGCTGCAACTAAGATCCACCGTAGCCAAATAAAAAGAATCACAGCCAGCATGGAGAACAGTTTGGGGGTTCCTCAAAACATTGAACATAGAATTATCACATGGTCTGGCAACACATTTCTGGGTACATACCCAAAAGAATTAAAAGCAAATATCAAACAGATTCTTGCACATTTCATGTTCATAGCAGCATTATTCAGAAGAGCCAAAAGGGGGAAGCAACCCAGGTGTCCACAGACAGATGAATGGATAAACAAAATGCAGGATATCATACAGTGGAATACTAGTCACCCTTAAAAAGGAAGGAAATTCTAGGGGTTTCCCTGGTGGCACAGTGGTTGAGAGTCCGCCTGCCGATGCAGGGGACACAGGTTCGTGTCCCGGTCCGGGAAGATCCCACATGCCACGGAGCGGCTGGGCCCATGAGCCATGGCCGCTGAGCCTGCGTGTCCGGAGCCTGTGCTCCGCAACGGGAGAGGCCGCAACAGTGAGGGGCCCGCGTACAGCACAAAAAAAAAAAAAAAAGAATTATAGAAAAAAAAAAAAGGAAGGAAATTCTGACACATGCTACAATATGGATGAAACTTGAGGACATTATGCTAAGTATAATAAGCCAATACCAAAAGGACAAATACTCTAAGATTCCACTAATATGAGGTCCCTAGAGTAATCAGATTTACAGAGACAGAAAGGAGAATAGGGGTTGCCAGGGGCTGTAGGGGAGGAAATGGGGAGTTAGCGTTTAACGGGGGCACAGTTGCAGTTTGGGATGATTCGTAATATCTGTGGATGGATAGTGGTGCTGGTTTTGCACAACAGTGTGAATGTATTAATGCCACTGAACTGTACACTTAAAAATGGTTAAAATGACACATTTTTTGTTATGTATATTTTAGCCCAATGTAAGAAAAAAAAAGAACCTAGAGTTTTTAAGTGTCAGATCCCTAGAATTTGGGGACTTTAGGGGTAAAAACCTTTCCTTCTAACCACACTCCAGGCTCTGACCATGGCAGGCAGCACCAGATAGCTGTCTGTTGCACCCTCTCCCAGTGGCCTGGGCAGACCTGTCAGGAACTCTGGTTGAACGATGCTAGGTATGTTGGGTTACTGGCTCCTCGTAACCAGGCAGACACATATCATGGGGACCTGTGAGCATCTCAGCCAGAGTTCGAGAATGGCCTTGTTCTTATATTGGGGTTCAAGGAGGTACAGTTTTGGGATTTCCCTGGTTTTCCAGTGGTTAAGACGCCACACTTCCAGTGCAGGGGGCGTGGGTTTGATCCCTGGTTGGGGAACTAAGATCCCACACGCCGTGTGGCACAACCAACAAAAAAAAAAATTATAACAAGGAGGTGTAGCTTTGCTCTGGATTAGGCACAAACAGAAAGTGGAACAATTCTCTATTTGGGCCTCTTGATTTTTTTAAAAATAAATTTATTTATTTAATTTTATTTTTCGCTGCGTTGGGTCTTCGTTGCTGCGCGCGGGCTTTTCTCTGGTTGAGGAGAGTGGGGCCACATCTCGTTGCAGTGCACGGGCTTCTCTTACTGTGGAGCACAGGCTCTAGGCACGCGGGCTTCAGTAGTTGTGGCTCGCAGGCTCTAGAGCACAGGCTCAGCAGTTGTGGCGCGCAGGATTAGTTGCTCCGCGGCATGTGGGATCTTCCCAGACCAGGGATCGAACCCCTGTCCGCTGCATTGGCAGGCGGATTCTTAACCACTGCGCCACCAGGGAAGCCCATGGGCCTCTTGATTTTTATCTAGGAGACAGGACGAAGGGCACGAAGCTACTGCTCGTAAGTGTGAGACATGACAGGTGCTCCTGGTAGCCAGGGTGTGTGACTTCTCGTCATAGTTTTGGTTTGCACAGTGTTCTTGTTTTTGTCTGTGCTCAGACATGATGATGAAGAGGTATTTTTTTAATAGATCTTTATTGGAGTATAATTGCTTCACAATACTGTGTTAGTTTCTGTTGTACAACAATGTGAATCAGCTATATGCATACATATGTCCCCATATCCCCTCCCTCCCACCCTCCCTACCCCATCCATCTAGGTGGTCACAGAGCACCGAGCTGATCTCCCTGTGCTATGCTGCTGCTTCCCACTAGCTATCTATTTTACATTTGGTAGTGTATGTATGTCGCTGCTACTCTCACTTTGCCCCAGCTTCCCCCTCCCCGCCGCCCTCCCTTCCCCCACCCCCCCCCCTCCCCGTGTCCTCAGGTCCATTCTCTAAGTCTAGGTCTTTAATATGACTACAGGTCACAACAAGTTGCAAAATAGTACAGAGTTGAGTACCCACCCCCCAGCTACCTCCAATAGTAACATCTTAGGTAACTTTAGTACATTATCCAAACCAGGAAACTGAGGTTGGCACAGCACAATTAACTAGACTTCAGGCGGTGGGACTTGATTTCAGGCCTCTTGTTTCTATCTTGCTGCTCCCAGAGTGGCCTCACTTGAGGTTCTGCAACGTTGTTGAATAGCCAAGCTGGTAGAGCCAGATCAACTTCCAGCTAGCAGCAGTCAGGCTGTTTTTTTCTCAGTTCCTCCTTTTGACTAATCCACATGAAGTCAGGGTGTGGGACAGTAATCCATGATATCCAGCACCTCACCCTGCCGAGATCTTTCTGTTCATGAGGTTATCCAGAAAACGTTGTCGGATGAAGTTAACCCTTCCTGCTCTTTTGGTTGCAGTTGCTGGATCACCTGACAGGACAATTAATTGGCTCTGCAGCAGAATTTAAGACTCTGGACGGGCTATGTTGGCTAATTGCACCATGGCAACCCCCAGAAACAAACCCTTTATTAATCCTTCCTTTTTTAAATTAATTAATTTATTTTTGGCTGTGTTGCATTTTCGTTGTTGCACGCGGGCCTTCTGTAGTTGTGGCGAGCGGGGGCTACTATTCGTTGCAGTGCGCGGGCTTCTCATTGCAGTGGCTTCTCTTGTTGCGGAACAGGGGCTCTAGCCACGTGTGCTTCAGTAGTTGTGGCACATAAGCTTAGTTGCTCTGTGGCATGTGGGATCTTCCTGGACCAGGGCTTGAACCCGTGTCCCCTGCATTGGCAGGTGGATTCCCAACCACGGCACCACCAGGGAAGTCCTCTTTAATAGTCCTTATATTAGCCCTATTTTAGCTTATCAGGCCCTATATTAGCTATCTACTGGTGCATAACAAATGACCCTAAAACTTAGCAGCAGAAAACAACATTTATCTCACGGTTTCTGTGGGTCAGGAATCTGGGAGTGGCTTAGCTGGCATTGACCTTAAAAATAAAACAGCCAGTTATTTTACCAGCAAAATAGGTTTATGCAGGAATAGCAGAGAATTGCAATTCGGGGCAAGCATGCCATAGCAAAAACTGTAGGCAAGTCCAGCAAACAAAGGAGAGGAATGTTATGTTTAGAGAAAAGGGGGAAGTTGAGAGGGGTTGCTTTGAAGGAAAGTCCATTGGAGGACAGTAAGAGTTCAGGGCAGAGATGACTTCTGGTTGGCTAAGTTGTGACAGTTCCCACTGGCTGGGCTATTGCTGGGCAAGACGAAAACTCCCTTCTTCCTGCTGGGGCAGTAAAGGACAGACACTTTCCTGCTGGGAATGCAAGGTAGGTCTTTTCCTGTTGGGATGTGTAATTGACATCGAGTGATAGTGCATGAGAGCTCCCCCTTCTGGCCTCCTGACTCCATTTTTTTTTTTTTTTGCGGTATGCGGGCCTCTCACTGTTGTGGCCTCTCCCGTTGCGGGGCACAGGCTCCGGACGCGCAGGCTCAGCGGCCATAGCTCGTGGGCCTAGCCGCTCCGCGGCATGTGGGATCTTCCCGGACCGGGGCACGAACCCATGTCCCCTGCATCGGCAGGCGGGCTCTCAACCACTGCGCCACCAGGGAAGCCCCCTGACTCCATTTTAAATGAAGTTTCCTTTACTCAGTTTCACACTGGGTACTTGTGGCTTAAGGTTTCTTATGAGGCTGCAGCCAGGGTTGAGGTCAGTTCAAGGCTCCACTGGGGTTAGAGGATCCACTTCCATGCTCACTCACTCCACAGGGCTGCCTCATGACACAGAAGCTGGCTTCCACTAGGATAAGTGTTCCAAGAGAGAACACCCAAGATGGAAGGCACGTTCTGGTCTTTTTTTTTTTTTTTTTTTCTTAAACACATGGACGTATTTTTATTATGTAACAAGAAGTCCAGAATCCAGAACTAGGTATTTCCAGGTGCCCTTTCACCTACTCCATGATACCACAGACTTTTTCTTTTTTGGCTGCCCCATCTTTAGTGTGTCCTCTTTATCCCCAGGCTTGTTGCCTTCTGATTGCAAAATGACTGCTGCATGTCCAGGTATCACATTTACATTCAAGACAAAAATGCATCTCCCCGGGACTTCCCTAGTGGTCCAATGGTTAAGAATCCACCTTCCAATGCAGAGGATGTGGGTTTGATCCCTGGTCGGGGAACTAAGATCCCACATGCCGTGGGGCAACTAAGCCCACAAGCTGCAACTACTGAGCCTGCATGCTCTGGAGCCCGTGGGCCACAACTAGAGAGAAGCCGAGGCGCCACAACGAAAAATCCCATGTGTCGCAATGAAGATCCCACATGCCACAACTAAGACCCGATGCAGCCAAATATAAATAAACAAATATTTATAAATAAATATATATTTTTAAATGCATCTCCCTTTTATCAGGATAGAAAAAGCTTTCCTAGAAACCCCTACAGCATACTTCCATACATGGCCACCCTTACTGCAAAAGAGGCTAGGAATTTGGGGCATAGGAACCCATAGTCTATGAAATGTAATCTTGGAAGTGACATCTCATCACTTTTGCTGTGTGATATTCATTGACTGCAAGTAAAGGGGCTTCCCTGGTGGCGCAGTGGTTGAGAGTCCGCCTGCCGATGCAGGGGACACGCGTTCGTGCCCCGGTCCGGGAAGATCCCACATGTCACGGAGCGGCTAGGCCCGCTGAGCCTGTGTGTCCAGAGCCTGTGCTCCGCAACGGGAGAGGCCACAACAGTGAGAGGCCCGCGTACCGCGAAAAAAAAAAAAAAATGCAAGTAAGGGAATTCCCTGGTGGTCCAGTGGTTAGGACTCTGCACTTCCACTGCAGAGGGTCTGGGTTCGATCCCTGGTGAGGGAACTAAGATCCTGCAAACCGTGCAGTATGGCCAAAAAAAAAAGCAAGTTAATAAGTCCGACCCGCTCCAAAGGGAGGGATTTACACAAAGACATAAAATACCGGATGGTGGGGGATCACTGGGGACAATCTTGAAAGCTTCTCCTTATGGGACCCAAAGCCAGGAGCCTAGATGACCAAATCCAGGCAAAGGAAACATGCCCCCAATTCAACCTGGGGCCTGTTCTAGAGATCCAAGCTGCTTTTTCTTTTTTCTGGTCACAGACGGTTCTGCTTGACCTGCAGTGTTATCTTGTGTAGCAGGAAGTGTTTCAGTGGTGTAGACTGCCCTGGGCTGGCTACGACGAAGAAACTGACACTGGCGAAGGAATTTCAACGGGTTTGTGGGACTTCTAGCGCAGAAGCTGGACCTCCTAAGAAGCAGTAATACAGAACAGGAGAGGTTGAATGGGAACACAAGTACTGTTTATCACAGCAGGCGTGAGTCAAACATCAGTCTCTTAAGGGGAGAGCTTTTCTGAGCAGAATGGGGTGTCTCTAAGAGGAACACATTATTATACGTGAGATAACCCAAATATTTGTCTCTACTCCTGATGGGCTGGGTTTGCTGATACAGTTGTAATGACCTCAGCAGAAGCCTTTTGTTGACCTTAGATCAAGATCCAATTTTTACAAAATGCCGTTTGGGATTAAGTAGGTGAGGAAAGTGTACATAGTAGGAGGGGCCTATAGAAGGAAATCTACTATGTTAGTTTCCTGAGACTGCTGTAACAAAGTTCCACAAATTGGGTGGCTTAAACTGACAGATATTTATTTTGACTTTCTCAGTTTGAAATCAAGGCATCGGCAAGTTGGACCCTTCTGGAGACTGAGAGAGAAAACTGTTCCATGCCTCTCTCCTGGCTTCTGGTGGCTGCCTGCAGTCCTTGGAGTTCCTTGGCTTAGAGCAGCATCACTCCAGTCTCTGCCTCTGTCCTCACGTGGCCTTCTCCCTCTGTATGTCTGTGTCCAAATTTTCCTCTTCTCATAAGGACACCATCATTGCCTTACAGCCCACCTTATCAAATATGACCTCATTGTAACTTGACTGTATCTGCAAAGAGCCTATTTCCAAATAAGGTCGCATTCACAGGTACCAGGGGCTAGGATTTGAATAGGTAGTTTGGGGAGACACAAGTCAACCCTCAACATCTATCTCCTGAATTGTTTAGAGGCATAGCTATTACGTTTTTGTCAGCAGGATCAGGTGGGGAATGAAGATGCAGCAATCAGCTATTATCCAGAAGAGTAGCTGCAGTCTGTGAAACACACACAAGAGAGATTTTTTCTTGTTTAAGTGGCAGAAGGAAACCATAGGAGGTCTCTAGTCCAGGATGAAGATGAGAAAGAGCATACTGAGAAAACTTTCAGCCATTTAATAGAGGGTGCCAACATACGATAATACGCAAGATGAACAGGGGGAAAGCAAAGTTAAAAAATGACTGTGGAATCAGAAAATTAATCTTGGGAGGAAGTCGTCCACAGCTGATGCTTTATGTGGTGGGGGGTAGGGGGTGTCAACCTTTAAAATAGCCAGTTATTTTACTAGTGAAATGAGTTTACTAGGGAATGGCAGAGGAATTGCAATTCAGCCCATGCAAGCTATGGCAAATCATGTGCAAGTCCAGAGAACAAAGGAGAACATTACTTTACAGAGGAAAGTGGGAAGTGGGGCGAGGGGGCGCTGCTATGAAGGAAAGTCCACCGGAGGAAAGCAAGAATTCAGGGTGGTGACAGTGGTGAGTTGTGGTAGTTTCTCATTGGCTGGGCTGTTGCTGGGCAAAGAAAAAACCTTTCTCCTGTAGGGGTAGTAGTCTTCTTCCTGCCCAGGAGTGTAAAGTAAGCTGCAACAGAAAGTATATCTGTGAGAGGGAGAGCTCCCCCTTCAGGGCTTCCTGACTCCATTTTAAATGAGATTTCCCTCTTAATTTTCACAGGGACTTGTCTATCTACTGCAGCTGTAGGTTTCTAGAGCGTGCCAAGAATCCTCAGTTTAAGGTCTCCCAATGGAATGGTTATCCAGTGGTCAGGATGAGACGAACTAACTGTTTTTAATTGGGAAACACAGATCACAGAGCCTGATGAAACTCTTTCCATCAATACTCAATGGCAGGGACTTCCCTGGCAGTCCAGTGGTTAAGACTCCGTGCTCCCAGTGCAGGGGGCACGGGTCCAATCCCTGGTTGGGGAACTAAGATCCTGCATGCCGCGCTGCACGGCCAGAAAATAAATTAAAAAAAAAAAAAAAGATTCGGGCTTCCCTGGTGGCGTAGTGGTTGAGAGTCCGCCTGCCAATGCAGGGGACACGGGTTCGTGCCCCGGTCCAGGAAGATCCCACATGCCGTGTGAGCGGCTAGGCCCGTGAGCCATGGCCACTGAGCCTGCACGTCTGGAGCCTGCGCTCCGCAGCGGGAGAGGCCACAACAGTGAGAGGCCCGCGTACTGCAAAAAAAAAGAAAAAAAAAAAAAAGATTCAAGGGCAGATTTCCTCTGATGACTTTTTCAGAACACTGTCTCTTGAGGTTTCAGGTGATGCTGGGATTGCTTACGTGGACAATGTGGAAAAGCAGCTTGCACGTGTCAGTGATACTGTGTGGGCAACCTCCGAGTCTCCTGCAATACTGCAGGAGTCACGTCAGCCTGTGATAGGGTAGACTTCAGGATTGGGAGTGGAACCACCAAATGCACATCAGACTACTATTTACTCACAATGAGATAACTTGAGGTGTTTGATTTTCAGTGCCAACAAGGCTATGGGCAAGTTTAGACCTTGGAAGATGGGAGATTTCTGAGATCTTTGCTATGTCTTGTTTTAGAATTCCATTAGTTGTTGAAGTCACAATATCCTGGCTCCATTGGGCTAAATGAAATTTATCAGGAAATGAATTCCACTTGTTTCTTTTCTTTTTTAATGTGGTGCCTAGGAAGTATTAAACCCAGTCAGTGGCCCACCTTACCTTTATTTCTAATGGACAGCACAGCTCTATAAGATCACCCCCGAGTCAGGATAATTCTTTTATTTTTTATTGTTTGGTTGCATCAGGTCTTTGTTGTGGCATGCGGGATCTTCATTGTGGACCATGGGCTTCCCTCTAGTTGTGGCATGCGTGTTTTCTCTCTCTAGTTGAGGCGCTCAGGCTCAGTAGTTGTGGCGCACGGGCTTAATTGCCCCACAGCATGTGGGATCTTAGTTCCCCGCCCAGGGATCGGACCCACGTCCCCTGCCCTGAAAGGCGGATTCTGTACCACTGGACCACCAGGGGTGTCCTGAGTTGGGATAATTCTTTAACATGGGGAGGCAACTGTGGATTCCCCTTCTTTGAGGAGGGAAGGAGGGTGGCAGGGTTTAGAGTGTTACGGTGATGGAGAGTGACACGTGAAAGGGAAAACAGGAATATCTCGCAGGAGCTGAGAATGCTGAGTGTTTTCTATCTGAAGCGCAGTCTGCAGGCAGGCATGGGGTCCAATTAGTTGAGCAGAGACCCCAGAACCCAGTCACTGAAGCTTCCACAAATTCTGCTGCTGCTGCCCTAGTTCTTACACAAGGTTACTGAATCCTGGCTACTGAATCCAATGAAAGATTGAAATAAACAATGGTGCTGGACGACTCCCATGTGACTAAGATCCCTACTGCCTCTCCATCCCTTTCACTGAACAAAAAGAAAAGAATTGTGGATCTAGAATCCAAGAAACAAATACTTTTGCAGCTGCTTTTTGTAGCAATCTTTGTGCTTCTGCATGGCCATGCTTCTTGTAACCTGAAAAGTATACAATCATTGAAAGATACTTATCTTAGCAAATTTTACATCAGTACAACCAACGGAGGAATATGGCTCTCTTTTTGTCACTTTTTTTAAAAAAATCCTAAATTTGGTAAATGAAAAAGCTCTCCTAACAGTTTGGAGTTAATTAAAATTTGGAGAATTCTAGACAAACTTTTTTTAAAAATATTTATTTATTTATTTATGGCTGCGTTGGGTCCTAGTTTCGGCACGTGGGATCTTTCGTTGCAGCGCACAGGCTTCTCTCTAATTGTGGGTGGCTTCTCTGTAGTTCTGGTGCACAGGCTCAGTAGTTGCAGCACAGGCTTAGTTGCCCTGCACGGGCTCCTCTCTAGTTGTGGTGCACAGGCTTAGCTGCCCTGCGGCCTGCGGGATCTTAGCTCCCCAACCAGGGATCGTACCTGCGTCCCCTGCATTGGAAGATGGATTCTTAACCACCGGGCCACCAAGTCCCCAAGAATTCTAGACAAACTTGATGATACTTTTGTCCTTGCTTCTATAGGTGAAGGAACAAATATCTGTGTTAACCAATGGCAATCTCAGGATGCCCAATGAGAGTTGAGGCATAAAAGACATCTTCAGAGTTGTCTTATTCTGAATTTGGAGCCTGAATTTGGGAAAGGTAAAATCATGATGGTTGCTGGAGAAAAGATTTAAGTCATAAAGACAAGAAATATTTTCCCGGCAATAAACAATGGTTATGAGGGACTTAATTTTTTTCAAAAGTAAGGGATCTTTTCAAAAAACAATTTGGGAACATTTCAAAAAGCATAAGAGTTAACAATATTTGGGGGACAAAAGGCAATGTCTGTGCATCTTAACATGAAGTAACAGCCACTTTACAGGGAAAAAAAGACCCAAATTTGAATTTTCCTCACTGTGTACATTATTCATGTAACAATTTGCAATGCAGTATGTTAATATAGCTCTCTATGTGTGTATTTAGGCATACAGGGGTATATGAATATACAAATATATAACAGAGAAATAAAATTCATCATTGTTATCAGATAAAACCGTGTGTGTCACATAAAATCTGTCTGCAGGCTTCTATAGCCCACTCTCAATACGGCGCACATCTTCCGGCCAAGGTTAGGATCATAATTTTTTGTATGATTTCCTGACTGTGAGCCCCAGGAGACCAGGGACCGTGTCTGTCTCATTCACTGCCGCCCTCCTAGCACAGGCACAGAGTAGACTCTCAATACTTACTAGAGAATGTGAGCCTCTAAGAGCTACAGAATGTCAGAGCAATAGAAGTCAAGAGTTCTCAGGAATGCGAGCCATGCCCTGTGGCCTGGGAGGTGGCAGAAATCTCCTTGTAGAAGACTTAATTTGTTCTGGAACGATTCACTTGACCTGCACCCCTCAGATATGTCAATAGACATAAGAGGCTCCCGCCCTCAGGAAGATGTGACAAGCCTGGCTCGTTTTTTTAATTTAAAAAAAAAAATTTTTTTTTTCTTTTTAAAACCTGGATCTTTACCAGTAGAAGCTTAACTAGGTGTTGCCTTTGGCACTTTCACCCCCCACCCCATACTGAACAACAATAAGTTTATGCTGAGCCCCTTCTTCTTGGTGACAAATATTCCAGGTGAAGGGGGTTCCATCCTCCAGACATCACAGCCATAGGGTAGACTGAAAATAAACAGGTAAACCAACAAAGCAAGTTGATGCTATGAAGGCAATTAAGAGGGCTGGGGGCGGGGCACCAACTATTGATCCTTGGGGAGGTCAGGGAGGTCTTTCTCAGGAAGGGATATTTGAGCCAAGGTCCGAAAGGAGTGAAGGAGTCGTCCGTGCATAAAGCTGCGGGCTGAGGGAACAGCACAGGCAAATTCCCTGAGGCAGGACTGTGTCTGGCAATTGGGAGAAAGGAGGCTGGTGTGGTTGGAGCTGAGAGACAGTGGGGAAGAGGAGGGAGATGAGATGGGACGGTGGGGTGAGTCCTGCAGGGCAGTGGGGACCCACTCGAAGCTTGAGAGCAGGGGAGGTAAACAATCCGACTCAGGTGCCAGCAGTGTCACTGGGATTGCCTTTTGGAGTACGGACTCCGTGGTCAACCCGTCCTGCCTAAACTGCCCCTAAATCCATGCCCTGCTTCTCTACGTACAGCCAGGCCCAGTATAATCATTCTCAGCCCCCTTGTACTACCATTTTTACAGATGAGGACACTGAGGCTTCGTTAAGTGCAGAAAATCTAAAGCATAGGTGCCTAGGACAAACTGGTCCCCAAAACCTAATTGTTGAATAAAATAAAAGAGCAAGGTGTGTGCGCGGGTGGATAGCAATCCAGGAGGAGGGATTCTGAGTCCTTCGATTGTACTTTGGTCAAATTCAATTCCTCTCTGAGCCTGTTTCCCCACCTGGACAGCGCGGAGTGTTTTAACTTCTCTGTCCCTTTCTCCTGCTCCCTCCCACTTCAACTTCGCAAGAGGGAGGCAGAGAATGTGTACTAGGAGAGCGTCTTCAAAGCACAAAGCGATGGCGAAGGGCCTGAGTCTTCCTCAGGCGAAGCGCGTCTACTCACCACTCGCGGACCGCGGGTTCTGGCGCGCCCTGGCGGCCAAGCAACTCCTGACTGACGCCGCCAGACCCACATGTGAAACCGAGGACCCCATTTTTCATCTGGGCAACGGCCATCTTTGTAGAGACAATGGTCCAGATTGTAGTTTCTGCTCTCCTCTCCTGACTAGCTAACATATGAAGTGAGCGCAAGGGATGAGGGTTTATAAAATATTCTCTTCTTGAAGACGAAAAGAAACGGCTAAAGCCCTCGGCTTGGAGACCAAAGCAGCATCTCCTCTACCAAGATGGCGACGGAGCCGAGACGTAATCAGCATGCGCCCCCTGGGGCTCAGCGCGCAAGCCCTGCGGTGACGTCACGGAGGTGCGACAGGGCCGGCGCCGGGGGAAGGAGGTAGGAGCGGCAGCGGCGCGGGCGGAGCCGGGGGGCGGGGGGGCGGGGTGCGGGTGGGCCCAGCGGGGCTGCTGGGCCTGGGACCACCTCCCCGAGAGGGTTGGAGATGGGGTGCTCGGAGACGGAGGCGCTTTTGACCACCGTCTCCAGGGCTCCCGCAGGGGCTATGCCCATTTCCCGGAGCGGACGACTGAGACCCAGAGGGATAGCGTCCTGCTCGAGGCCACCTATCTCCGGTCCTGCTCCTGAGCAGCTTACAGGCCTGGGGGTGACAGAGCTGGGTACGGACGTCCCTGGCCTCTTGCAATGGGATCAGGGCTGGGGAGAGGGACGACGGGCTGGGGGAGCCTAGAAGGGGTAGCGGGAGGACTTCTTGGAGGAGGCAGCGTTGAGTTTCATCTTTTATTCTCTTTCTTACTTTCACATCCAATCAACCACGAAGGTCTTGATTCCCCCCTAAGTGTACCCACTGCTTAGCCAAAGCCACTCCTTAGACCCCCTGTTTGAGCTCCATGCTTCTGTCTCAATCCTCCAGTTCACCTCCTTACCAACCCCAGAGGGCTCTGACGCCCTGCGCACCTTCCCATACCCTGGAATACAAATCCCCTTCCCAGCCTGCCTCCCCCACACCCCTGGGGGCTTGGATCTCCCCACTCCCTTAAGTCTTTCCTTTGATGTCTCCTCCAGGAAGCCCTTTGACACCCCCTCCCCATCCCTCCCCAGGCTGGGTCAGAAGCCCCCTCCCGACTTCCTCAGCGTCCATATGGCCCCATCACAGCTCTGATCTGGAGTTACCACTCTTATTTTCTATCTCCCAACAAGCCAGGGAGTCCCATTCTGTCAGGAAGCCCATCAGCACTGCCTCTTTCCCCAGCATCCCACACATACTAGGTGTACAGTGCGTGTTTACTGAATGACAAAGTGTATGTGTGTGAGTGTTTATCAAACAGAGGAGAAAACCTGTCTGTATTAGCTCTGGCTGCCATAACAAAATACCACTGACTGGGTGGCTTAAACAACAGATTTACTTGCTCACAATTGTGGAGGCTGGGAAGTCTAAGATCAGGGTGCCAGCCAGTTTGGTTCCAGATGCAGGCTTTCCTCCGGACTTGCAGATGCGCACCTTCTCACTGTGTCCTCACATGGTGGAGAGAGCAAGCTCTGGTGACTTTTTCTCTTCTTATAGGGACAGCAGCTCTACTAGATTAGGGCCCCACTCTTAAAACCTCATTTAACCTTTATCACCTCCTCACCGGCCGTGTCTCTTTTTTTTTTTTTAAGGATAAGGTACCATTTTTTTTAATTAGTTAATTTATATTTTGGCTGCATTGGGTCTTCGTTGCTGTGTGTGAGCTTTCTCTAGTTGTGGCGAGCGGGGGCTACTGTTCGTTGCGGTGTGCGGGCTTCTCATTGTGGTGGCCTCTCGTTGTGGAGCACAGGCACTAGGCGCACAGGCTTCAGTAGTTGTGGTGCGCGGGTTCAGTAGTTGTGGCTCGCGGGCTCTGTAGTTGTGGCTCGCGGGCTCTAGAGCACAGGCTCAGTAGCTGTGGTGCACAGGCTTAGTTGCTCTGCAGCATCTAAGAGGGATCTTCCCAGACCAGGGATCGAACCCGCGTCCCCGCATTGGCAGGCGGATACTTAACCACTGCGCCACCAGGGAAGTCCCAGCCCTGTCTCTAAATACAGTCATATTGAGGGTTAGGGCTTCGACATATAAATTTTGGAGGGACATAAATATTCAGTCCTGGCCTGAAGAGGGGGTCAGAAAAGCCCTGTCAGGCTTTGGGATGGAATTGGGGGTCTTAAGCAACACGAGGAGAAGGAGATGCTGGGGCTGAGTCTCTGTGAGTGGGCAGGTTTTCACAGGAAGAAGGGACAGAGGAGGGTGTATCGGGTGAAGGCATAGCAAGAGCAAAGGCTCAGAGGCTGGAGAGGGAAGTGAGTGGGAAGAGAAGTGAGAAGCTGAGTTTGGACACAACACAGAGTGTGAAGTAAATACTGAGGGAACCCTGGAAATAGATGCTTGTTCATTCATTTGCGCAAAACATTTTTTGAGCCCCTACTCTGCAGGGCACTGACTGAAGCAGTCCCAGCCCTGCCCTCATAGAGCTCCCAGCCTGGTGGGGAAGATGGACATTTGTCGAATAATCCTGTAAATGAACATAGATAGCAACCTAAACAAGTACCTCAGAGAGAAGTTTATGGTCTGAAAGTCAGGGGGTGTGTCAGGGAAGGCTTCCTGGAGGTGGCAACACCTGAGCTGAGCCCTGAAGTTTAAATAGGAATTAACTGGGTAAAAAGAGGAGCAAAAGTGGTGGGCAGGGCAAGTGCAAAGGCCCTGAGGTGGGAACATGCTTTGTAGGATTGAAAAAAGGCAAGGAGGTTGGTGTGGCTGCTGCTGAGAAAGTGAGGGGGAGATGGAGGGAGAGGTGGCATGTGGGGAGTTTCCTCACCTGACACTTAGACTGTGACCCCCACCCACTTCTTAGTGCTCTTCTGGGGAATCCAGGTGAGGTTTTCTGTTGGGTACATTGTAGATGCTCAGTAATGAATGCTTGATTCAGGGGGCCCAGGAGCAGCTGGGAGAAGTACAGGATCAGGCTGGCATATCCAGCCCTGCCATGGCAGCTCTTGCATCCTGTGCAGGGAGGGATTGGAATCAACCCTACTTCTCAGATGATGGGAGCCCCCTCCCCCATAAGCCACACAGCTAGGAGGTTGGTGGTGGGGGGTCGCCTGGTGGTCCTGAGTCAGGATGGCCCCCACATTCCTTCCCCTTCATTCTCGATGCTGGGCCTACTTCTCCAAGGTTCAGCAAGGGACTGAGCTGGAGATTCTCAGTGGGGAGAGGACAACCAGGAGTGATGGAAATCAGCCCATTTCCCAGATGAGGAAGACTGAGGCCTGGAGAGCTGAAGGCTTGCCCTGCCGCACAGTGCTTGTGTCCTCAGTCAGCACTCTGGAGGTGGGGTGATCTTAATTTCTTGGCTTCCCTTCCTCACCTGAAAGGCAGACTTTAGAGGTGAAACTCCAGGCTCAGCCCTATGCAACTTAGCCAGGTACCTTGACTTCCCCACCTTCGAAAGGGAATAAGGACAGTCCCCGTGTTTAAGGCTTTGAGAGCATTCAATGTAGTTGGGCCATATAAAATGCTTAGTAGGGGACTGGGTGTGGGGAGAGTGGCACCTCCCATTTGGTGTCATCATTTCCCCAGCACCCAGTATGGGACTCACACAGACCAGCTGGACAACAGCTTTACGATTGTTCTAAAATCTCCTGGCTGTGTGAGCCTGGGCTGGATCATTGGGAACAGTTCATGGCAGCTGCTTACCCAGGACGAGGGGGATTCGGCCTCAGGGCTGTGGGCCTGGGACACTGAGGCCTCATAGCCGGCAGAGTGGGAGGGTCCACACACAGACTGGCCCGCAGGGATCTAGAGCAACATGACTTGTAAGAGCCGAAAAGTAGAAACAACCCACGTGTCCGTCATGGACAGATGGATAAACAAAATGTGGCCCATCCATACGATGGAATATTATTCAGACATAAAAAGGAATGAAGCACTGACAGATGTTCAAACATGGATGAACCTCGAAAACGTGATGCTGAGTGAAAGAAGTCCAGAATAGGGAAATCAACAGAGACAGAAATTAGATTAGTGGTTGCTGGGGGAGGGAGGTGGGGGAGGGACTGCTCATGGGGACGGGTCTCCTCTGGGGGTGATGGAAACGTTCTGGAACTAGACAGAGGGGATGGTTGCACAACATCGTGAATGGGCTAAATACCACTGAACTGTGCACTTTAAGATGGTTCATTTTGTATTATGTAAAATTCACCTCAGTAGGTGAATTTTTTTAAAAAGAGAGATTAATAAATCCAAAGCCCTTGTTTCATAGACAGAGCTACTGAGGCCCCAAGGGGGTCGTAGCTGCACAGGTGTGAGTCTGGGGCTGCCAAGGGTGGATGCCCCAGAGTCACTGGTCCCTGCCCTCCACTCACAGCGTTCTGAGGGATGCCCAAGAAGTTCCAGGGCGAGAACACTAAATCGGCAGCGGCCCGGGCACGGAGGGCTGAGGCCAAGGCAGCAGCTGATGCCAAGAAGCAGAAGGAGTTGGAGGATGCCTACTGGAAGGATGAGGACAAACACGTCATGAGGAAGGAGCAGCGCAAGGTGGGTGGGCCCTGGGCTCCCATGCCCCACCCATGGGCAAGGTGGGCGGTCAACACAGTAGAAGGAGGTGAGAGGCCCCTGGGTCTTTGGCCTGAAGGGTGAGGAGTCATTGGACATGGAGCAAGGGCAAGAAGGGAGACAGAAACAGAGGCAAAGTCTCGTGCAAAGGCCCTGGGGTGGCCAGGACTTGGCACGTTTAGGAAATGGCAAGCCCTCCACGAGCTTGTCTCTCTCCTTCGTGTGATGCCAGGGCTGGTCTAGACTGGCACAACCTCACTCTGGAGTGATTCCGCACCCAGGGGACACTTGGCAACATCTGGAGACATTTTTGGTTGTTACAACTGGCAGCTGGAGGGTGCTACTGGCATCTGGTGGGCAGAGGCCCAGGATACTGCTCAACACCTGGCAGTGCACAGGATGGCCCCACAGCAGAGTGAGCCAGCCTGACTTCAGCAGTGCGGAGGCTGACACATGCTGATAGATCCTGTTTCTGACCTGCTGACCTGGGGCCTGGAGGCATTTCCAGGTGTTTATAAGAACACAAAAGAGGGCCAGGATGGTTGGCCGTCTCCTGCGGGGGCCCGCAGCACCACACACACAGTGAGTGGGTGCTTAATTGGTGTCTGGAGTGGTTCAGGGCTGATGCTGACCCTCTTGGCCCAGTAGGTGGCACCAGAAACCATTCTTAGCCTCTTCTAGTTCCCTGGGCTGGTGATAGGCTCCAGCTGGGACTGTTAAAGGTTCTGGAATAGCAGTGGTGACACACCATCCCTGCATGCCCAGTTCAGGGGGCACCTGGGCACTTTTGTGAGTTTTTCCCATTGTCTTTCTGTGCAGGGCTGGATCCTGCCTTGTTTTTAGTCGGAATTGAATATCACTGGTTCCCTCCCCTCAGCGCCCTCAATGTTGCACTGGGTCCATGGAGGTCTTTAAATTTTCTTTTTGACTGTCAACATTTTGACAATATAGGAAAGTTGAAAACCCAAAAGGAAAACTAATGTCTGCCAAGGATCCATTATCTAGACAGAAAAGCCAGAGACCTTTCCACAGTCCGGGAGTGGCAGCAGCCCAGCCCAGGGCCCCAGGAGCCCTCCCCAGGCCTGCATCTTGGGCCTCGGTGTCATCCCCATCCTCTAAATGAGGAAACTGAGGCACAGACAAGGCAGGAAGTCCAGGTCATAGGGCTGTGAGGAGGGGCTGGAGCCGGGCTGGCGCCAGGCTGCCATTAGCTGAAGCCAGGGATCTGCCTTCTGGTTTGTGATGAGGTTTGACTAATAGCCTTGCAAGCATCCATGCCCCAGGGGTGTGGCCCAGGGAGCATTTGCCTGTCCACTCCCCTGTGTAGCACACACCTGGAAGAACACACAGGGCAGAGGTCCGACAGGCAATAGGGGCCAGACAGGCTCTCAAAGCTACTCGACCCTGTCGCTGTAGCACAAAGCCACCATATGCAGATAGGCTAAAACTTTACCAAAACAGGTGGAGGGCCAGAGTTTGCCAACCCCTGCTCTCTAGTACATTCCCAGCCCCCATGCCCCTCCCTGGCAGTCCCCTCTCCTGAGTGTTTTCCTTTTTTATTTTTGGCCATGCTGCAGGGATTGAACCTGGGCCACAGCAGTGAAAGCGCCAAATCCTAACCATTAGACCACCAGGAACCGCGCCCCCCCCCCCGAGTGTTTTACCTGGAGCTATTGATGGTTCTCCTTCCCCATGGGGTGGTTTTCTGGGTTTTGTTTATCCCTCTTCCTGCTGATGGGTGAGGGGGGCCCACAGTCTACACAGCACACCCGGTCCCTCTTTCTTTCCTTACGTGACAGCTGCTTTAAAAAGATAGTTTTTATGAAAAAGAAACAAATCCACGTTTGTTCCAAAACACTAAAAGAAAATGAACATCTCCTGCCCATGTGACACCAAAGGCTCTTCTCACCCAATGCCATACCCTAAAGGCCATGCCCTCCATTAAATGGGATCACACAGCCAGATTTCTGCTAGCCATCAGCCTTGTGCTGGGCCGTAATTCATCGGCCCGCCCAGAGGTTGGCATTTCGTTTCCATTTGTTCCATATTAAGCAACTTGGCAATGAGCACCTGACTCTCTGGGTTCCATCTCAGTTATTTATGAGGCTCATTTTTGATGGCTCCAGAATATTCTGCCGCAGCCTCATCCTTCACCCATCACCAGATGCTGCCAATTGCCCTTTATAAAAAACTGCGAGCATCTTTTTAAAAAAAGTCTGCCGAACGTCAAAGTATAAACTCTCATGTTCTCGCCTCAGTCCCGTGTCCCTAGAGACTAATGGCCCCATTCTGCATGTCCTTCCTGAGATTGGAGCCTTCTGGAATTCATTCACTCATTCACCCAGCACACTACTTGAGCACCTACTGTGTGCTGGGCCAGGGCCTGCCTCCTGCCGCAGGGACTAACCAGATAATCGGAAGACTAGAAAACAGGGGTTTGTGGAACACGGGAAAGAGCCGTGTGGTAGAGCAGAAGGACAGAGAGCCAGGAGCTCAGGATGAGCCAGAGTTAATCAGGAAAGGAAGCTGGCAGTGGTGCTCCAGCAGGGCAGAACAGCTAGTGCAAAGGCCCTGAGGCAAGGCTGTGCTGTGGACGGGGTGAACACGGGCTGTACATGCACCATGCAGTGGTCGGGGAGCCACAGGAGGACATTACCTCTGACCGATGGGGAAACTGAGACTCAGAGCACGATGGCCCTACCCCAGGTGTCTGACCACAGACATGGGATCCTAGCAGCTGTGCCCAAACAGCCTTGATCTTTAACCACCACCCTCCCCGTCCCCCCCCCCGCACCGGCTTCTTTCCTATCAGGCAGGCAGGTTGGAGGTCAGAGGCCCAGTATGTGTCCTCAGGAACCCCTTTTCTGGGGCAGTTAGCCCTGTCACGGGGGACACTGCAGGCATAGGGACTGTCCCTGAGGCCTGGCGGGCAGATGGCAGAGTTGCAGGCAGTGAGTGGGCGGGTGGGAGTGCCTGCAGTACAGGGCCCTTTGGAAGTGCTGGGCGGGAGGCGGCAGAATATTCCAAGCCTACGGCCACACAGCCACACTGCACTACAAAGGAACCAGAACCTCGCTCTGTCCCTGTAGTAGTGCAGGGGCAGCGGCCAAGGACAAGTCCTACAGGCCACATGTCCCCTCGACCAGCTGGCATCCAGGCCTACCTGGGGAGCCAAGGTGGGATCAGTCCCAGCCCCTGTGACGCTCAGCTGGGAACACTTCGATGGTGCCTCCCAAGGTCTCCTGGCTATAAAGCCAGAAGTGCTGTCCCAGCTGGCAAATGGGTCCAGACCCCAGTGGCTCCTGTCGCCTTTGGAATCCAGTACAAACCCCTCCCCATGCCCTTGAGGCTCCCCATGGTACCACCTCTGCCCTCCCCACGTCTTCGTCCTCCACACTTCCCCTCTTCCCTCCAGCCGCACCAGCCTCTGTGCTGTTCCTCTGTCATGCTAGGTGGTTCCTGCCTCAGGACATTTGCACCCACCATTCCCACCACTAAGGACTCTCCTCTTCCCCAGCTCTTTTCCTGGCTGGCTCCTCCTCCAGCCCAGGTGTCACTTTTTCTTCAGGAGCCACCCACCGACTGCCTTGGCCAAGGTTCCCTGTGGTTCCCTAGTCATACCGGATGGGAGCCCCCAGGTAGGCTCATCGTGCTCCCATCCACGTCCCCTACGCCCATCATGGGGTCTAGCACACAGCAAGGCCTCCATCCAGACTGGTTGAGATGGAAACTGGACCCCATGCCAGTGGGATGGGGTCCACTCCTGACTCCCAATCCCCCAGGAGGAGAAGGAGAAGCGGCGCCTGGAGCAGCTGGAGCGCAAGAAGGAGGCACAGCGGCTGCTGGAGGAGGAGGACTCAAGGCTTAAGGGCAGCAAGGCCCTGCGAGTGGCCACCTCCAGCAAAGTCACCCGCACCCAGATTGAGGAGACGCTCCGCCGAGACCATCAGCACAAGGAAGCCCCGGACCCAGGTGAGGGCCTCGGCCCACTCTGGAGCTGCCCTTTTACCTGATAAACAGTAGGCAGTGGGCCTACCCCCTGGACTGAGTCCAGGCCCCACTCCCCACCTCCAGAGAAGCTGCCTGGGCTGTGCAAGGTGAAGGGTGGGTGGGCAGTGTCTTGGCAGGCCTGGCTCTGAGCACGGACGCCATAGGCACACAGGTGTGTAATTACTCTGCACCTGACCCTGGCTTGTGCTCCCCGGGGTCCCCACAGCTGATGTGGTGCCCCGAGGTGAGGAGACAGCAGCCACGTATGAGGTGCCTCCTGAGTGGTGGGCTGCAGGGAAGTTAGTTTGGGGACTGGGCGGGCAGGACTGGCCCGTCCCGAAGGTAGGACTGGGCAGGGAGCTCAAGTTGTGTTTCCATTCTCCCGCATCCTTCTCTGCCTGCCTGCCTCCCTCCCTTTCTCCCCTACTTCTTCCCCTATGGTGTCTCTCATCTCCATGGAACTCTGCGTCTCTGCTTATTTCTCTCTGTTTCTGGTATGTCTCTGTCCCCCGGTCGCTACCGCCCCCAGCCGAGAAAGCCAAGAGCCACTTGGAAGTGCCGTTGGAGGAGAATGTGAACCGCCGCTTGCTGGAGGAGGGCAGCGTGGAGGCGCGCACCATCGAGGATGCCATCGCAGTGCTCAGGTACGGGGCAGGGCCTAGGTCTTTGGGGTGGGGCTTGGGGCCCAGAGGGGAGCTTGAGACTCTGGGGGCGGGGCGGGCCACGCCCCAGACCCCCTTGACGCCTGCGCCTTTACCAGCGTGGCGGAGGAGGCGGCAGACAGGCACCCTGAGCGCAGAATGCGGGCGGCATTCACTGCCTTCGAGGAGGCGCAGCTGCCGCGGCTCAAGCAAGAAAACCCCAACATGCGGCTGTCACAGCTGAAGCAGATGCTCAAGAAGGAGTGGCTGCGTTCGCCGGACAACCCCATGAATCAGCGCGCCGTGCCCTTCAACACCCCCAAGTGAGCCTGGAACTGGGGGAGACGCCCCGTGGCGGCCAGGGTCACGACCCCACGCGCCCTTCCGCTGGGTCAGCTCCGAGGGTTACAGAGATGTCTGGGGGCCACGGCACGTGTCCTGGGGGCCAGGAGGCATCACTGGCCACACCTCCCACCCGAGGGTCCCTGCTCCAGTGACACCCCTCGCCCTTCCCGCACGCGCCAGTGCCCTGGGGCTGAGTGCCCAATAAAGGCAGTCGGTGAGGCAGAGTGTGCACTTGAAGTCTACGTGACTGGGTGGGTGGTGGGAAAGACGGGCTGGAATGAGGTGGAATGCACAGGCCACAGCCAGAGAAGACAGGGGCCCCCCACCGCGCTCCTGTCCTAGCAGGCTAGCTGAGAGCTGTGCTCGGCTCCCGGCTGCGCCAGTTATCCAGTGAGAGATCTGTACCATCATCCCCTGGAAGCCTTGCTGGGGGTAGCACAGAGAGGCTGAGGCACTGGCTCCAGGTCACACAGCACTTCAGAGGCGGGACCAGAGGAGAGCTGGAGGCGAGTTGTTGGCACCCTGAGATTCTGGTTCAGAGTCAGCAGCAAGGTCACATACTGTGCTTGGGGTCAGGAGATGCAGGCTGTTCTGCTGTTATTCCAACACGAGAGGCATCTGGAATAACAGGGCAGGCTTCCTGGTGGAGGATTTCTTTAGACCAGGCCTTAGTGGAAGATGAGTCAGTTTCCATCGCAGAGGCAGGGCACTGGGCAGGCAAGGGCCTGGAGGCTGGAGTGGGCAGGTGGATCCGGGTAGAAAGGAGTATCCCATCGAGGCCGAATATCTGGGAAGGGCTGGGTGAGAGCTCAACTTAGTTCTGGCTTCCTACAGCTTAGTTGGCCTCAGAGAGTCAGTAGGGAGGAAGGGTAGCTGGGAGATGGGCCCAAGTGTCTGGGGCGGGGTCCACTCATTTACCAGGTCACTGCTATGGGCTCCCATCCAAGTGACACCCTCCCTGCACTCACAAGCCTGCCCCTGCACCTCTGGCCCCTATCCCCCTCACTCTCCACCAGCCCCCCAGCTCTGTCCCCACTATCTCCTTGTTCCCAACTTCTCCAACACAGCAGACTTGTTCCCTCTCAGGCCTATGCCAAGAACTCTATTCTCCCAGGTGTCAAGTCTCGGAGGCAGATCCTCACAGATGTCCCCAACTCTGTGGGATCATGGCTGAGCCTAAGGGAGCCAGGCTCTGCCCAGAAGCAGGGAGGTAAAAGTCTTCATGGAGGGAGGGCCTTGAAGGATGGGAGTTCTCCACACAGACAAGGGACAGAAAAGGCTGAAGGAACCACACATGCAAAGGCCTGGAGGTCACAACTCCTGTTAAAGGGCGGGCGGGCCGGGGTGCGGGGGGGTGCCATTAATAATTTGGTACAGCTGAAGTGCAGTATGGCAGGTACCTGAAACAATGGTAGCTGACATAAAAACTAACCAACATATATTGAGCACTGGCTTAGTTTGGGGATTTCCCCAGGAACCAACTCTGAGACAAGGACTAGGGGGCATGTGAGGGATCTAGGATGGACCCCAGGAAGACCCCGTGGGGGTTGAGGGAAGTGGGACAGACAGAAGGAGCCCTACAGGGGGTGCCAATGAGCTGAATCCTCACCAGAGAGGACTGTGAGAAGAATCCACTGTGAGATGCTGTGAGAAGCATCCACTGGATGCTGGGCCCTGGCCTAGTACATGGTAATGTCATTTAACTGAGCCCCGGGGACAGCCCTGTGTTACATTGATCTTCTTTCTAGATGGGAAAACTAAGTCATCTGCCTGTGTCACATAGCCAGGAAGCACCCAGACTGTTGGTGAGCCAGCGGGGCGGAGGTGGGGCCCGGAATTGGGGCTTGGGGTGTCAGCCGAATAACGGGTGGAGGAGCCCAGATGGCTCCCCACAAGTGGAGCCATTTGAGCTCCCCCTCTTACCTCTGGGGGCCTTAGGCCAGGGCCTTAATGGGTCTGAGCCTGTTTCTGCCTATATAAAACAAGACTGAAACAGTATCTAATCCTAGGCCATCTCGAGCATCAATGAGATGGTGCCTAGGAAGGGCAGATACTGAAGAAGAGCTTGGCAAAGGAACCTCCTGCATGGCCACGTTGGGGTATTTGTGGCCGGCGATTAGGGAAGATCGGGGACCAATGGTGATTAACTGGAGGGAAGAAGCCAGCAGAGCGTGCAGGGCCTTGGCCACCACGCTGAAGAATGGGGCGATGAATGGGACTTCGCCCCAGGGCGACGGGGAGCCATGGCAGGTGTGTGAGCAGAGAGTAGGAAGAGCACCGGAGCTGCGCGTGGCAAGCTCTGCTGGGGACTTGTAGGGGGACGGCTGGTAGGCCAGAGAATGAAGGTAAAACTCAGGACAGGTGCTGAGAGGGCCGCCTTCATTCCTCACACATAAAGACGACGGTAATAACGACTGTTCTGTTTCAAAGAAAATCCTCTTCTGTCGCCTTCTGGCCTCATCCCCGCGGAATCCCAGGCTCGCGCATGCGTGCAGGCAGCAGGGAATCCCCGGCTTCGCCGCAGTGCGCGGGAGGGGGCGTGAGACGGGAGTTCCGTGCGCTCCTAGCTCTCCCCGCGCGCGTTGCCTTGACGACCAGGCGGTGCCGCGGGGACGCCGGACACTCACTGCGCCTGCGCGGGGGTTGTCTCAAAGGCGCCAGGGCTTTCCCGTCGTGCGCGAGTCGGGGCGGGAAAGCCGCGCCCGGCACGCATGCGTGGACCCTCTCCCGACCCCCGCCCTGAGGGCCAGGGAATCCTCACCTGCCGCAGTGCGCACTGGGGGCGGGGCGGGGAAACTGGCTCAAACTGGAGTGGGTTTCGCTGAGGCTTGGGTTGGGGAGGGAGCGAGCGCGGGGTCTTCCCCAGGTTCCAGCTCCGGCCCTCGCCGTCGCCTTGGCAACCGGGCGCGCCCGCCGCAGTGCGGGGGCGGTGGCAGCCTCGGGGAAGCCGGGCGGCTCTGCGCCTGCGTGGGGCTCCGCGCCTGCGGCTGGGGTTTCCCTTCGTGCGCCTGAGGGATCGATGCTGGGGGCGGTGTGTGGGTAGGACTGGAGAAGGTGGGCGCTAGGGAAGGGGGTGAGCGCGGAGGGAGGGGCTGTGGGATAGGGGAGGATTGTGGTGGAAAGAGGAGGCGGAGTGGGTGCCCAAGAAGGTAGGGGGAAACGGGAAAGGGTGGGGGTGGTGGGGAGAGGGGTACCGGAGGAGATCGGAGGAGGGGGTAATGAGAGAGAGAGTAGAGGGAGGGGGACAATAGAGGAAAAGGAAGGAACGGAGGAGGAAGTTGGGGAGCAGTTAAAGGACACGGACAGTATGAGGGAAACAAAGAGAAGCTTATTGAAGGGAACACGGTGGGGTGTAGAGGTGACTGGGGGAGAGGACGGACACCTTCAGGACAAAGCAAACCCCAGGTTTGCTGAGCCAGGAAATCCAAGTCTAAGATTTCCAGATTTAGAAAAAAAAAAAAAGGTACAGGACACACCAGTTAAACTTGACTTTCAGTTAAACAATGAAAAATTTTTAAGTATGTCTCATTCCGTGCACTTTTACTGGCAGCCCTAATCTTGGTCGGACCACTTCCCTCTCTTCACTGCCCTCCCCCGCCCCCCCCCAGCCTGTCCCTTGAGCCTTTCTGAAAGCCACTGGGACCTCTCAGATGATGCCTTTGTCTCTCACCTCCCTGGTGCCCCACAGCCCTGCATACTGGTGCCCTCCCATGCCGTCTCCCATCCTCCTGGCTTCGAACACCACCTTGAGGTGGAGTCCTGGCCAGGCAGTGAAATGCTCAAAGGCACGTCTCCCACAGCACCTTCAGGTTCTCCTGCGGGCGCTAGTGCTCTCTCTCTCTCTTTCTCCCCCCCCCCCCCGCCCCCCATAGCCCCTCCAAACGCTCTGCCTTGGGGCCTGGCCCTGCTGAGGTGACATAATGTCCCCGCCCATGCCAGGTGCCATCACCTCCTTCTCCCTGAACTTCCTGGGCTCCTTACTCTCAGCCTGCGACCCAAGAAGCTCCTACTTCAGACTCCCCCTCAATCTCTGGGCACATAAGCATATAGTAGATACTCGGGAAAACATTGGAGGGTAATTTTATGGAGGCAAGTACTGGGGGGAGTACTTGATTTTTCAACACAGACAGCTGCATTTTCCATCCCTTAGGGCCACACACCCTCTCCGAGCTTTTGTACCCTCCAGCAGCAAAGCAATTTTCCTTTTATCCTCCCCTTTGGTTTCAAAAAGTATAAGATCATAAAACATTATGGGAAAGCTAATAATGGGGAAAGCTCAGCCCCTGAGAGCCCCTGGAGCTGGGCTGCCCCTCACTGCCTCCCCTTCTCCCCACTTGTCATCTTTGCTCTTCATATTTATTTCCCACCGCACCTCCCGCCTGGCTTCTGCTTAACAGGCCAGAAACTTGGCCCCATGGATCATTTTTCCCAGGGGCATGTTATTCTGGTAATGGGCTAAGCAGTCCTCAGATGGGGAACATTTGAGCCCCTGATTGTGCTTTTAGTTTCAATGTCCTAGGCGATGCCCCTGCAGAATCAGGCCCTGCATCTTTTGTGCCATGTCCTAGGGGTGCTTTCTGGGGCAGCTCACTGGACAGAGGGTGATGCCATCCCTTTATTTGAAGGTGGGTAGCTCCTGGGGTGGTGCTGGATCAGAGTTGGCCCCCTCCTCTCATCAGCCAGGCCCAAGTTGCACCGGGGGCCCCCATTCCCCTGGGGGAAACAGAAGGTGAATAAGTGAACAGACCCGCTCCCACCAGGAATGAGGACAGCAACCTAGGATGATACTGCCAGATAAGGAACGACTCTAGGCAGGAGGTGACATTGGACCGGGCTTCTGAAAGACAATAAGAGGTGAGGAGAGCCAGGAAAGGGTGATCCTGGAAGAAGGAACAGCAGATGCAAACGCCCCCGAGGCTGGACAGGGTGACAGCTGAAAGGCTGGGGTAAAGGGCCCCCACCTGGGGGCCGGACCACGTGGCCTTTTCAGGAGCGGGGTGAGTCAGGATCCTCCTCTTGGTTCAAGCAGGAGATTGCCTGTAATGTGGGGCAGGACATGACCAGTCAGTCACATGGGTGAGGATGGAATTCTGTGGCTGCATCACAGAGAAGGGACTGTGGGGAGACACTGGGGACACATGAGCTGCGGGACTGGGAGGGGACGTTCTGGGGGACCCACGGGGCAATTGTGGGTGTTCGAGGGCGGGGGACACCCTAAATGATGCGTGCCCTGCCACCACTGGCTCGCGACTCTCCCTCACACGGGCCTCAGCCTCCCACCAAGGGCTGGAAGCCACCCCCAGGGAGGTGTTGGGTGAGGCCCCTCCTCTGTCGAGTCCCCGCTGTTCCCGCAGCCCTCCCCCTCTCTGCCGCCACAATGCAGACCCCAGAGGGCCCCTGCCGCTTTGTTCTCCTTCCCTCCACACATGGTCACGGTCACGCTGGCGGCTCCCTCTGAGCGCGGCTTACACACATAATGGGAGGGGGGGAGAAAGCGTTCCCAGTCGCCCCCGCATCCGCCCCGCGGTCCGCCTCCCCCAGCCCAGCCCGCATCGCGGAATCCCCGCCTCAGGACCCCGCCCGGGAGAGCATTACCTTTCACGAGATGCTAGGGGTGGGGAAGGGGGAGGGCTATTTTTAGAATGAATGGAAGAAAAGAGGGGAAAACAACAACAACAACAAAAAAAGGATGGAGGCTTGTAGAAGCCTTCTGGCTCCCAAGATGAAAGCCCCCTCACCCCAGGCCAAGGCAGAAGGGGGTGGGGGCTGTTTCAGAGACGGGGCGGGCGGAGCAACGGGGGCAGAAGGCGAAGAGGGAGAAGACAGTGGTCTGAGAGGGCGCCGCGCTTCTTGGAGGTAAGGGGGAGAGCTGGAGGAGACCAGGAAGACGTAGCCGGCAGCCCTACAGACTCCCGAGAGCTGTAGGGACCCCAGAGGTGGGCGCTGTCTAATCCAGACACTCCGAGAAACAGACTCGGAGAGGGGCCTGGGCAGAGCCAAGGTCACTGGAGGGCTGAGCCCTAGACTCAGTCTCCCATCCCCTAGTGACCCAGACCTCGGGAGCCGCATTGTTCTAATTTGGCAGAGTGACCTTCACAAACCCTGCCATCCAGGCCTCTGCGGTTCATGTTCGGCGGGGTCCCGGAATCGTGCGGGAAGAGGGCGGATATCAGGATATCACTATGCAACAATAACACGGAGAAGTTTTCTGTGGTTTTGCTTTCTGACCACCCCGGGTCCCTCCTCCCTCACTGGGACCTTTCAGTCCGGGCAATATCACCAGCTGCTCGAAACCCCCGGGTTCCCCCTGTAACTCCAGGCCCACTCAGGGTATGTGTGTAGGGGGAGGTTAATTGCCTTCTTCTGTCTCCCTGGCCTCTGCTCCTTCCCCGGACCCTGGGAGAGGCCCCCAGAGTGAGGGGGGCAGCCGTATTCTGTGCTGCTGGGTCTCTGGGCCTTGGCCGGTCTGGGTCTCAGTTTCCCCATCTATGAAATGAGCGCCGCGGGGTAGCGGCGGCAGAGGGTCCTCCCAGCTCTTTGAGCATCCTAGGAGATTTGCTGGCACGCCCCTGCGAGGAGGGGGCTTGCGCGAGACCAGAACGGGGATTCCCGCCCCCCACTTCTAGAGCAGCGTGGCGGGGGAGGGGGTCGCGCGGTGGCAGCCTCCGGCTGCCTCTCCCTCTGCGCGGTCGGCGCCCCCTCCCCGGGCGGCAGGGCGGGGCCCAGAACGGCGGGGAGGGGGTCAGCTCTGCGGCGGCGCGAGCACACCCTCCCGGCTCACACGCCCTTGCCCGGCGGTGCACTTGTCTTCGCGCTCGGGCCAGGCGCGGGGGCTCCAGCTGCTGCGGCCGACTCCGGCCGGTGAGTAGGCAGTAGGGGGGTGGGTTTACAGGGTGGAGGTCTCAGCGGCGCTCCCCTTCTTCTCGGTGGGAGTATAGGTCTGGGTTTGCCCGACTCGGGGAATTCAAAGGGGGAGCTGCGGGAGGGAAGGAAACCCCTTCCATTCTCCCCCAACACCAAGCCCCGCGTCAGCTCCAGGGCCCTCAACCCCTGGAGAAGGGGGCTCCCGCTCCCGGAATTTGGGATGCGGAGACATCCTCCCACGGAGGAGAGGGTGGAGACATGGGCACCCTCCCGCACCGCCCTCAGTGTGTGTGTGTGGGGAGGGGGGAGGAACTGGTCCCACTGCCCCTCCCCATTACCTCCCCCTCCCCCCCAGGCCTTTCTCTCCCAGTGTGTGGCAGGGATTCCCCCGGCCGGCCTTGCTGCAGAGTGGAAGGGAACCCCCTCCTGCCAGCCTACTGTGCGTTTGAGCGCCTGCCCTTTGGAGCTCACGCTCTTCTCTCTTCCCTAAGCTGCTTCTCCTACCCTCACCCCCATTGACAGGGAGAGAGGCCCAGGGAGGGTTAGCACTTAGCCAAGGTCATGCAGCTGGGCAGGAGCAGAGCCGGGTTTGTGGCTCACTAACCTCAGAACCCAGCGGATGGTGTCAGCTCTAGGGTCCTCCGCTCCCTGCATTTAACCACAGGTGTGAGGGCCCTGTCTGGGGACCCTGGAACTGGAGGAGGGTTTCTCTCACTCTCCCCAAGTCTCTCCGCCCTGCTAGAGGCCCAGACAGGAGTGAATGGAGAAGCCCCACCACCACCACCTGGCTCCCTCCTTTTGGCTCCGAGGTCCCTCGTGCCCCCTAACCCCTCTCCCCAAGCCTGCCCAAGACCTCGAAGGAAATCCCTGGGACGTGGGGGGGATTCCAGATGGGCAGGCCGAGCATTGTGAGCCCGGAGAATAATGTCCAGTCTGATTCACCCATCTGCTGGTTGACCTTCTACCATCCCCCTGCCCTACCAGGGCCAGAGTCAACTCCAAAGTCCCCCTGGCTAGAACAGGCAGCCCCTGAGCCATGCAGGCGGCCATTGGCTCCCACCCCAGACACTGGCAAAAGAAAGGACAGCTGTGATGTTCACAGCCAGCTGAGTTTTGCCTTCAGTCCCATTCAGGGGTCTCCCCCACCCCTCTGCACCATGGGGCTGCCCTGTGTCCCCTTCTGCCCTCTCCTCCAGGGCGAGACGGGCACTGTGGTCATATGGGGATTCTGGAGACAGCCCTGTATAGACAGCGAATACTGTGAGGGAGCTACAGTTCCCAGGGCAGCTGCAGAAAGGGGAGGACTTAGGGGCGGCCAAGAATAGAGCCAGGCAAGCCAGAGGTTCCTGACTCCTTTATCCTCACACCAGCCCATCCTAGCCTCACCCACCCAGCTCTCCCTGTGGTGAAGGAATTGGTGGGGGCGAGGGGGGGGAGAGGAAGAAGACGGGGAGCTGCATGAGGAAAGGCAGATAGAGCGTTCAGTGTCAGGGGAAGGAGGGGGGCCCCTCCAGGGAGGGGGCCTGGGGGGAATGTATCAGCCGGGGTTCACCAAGGGGCATGCGGGAGGAAACAGGGCTCCACTGGACAGACAACGCCACTGATCCTGAGTTTCCCTAAAACTTACAAGGTAACCCAGCTTGTCAGAGTGTAGATCTGTTCTAAAGACCATGGCCATCTGGGAGGTGTCCGTCCCCTGCCCTCCTGGGGCCCTGCTCCACCCCACAACCCATGTCTGGTCCTTACAGGTCAAGGGGGAAAGAAAAGCGGCCACAACCCCCTACCACCAAGTGGTAGCCCAGCGGGACTGAAGGGGACAGGCCGTTTGGTGGTGCCTCATCAGGAAGACCCCTGCACCCGAGGGAGGGTGAGTGAATCGCAAACTCAGGTCACATTTCGGGGTCGGGGGCAGGGGGTCAGGAGTTGGATAGAAAAACTGGTGACGTAAGAAGAAAGTGCCAACCTTTGAAACAATACTAGTAATTTAATAATTATTATTATGACTATGCATTCTAGAGCCCCCTGGAGAATCACTGTCCACTTTCTTTGATCACTGGTGGTGGGGAACCTGCTCAGAGAGTCTCAGTGATCCACCCAGAGTCACACAGCCAGAAGGAGGGAGTTGAACTGGGTTGGAGGGACCCTAACCCCCACGGTCCCCACCCCCCAGATCCCGTGGCCTCACTCCCTGGGGACAACCCTTGGGGAGCAGCTCCTTTGCTGCTTCTTTCTCCTGCAAATGTTGATGGACATTCTGGCGTCGGCAATGAGCTGCCTATGTGAAGAGGACAGAAGTGCCAGTCCCAGATGTGTGGGATCATTTAGTCAAGCAACAAAGACTAAGCAGTTATGGTATGCCGGGCCCGGGACTGGGCACTGGGAGCACAGCAAGGACTAAAGCAGGGCCAAATATGCCCTTGTGATATGTGCTGGGAGGAAAATAAAACATGGAGGTGTATTAGAGAATGACTGGGGCATAGGGGAGGCTCCTGTAGTTGGGCAGAGGGACCTCTCCAGGGAGCTGACCATGAGCTAAGACCTGAAAGAGGAGGAGTAGCCAGCCAGGCAAGAGCTGGGAGAGTGGCATACCAGGCAGAGGGAACAGCATGTGCAAAGGTCCTGAGGTGGAAAGAAGCTTGGCATGTCTGAGGAACAGTGAGGAGGCTGGTGTGGCTGGAACAGAATGAGCAAGGAGGAAAGTGAGGGCAGGGGTGTCTGCAGGCAGGGGCTGAGGTGAAGGAGTGGAATGCAAAACACTGGGGAGCCATGGAGGGTGTGTGAGCAGGGGAGAGACATAGTCTGATTTATGATTCTCAAAAGCCCCTGTGGCTTCCGTGGAGAACAGGGACTATTGGGGGCAGGAGTGGAAGTGACAGAAGGCCAGAGGGGAGGCCAAAAGGGCATCTGAGTAGTCAGCTGGGCCAGGACCAGGGTGGGGTCTCAGGGATAGAGAAGAGTGGGCAGATTCTGGGACTGAGCTGGCCATGGAGGATGAACTGTTTGTGGCCAGGTTTCTGCCTCATGCTGAGGGACCATGGGGAGGGAAGGAGGGATTCACTGTGCCTGGGGAAATCTAGGAAGGCATACTGGAGGAGGTGTTCTTGCTCTTTGAGCTGGGTCTTGAAGGGTGAATAGGAGTTTGCCAGTGGCCAATTGGAGCCATGCCCGGGATCTATCCATACAGATGCCGTGCAGGCCACGGGGAGCCACTGAGCACTAGGAATTAGCAGCAACATGATCATGTTTTAGCAAGGAAAGATCCCTGTGGGGGCCTAGCAGAGACTGGACTGGAGCCCGAGCGGTCAGGAAGGAGCTTTTGAAATGGTCCAGGTCATGATCAGGCCAGTAGCAACTGGGAGCATCCAGTCAGCCATCACAGTATGCCTGGCACGTTTAATGGGGATTAGCTCCCTAGCCCCTCCCCCTGCCCTTGGAGGGTCCTCCTTGCCCTGCTGAGGAAACTGAGTCTCAGAGAGGGACAGTCTGTTGTCCATGACCACTGTATGAGTTTCCAGGGGCTGCTGTAATAAATGACTACAACCTGGGTGGCTTAAGACAGCAGGAATATATTCTCTCACATTTCGGAGGCCAGCAGTTTGAAATCCAGGTGTTGGTGGGGCCACACCCCCTCTGAAGGCTCTGGGAGAAGCCTCTTCCAGCCTCTGGTGGCACCAGAAGTTCCTTGGATTGTGGCTGCATCACTCCAGTCTCTGCCTCTGTCTTCATGTGGTCTTCGGCCCTGTGTGTGTGTCTGTGTCTTCTCATGTGGTCTTCTTATAAGAACACCAGTCATCGGATTAGCACCCACCCTAATCCAGTATGACCTCGCCTTAATTTAACTACATCTTTCAAAGACCAATAACGTGGCGAAATAAGGTCACATTTTGAGGTCCTGGATGAACTGGAATCTGGGAGAGATACTGTTCAAACCAGAACAGCCATGCAGCAGGGCGCTGTGCTTGACGATCGAGCCTTTGCCCCAGGGCTTATGCCGAGGCAGGGGCTGTAGGGATGGGGACAGAGGGATGGCCTGGAGCGAATTTAGGTGGACAGGCCTGGGGTCCCATTGGATGTGGGGGACTCTGGTGGGGAAGAGTTAGTCTGGAGCCTTCCAGATCAAGAGTGAGGAGGGAGGGAGGAGAAGTTAAGTGTCTGGAGCAGCGATGCCGCTGCCAGCTGAATGAACGAGACAGCCCCAGGGCAGGTCCCCTGGTGGATGTGGCGGGGTCTTCCAGACCTCGGCTGCTTGTGGGAACTCCGTGCTAATGACAAAGCCGATTCCCTGCCTGCGTGTCACCCCCAGGCTCCCACCTCCTCCTTCAGAGTAGGGACTGAGGGCTCCTCACTGGGCTGCCCGCGGCGAGGACCAGGGGATGCCAGGCACAGTCCCTTTCCACCCCTCCCTGGCCTCATTTCTGCTGTGAACCATCTGCAAGGGCCAGTTGTATATATTTATTGATTCAAGGTCTTATCTTGCCCACTGGCCCGAAACCGTGAGTTTGGGGGATTTTGTGTGACTTTGTCCACAAGTATCCCCCGCTTGGGGTGCAAACCCTGCCTACAGGAGGTGCTCAATAAATGCTGATAGAATAAATGAAGCTTCTCCAGGTCCCTGTACTGGAGAACCCAGGAACAAGCCCTCTGTGATGCCTGCCCCAGCTGCCCCCGCCCCACCCCCCGACCTTCCTGTCTCCTTCCTGCCCTCATAGTTCACAGGACACTAGGGGGCTTAACCCTCCAGGAGTTCCACTCTGCTCAGAGCCCTCCCACACACAGCCCTGTGAGTGGGACCCCTGCCCGCCTCTGGGACTCGCCCCACCCTGTTTACTCCTTCTCTCCAGCCCCACTGGTCTCCCTTCTCTTCCTCCAGCACACCCTCCTCTGTCTCACCTCAGTACCTTTGCCCTTGCAGTGCCCTCTGCCAGGTGTACCCTTTTCCAGCTCTTCCGGGGTGGCCCCTTGGCCCCTTTCAAATGTTCTCTTTTCCGAGAGGCCTTCCCTGACCATTGTAGTTAAAGGCTCCCCATCCCCATTCCTATTTTTCTCAACTTCATGGGATCCTTTTCCAATGCTTTTGTGTGGAAGCCTTAGTAGTCCTTTACATGGAGAGGTTTGTTCCCTTCCTCTAGAAGATCAGCTCAAAGAGGAGCAGGTTTGTATCTGTCTCAGACTCTGCATCCCCAGCACCAGACTTAGAGAAGGAGCTCAGTGGGTATGTGAATGAATGGGTGGATGAATGAATGAATGAATGAATGAGAGAGTGAGTGAATACCTTCCCCACTCTGCTATCCCCACACTCACAGGGGACTCAGGGTCCTGCCTCCTTCCAGGCAGTCATTGGTTAGACCCAGGATGGGTCTGAGATTTCTGTGAATGCGCAGCTTGGGGGTGAGGGGGGAGGTGGCCAGTCTGCCCCTCCTCAGGCCACTGCCTCTGGGTCCTTCAGTTCCTGGGAGGTTCTCCCAGGTCTCCTGCACCCAGACCCATGGCAACTGCCCTGAACTTGTGGCCCAGCCCTTGGGCCCCTGGAGGAGGGGCTCTGTGTTTAGCCTCCACCCCCTCACCAGTCTGTAGGTCATTTTCTGGGGCTGAGTCCTGAGGGCCTCCCAGCTGAAGTTCATTTGCATGTTCCTCAGGTCCCTTCCAGCCGACTGTGGGCTGTTGAGAGGCTGTCTGGAATGGAGACTCAGGTACATCCCACCCAGAGCTTCACTTTCATCCACCCCCTACCTTTGTCCACCAATGCCAGCCTTGTCTCAGAGGGGTGAGATTCAAGCAGATAGCATGGCCAACTTGGGCAGGAGGTGACGGTCACCAGAGTGACCGTCAGCTCCTTGAAGAAGGTCCCTGATTCCTCAGGGCAGGTGAGCCCAAAAGGGAAATAGGGATGTTTCCAGAGAGAGAAGGTAGATGCAGAGCCTACAGGGCCTGGGCAGGGTGGGAGGGCTGGAGAAGCCTCTGGGGGCTGTGGCCGATGCTTTTGTGAATTCCTGGATGTTTACCTGTTGGACTTGAATTCAGAAAGCATCAGATGCTGCAGGGACACCCGTAGGCACGGTGAGAATGCTTCTCGTGGGGCAGGAACCCCTACGGGGGCAGGCTCAGGCTGTCGGGGGACAGGGCATTGAATGCGGCACAAGGATGTGTGCCAGACCCTGAGAGAGATGTGGGTGGCTCCATCACTGTTGTGCTTTAGAAAGAGCCCCCAGTGGCTCAGGCAAGGGAACAGCAAGTGCAAAGGCCTGGAATGAGCTGAGGGGAGTCGGAGGAGGCCTGGGATGGGGGGCTGGTGAGTGGATGAGTGGGATGCAGGATGGAGCATGGTTGAGAATGCATCCCTTTAGGGTTCCCACAACCCCACTCCTGGAGCCCCTGTGGATACAGCAGGGTATGGGTGGTCCCCAGGCCTCTACTTCCCACCTATTACAGACCTGTGCACTGTCACCATGGCTAGGCCTTCTTCAGGGTGTCCCCGACAGCCTGGGCTAAAGAACAGGCTTTCGAGAGGAGGGAACAGGAGTCCCATCTGCTGACCCCTGGCCATCACCTGGCTGTGCTCAGTGCCCCAGGACACTACCCCCTGCCCAAGCAGCTGTCCGCTCATTTATTCATTCAGCTCAGCTATTTTCTGGGTACGGCAGAAGAAACAAAACAGATCAGCTGCCCTCAGGCAGTGATGAGCAATCAGATGTTCCTGACCTGGTCCAAAGCTCAGGGCCAGGAATAAAACAGATGGGGGGCTGGGAGAGAGATGGGGGGAAGCTGCTGCCCCCAGGAGCCCCTGGGCCGGGGAGGACAGAGCCAGACTCAGTCACCCAGGTGACAGGGTGGGGACAGGGTGAGGCTGAGGTAGTGAGGCTGCCTGGAAAAGGAGGAGGTGAGGGCTCCCCACCTTCCAGTCCCCACGGCTCCTCTGAGCTGCCATTGACATTGAATGAATGTTGCCCAAGGCCATCCTCAGTGCCAGGGGAAAGGGACACCATTTGCGGGACCCCCAAAATAGTCTCCTGCTGTTCTGCCATCCTGGCATTGGTTTGGGGAGTTAGGACTGGGGGAGGGGGCTAAGTCTGAGTGGGCTCTCTCCTTCCAAAGAAGATTACCTTTGCCCCAGCAGACACCCCCCTCCACCCCTGGAAGCCCCCATACCCAACTCCGAGGCATCTTCTACTTGCCAACATCCTGCTTCCCACCCCAAGACTCCCCCACACGGAGAGGACTTTGATGAGGTCATTTCAGGAGGGAGATGTCCAGTCACTTTGCAAAGTTGTCCCCTCAGCAAGTGCGTGGTGTGATCAGCCCCCAGGCGCGCAAATGTTGAGAGGTGGCTGGAGTTTGGGGACCTGATTCTGGAAAAGGAGTGGTTAGTTCTCAAAGGCTGTCGAGGTCGGGAGTTTTCGCTTCGCTAAGGTCCTCTCCACGGCGCGGGGCAAGGGTGAGTTTGAGGAGCAGCAGCTCGCTGGGGAGCGAAGGGGGAAGTGGGGAAATGAGGGATCTTTAAATAGAGGCGGGGCTTGCGGGGTCGCCGGGGGCGGTGCCAACCCGGGCTCGGCCAATCGGCTGCGCCGCCGGCGTCGCACCGCCCCCTCCTCTCCCTGCCCGGGCGGGCGCTCGACCCCCGGCCGGGCCCGTGGGCAGGGCGGCGGGGGATGCGCACGCTGCCACCGCCCCCGGCCCCACCGCCCCGGGGCCTCCCGCCCGCCCGCTGCTGCCCGCCCCGCCCGCGACCCCGTCCCCGGCCCCTGCCTGGGGGTCCGCGGCCGCGCGGGACCCTCTCCCCTCCAGCCTCGTCCGCCTGCCCAAGACGAGTCCCGCAGGTACTGAGTGGGATGGGCAGGGGCACCCAGGGCGGCATGTCCCGGAGTGAGATGCGGTTTTGGGCAGGGACTAGGAGGGTTTCCGTGGGGTCCGCAACCCAGGGGATACGGCGACGGGGGGAATGTGTGTATGTGCACTGCCCGAGTGAGTAAAGATTCACGGACCCCCATCCTGGAGGGGGAGGGTACTGGGTTCACTTTGGCGGGGGCAGAGCAGTGAGTCTCTAGACTCCATAGATACGGTGGGGGAGCTCTCGGGGTGGAGGCAGTGACCCAGGACTGAGATGGTAATGGGAGGAAGGAGACCCTGACCACTGGCCCCTGTATCCAGCCATTAGGGGCAGCACGGCAGGGGTCGGAAAGCCGGGTCCCCCAGCTCTCCCTGGACAGAGGTTGGGTACCCAGCACAGTGCACTGCTTGGGCTGTCCTGGAGGGTGGGGCCACAAATGTGAGTGCTGAAGGCTGGGGGTGAGCCAGAGATGCTAATGGAGATGCATCAGAGTGGAGGGCACTGGGGACAGCAGGCTAGGGCAGGCTAATTGCACCCTGTTGGCTGCTGGCAGGTTCCTGACGGGTGGTGATGGGGGGAATGCCTAAGGGATGGGGCAGTCAGCCAACGACTTGCTGCACCCACTGTCGGGCAGCCCATGGGGTTGGAAGGACGAACAGATCCTGTCCACCCTGCAGAGCTATGGCCCCAAGAGTGCTGGTGGAGGTGTGTCCTGGGGTCCTACCCCACCCTCCGCAGGGACACACAGCCCACAATTCACCCACATATCCTGGAAGGTTCTACCACGTGCTGCTCTGGCCATGATTCCTGGGAGCAATGGGGTGGGCATTTGCCCCAAGGAGGCTCTGCCTTGGAGACTGATGGGCAGGGGTCACGTTCTCCTGGTCCAGCTCTGAAGGACAGATCACAGTGTTCGGTAGTGTCACCACAACAGGCGTACCCATGGCTGAATGCTAAGCATTTTCCACATGAGATCTCACTCCATTGTGGCCACTGACCCTGCTGGGATGGCACCGAGACGCCCCTTTACTAAAGAGGTAAATGAGGAAGTGGCAGTGACTTCGTCCTGGCCGGGACACCCAAAGGTCCCTCTGCAATCAACCCATCATTTGTAAAAGAGTTCACTCGAGGGCCTTTCGGGTCTGGCCATTTTCTTTCTCTTCCTGTTGGGTGGGACAGTTCAGAGGAGTCGGCCTCCTTGCTCCCTGCTCTCTGCACACCTTCGCCCGCTCCTCAAGAGCCCTCCTGGGTCCCCCCGGCCCTGCTCGGCCTACAGGTTTCCCACAGCATCTCGTGGGATGGGACACGAAGGCGGGGTTTTGCTCATCCCCTCACCCCAGCATTCAAGGAACAGAGGTCTTGTGCCCCAGACATGTTAGACAATTTGGGGAATTCCAGGAACCCTCAAAACCAAATGCAGCCCATAGGATGTTTGTTGCTTTTTAGAGGAACTCCTTGGAGAACCCAGGGCCTTCACCCAGAAAAACACACCCTTTCATGGACATCCAAACCTTGGCTGGGGTTTCACAGGGATTTCTGGTTCTTTGGGAAATCTCTGAGGGTCCCGGGGACCCTAGCTTTAGGCCCAGATTGCATTGAGGGAGGGGAAGGTGAATCTGGGGAGGGGTGGGGTCTCTTGTCCCCAGGGCCCTAGGGTCCCACCCAGTCTTTAGAAACGGGCTGCCCCCTTCTCCTGTGGGATCGCAGGCAGGCCACTCTGTCCTTCCATTTCCTATGAGGTCGTGGGAGGGGTGGAACAGTCACCATGCCTGTGTTCTGAGCTCTGTGGCCCCTCAAGGACAGGGCCAGGCTGGCTCCCTTTCCAAACAGCCGCTCATCAAGAGGGACCCAGGCAGATCCTGCCATCCACTGCCCCCAGACTGCACTAACTTAGTCCCTGCCTTTCCTGGCTGTGTGACCTTGGGCAAAGTGCTGAACCTCTCTGAGCCTTGTCTCCCCTCTGTAGAATGGGAGTAAGAATGCCACCTGCCTTGCTGAGTGGCAATAGGGATTAAACGTGGTAATTCTCATCAAGGTCTTGGCCCGCAATAAGCAATAGGTCCGCACTAACAACATGGGCACTAAGAAGGCCCTCCCAGAAGGCACCTGCCGCCTGTTCACATGCCCTACCCCACCCCCTCCCTGCCCAGGACACGTTAGGACACGGCTGCCAGGCAAGGAGGAGCATGGCGGAAACACGGCCGAATTTGGCCTGTGTGTTGGGCGGCTGAGTCACATCCCCAAATTGCATCTTCATCGGTGCATTTTGGAAGGTCGTTTGCACCGCTCCCACCCGCTTCCGGTCCTGACTGCCAGGCCACCACCTCTCCTGCCTTTGCTCCCCAAGCCCTGGGCAGGAGCCTTCTGCACTTTCAGGAGGGAAGATGGGAGGGGTGCCTGAGGTTTCCTTGTGTCTTGGGCGAGGGCAGGGTCTGGGGCCGCTGTGTGTGTCCTGGTGGCAAGCTCTTAGCCCTGCCTAGCAGCTGACAGCCCTTCAGGTGGCAAGCAGGGGCTCTAGCCCAGAGGAGAGCGGCACCTGAGTGCTTGTGAGAACGAAGAGAGAGATCAGGGCCAAGGTCAGCCTTATAAACTGTGAAGTGCTGGCCCTGCAGGAGATCAGCCCATATAATCTGTGACGTCCTGGGACCACATGGGGCCAGCTCTTATAAACTGTGACGCGTCAAGTCACAGGTGACATGGATGGAAGTGGGACACATTCTAAGACTCATGTTTCTTGTGTTCCTACTGTGTGCTGGCACCCTCGTCTGGGGACATGTAGTGAGTGGGACAGATACTGCCTGGGGCGGGGCACGGACACAGGCACAGGTGGTTCTGCAATGCATGCGGTAGTGCCCTGGCCAAGGTCACCCCTGTCCCGCCTGGCAACATGGCTCATCTTGGCAGGTCCTGATGTGACACTTTCTGAGCCTGTCACCCCCAGGAACATGGCTTCAGGGCCAGGGAGGTGTCCTCTCTGTGCACGCAGCCCCCTTTCCTGGGCCCCCAGCACATGCCAGCTTGGCCTTTTCCAAGGGGACAACACTTGGCCCACAGCCCACCACTGCGTGGCTTCTTGGGAGAATCCCACAAGGCAGCCTGGTTCAGAATCTGCCTTGTAAGAAGGTGGTCCCTTCACCACATGGTACCTCAGTTTCCTCATCTGTACAACTGGCCAAATCCCAGGACCCTCTTCTTGGGGGTGTTGTGAGGATTAAGGAGAAAAATCTGTGCAAAGGACAGAGCCTGGCGTGTAGTAGGTGTTCAGTAAACGCAGGCTGTGGTGGCAGCAGGGGGTGCCTGCAGGGGTGGGGAGTGAGAGAGTGGGCTGGGGGTGGGGGTGGCAGGGGAGGATCTGGCAAGTTGGGACCCAGGAGATTGGACTCCAGGCGGCCTCATCATGTGCGTGTCATCGTCTTCAAGGTCCTTGCTCTTACATGTGACGCCAGGGGACACTGCCCTGTGCAGGAGCAGGGGGCAGATCAGACAGTCTCCTCCTTGGTAGCCAGTTTCCTTGGTGGGGAAACTGAGTCTGGCCCGAGGTCACAGGACCGGGCCAAGCACGTCTCCCAAGACCCTGTAGCATCAATTCTGGGATCTTAGAGTTAAATCCTGGATTGCTGTTTTGGTCCTGGAATGTGTTTGGAGATCACAGACCTCCCTCCATCTAAACAGGAGGGAGCTGAGGGTCTCATAGCCATGGCCGTGGTCCCCAGTTTTCCCCTGACCGTATCCCGTGACTATGTAAGTGTGTTCAGGCCTTTGGACGGCTCTACGGGAGGAACTGGAGTAGAGTGAGATTAACTTGTCCAAGAGCCTGAAGGTCAGAAGGAGACAAGCCTGGATTGGAACCACCTCCCAGCTGCTCATTTACACGGCCTCTAGTCCTCCCAGGCAAACCAGCCAGCAGATTCCACCTTGAGGCATTCAGAAGTGTTTATTGAATGCCATCTGTGTGCTAGGCATTGTTCTAGGTACCCGGAGACACAGAAAAGTCAGTGGGCAAAGGTCTGGTAGGAGGGTGTTCCAGGCAGAGGGCACAGCAGGTGCAAAGGCCCTGAGGCAGGACCAAGCTTGCCGGGTAATGGGTAGGCCACTGTGGCTGGAAGGGAGTGACTCTGGGGAAAGTGAGAAGGATAAAGTGGGTGGGAGCCAGACCACAGAGGCCTCCTGGACACAGTGAGAAGTTGAGTTTTTCTACAATGGCACTGGAGAGCCATGGGGAGGTTTGGAGCAGACGAGGGACATAGGCAGGTTTCTGGAGTGGCCAATCCACGTGTCAGCCGCAGTCGGTTCCTGGCCTCTCCAGCCTCAGAATGTGCTGGGGTGGGGTCCGTAGCCCTCTGGTCCGTTGCTGAGGCCCTGACACGACCGTGTCCCTCATGCCCTGCAGGTCAGCGCGGGAGCCCAGTTGCTGAGCCATGCCGGGCCCCGGGTGGCCGGCAGCAAGCCCAACCCCAGCACCCACATAGTCATGAACAGCCACAGACACAATGGCTTTGGGGGACGGCCACTGGGTGGCGGGCTGGGTGCCCTGGGCCGAGACCCTCCGGACCCCGAGGCCGGCCACCCGCCTCAGCCTCCAAATGGCCCAGGCATCCAGGTGGTGGTAGCCAAGAGTGAGCCGGCCCAGCCCTCGCCCGGCAGCCCCCGGGGGCAGCCCCAGGACCAGGAAGAAGAGGAAGATGATGAGGAGGATGAGGCGGGTAGGCAGAGGGGCTCAGGAAAGCCCCCCAGCGTTGGCCACCGTCTGGGCCACCGGCGGGCGCTCTTTGAGAAGCGGAAGCGTCTCAGTGACTACGCTCTCATCTTTGGCATGTTCGGCATTGTTGTCATGGTGACGGAGACGGAGCTGTCCTGGGGGGTCTACAGCAAGGTAGGTGTGGCCCTTCCCCCTGGCACCCCAGGGAGGCCCTGCTGGTCCCACTGGGCTCCCTGAGACCCCTTGGGCACGGGGTGGGGGGCCACATCAGCCCTAGGAGAGGGGGGTGGGGGATGCTGAGGGGTCCCTGGAGGTGGGAAGGTGGGGGCCTCTGGGCCTCCTGTTGTGTCCACCCCGTGGGGGCAGCAGGAAGGCTGCAGGTGGGCCCAGAAGCCTCCAGCCCCTTCCCTCTGCCCTGCAACAAGGGGCTGCACCTTGGCTGAAGGTGGGGATGGGGCTGCCTCCCAAGGTCAAGCTGGGGAGGGGGGGGGCGGGGGGATGGGGGAGCCCCAGAGAAGGGCTGCACGAGGAGCAGGGAAAGAGCTTTCCCTTTTTCAAGAGCGGTCAGGACCAGGTTACATGCATGGGTCCCCAAGTGGATGTGAGGACAGAGGGAGGTGAGAGCCATGTCAGCCTGTAAACTGGGAAGCGCTACGTCTGCAGGAGGTCAGTTTTTGTAAACTGTAGAGTGCTGTACCCATGTGAAGCCAGGCCTTATAAGCCGAAGTGCTGGGCCCACCTTGCTCTCAGCCCAGGCCTGAGGAGTAAGGACCGGAGCTTCACTTTCTGAGTGAAGCGACCAGGTGGGGGGTCAGGAGGGCTGCCTGCCCTGACAGTGTCTGTCCCGCCCTCTCTCTTTGTCCAGGAGTCCCTGTACTCATTTGCACTCAAATGTCTCATCAGCCTCTCCACCGTCATCCTGCTGGGCCTGGTCGTCCTCTACCACGCCCGGGAGATCCAGGTCAGTGCCCAGTGGGGTTGGGGCAGCTCCCCTTCCCCCAGCCACCTGGGACCCCAGCCCTCTAAGACATAAAAGTATCAGTAGCCTCTTTATAGTAAAAAAAAAAAGGACTTCTGTGGAGACACACTGTTTAGATCACTAAATTTCCTTGGAATGCATATCTTCATTTTAATTTTCATTGACTCTTTGGTAAAGAACACCAACAGTGGGGGAGCAGGAGGTGGGCTGGGGTTCTGCACGTGGGTTGTTTTCACAGCCCTGGGTCTTCTGAGGTTTTGCAGCCATGGGGGTCCAGTGTTTGTAGCACCAGGCTCCTTTTCCTAGTCCATCGGACCCTGTTTTTGAAAGATTTATCTTGTGCCAGAGAGTTTATTCTCCTGTTTCAGGGGGTTGATCAAAACCTGGTCAGGCTCCTGGAGAGCCCAGTTCAGGGCTTGTCAGGCAGGCGTTACCACAGCAGGCTGGCACCAAGGCCTGGGGACACCAAAAGGTGTCAGATGTGGCTCTTGAGTCTGGCCTTTGACCCCTGACCTCAAGGAGCCACAGTATGGCAGGAGATGGGTGTAGGAAAATCCTACCTGCATTGCACTGTATGTAGACCTGTCGGGGGGCACCCAGGGTCTGGCACACAGGAGGGGTCCCTGATCTGGCTGGGGGTTGGGGGGAGGGGGACAGTGACCCCTGAACTAAAGGAAGCAGTTCTGAAGATACAGCTGTGGACAACAGTCTGGCAGTTCCTTAAACAGACAAACATGGAGTTACCCTATGGCCCAGCAATTCCCCTCCTAGTTACACACCCAAGAGACACAACAACCTACATCCACACAAAAACTTGTACACATATGTTCATAGCAGCGTTATTCACAATCGCCAAAAAGTGGAAACAACCCAAATGTCCACTGACTGATGTATGGATAAACAGAATGTGGTCCATCCGTACAATGGAATACTATTCAGCCAAATGAAAAAAGAATGAAGCACTGTGTGTTTGTAGCACCGCCACTGAGTGGCTTAAACAACAGAAATGTATTCTCTCACAGTTCTGGAGGCTGGAAGTCCAAGATCAGGTGCTGGCAGGGTTGGTTTCTCCTGAGGCTCTCTCCTTGGCTTGCAGACGGCCACCTTCTCATTGTGTCCTCACACGGCCTTTGCTCTGTGCTCACACATCCCTGGTATCTCTTCCTCTTCTTATAAAATGACACCAGTCCTGTAGGATTGGGACCCCACTCCTATGACCTCATTTAATCTTAATCATGTCTTTAAAGGCCCTGTTTCCAAATACAGTCATACTGGGGGCTAGGGCTTCAACGGATGAATTTTGAGGGGACAAAGTTCAGTCCATAACACTCCACCCTCTGGCCCACCTTGCAAATCTTTGTCCTTCTCCCATGCAAAATGCACTCATCCCATCCCAACAGCCCCCAAAGTCTTAACTCATTCCAGCGTCAACTCTAAGTCCAGAGGCTCATTTAAATATCATCTAAATCAGACATGGGTGAGATTCGAGGTACTGTTCTTCCTGAGACAAAATTTTCCTCCAACTGTGACTAGACAAGTTGTGTGCTTCCAAAATACAATGGTGGAATAAGCATAGGATAGACATTCCCGTTCCAGAAGGGAGAAATATGAAAGAAGAAAGGGGTGGCAGGTCCTACACTTCTCTCAGACCTAGCCACGCAAATTCCGTTAGATTTGAAGGCTGGAGTATGGTCTTCCTTGGCTCAATGCCCCACCTTCAAGGCCCACTGTGGTGGCAACATTGCCTCGTTGTTCCCGAGTGGTGGCCTTTTGTGACTGCCTTCTTTCACTCAGCTTAATGTTTTCAAGGTTCATCCACATTGTAGCATGTGTCAATGCTTCATTCCTCTTTATGGCTGAGTAATGTTGCATTGTGTGGAAGGACCACATTTTGTTTATCCATTCATCCATTGATGGACACTTGGGTTGTTTCCACTTTGGGTGCCTGTGAATAGTGCTGCTATGATTGCGTGCACACAAGGACGTGTTTGAACGACCATTTTCATCTCTCTCGCCTATATGAGATGGCTGGGTCATTGGTAACTCTGTGTTTGACTTTTGGGGAAACATCTGTGCCACATTTAGCTTGAATTGTGGCCGACCCTGAGAACTAGGGAGTTTTGCTTTTGAGGCCGTGTTTCTTGTAAAAGCCGACGGGGTTTTCCGCTGGGATCTTGCTCCGGGGCCTGGCCTCGTGTCCGAGGCCCACCTCATCCCGCCCGCCTGACCTCCGCAGCTGTTCATGGTGGACAACGGGGCAGACGACTGGCGCATCGCCATGACGTGCGAGCGCGTCTTCCTCATCTCCCTGGAGCTGGCCGTGTGCGCCATCCACCCGGTGCCCGGCCACTACCGCTTCACGTGGACAGCGCGGCTAGCCTTCACGTACGCGCCGGCAGCAGCCGAGGCCGACGTGGACGTGCTGCTGTCTGTGCCCATGTTCCTGCGTCTCTACCTGCTGGGCCGTGTCATGTTGCTGCACAGCAGGATCTTCACGGACGCCTCCAGCCGCAGCATCGGCGCCCTCAACAAGATCACCTTCAACACGCGCTTCGTCATGAAGACACTCATGACCATCTGCCCGGGCACCGTGCTCCTCGTCTTCAGCATCTCCTCCTGGATCATCGCCGCCTGGACCGTGCGGGTCTGTGAGAGGTGCGCCCCAGACCCCTGATCCCACTGACCCTCATGCCCACCCACGACTTTAGTGACCCCAGGGCTCTCCCAGCCATCACTCTGTCCCCATGACTTCTGACCCTGGTGAACCCCATGCCTACCCACGACTTCAGACATCCAAGGCCTCCCCGCAGCCGTCACTCCATCCCCATGATTCTGACCCTGGTGACCGACCCCCCCGCCATACCCAGTTCCTGGCCTCAGTGTCAGTCCCTCAAGTGCAGCTCCCTCATCCCTGGGACTCCAGCCCTGTATCCCCACTCCCCTCCAGCCCCTACCCCGCACCCCTCTAGGACCCCATCCCTCTTCCTCCTCCCCCTCCCCCAGGGGCCCCTCCACTGGCCCAACCTCTGGCCCAGGGTGGCGGAGGCAGCAGGAACAGGGACCTCCCCCCATCCACCTATCCCCCCCACAATTTAACCTGCTCTCCTTCTCCCCTCTGCCCGCCCCACCGGACTGTAGGGAAAACATGTGAGTCCTACCCTCAGCCGAGCTATGTGTGCAGAGCTGCCAGCTGCCCTGCCCACCAGGAATTTAAGATCAGCTGCCACCAGGGGAGGGAGTGGGGAGGTGAGGCAAGTGGCTGGGACCTGCCCCGAGCCCACAGGGCCCTGCGGAGAGACTGTCCCAGTGCCGCCAGGCAGGTGGGTCTGGGGTCAAGCCCAGGATAGCGGGAGGCAAGCCACTCTTGGGCTATGTGCACATGGCATCCCTCGGGTCTTTGTCACCAAGGCGGGGCAGTGGTGGGGAGAAGAGGGGAGAAGAGCTTACTTAGCTCTGGTGCCTTGTCGGGGCAGCTGGCCCCAGGGGTTCAGACAGCTCCTTCGGAGAGTTAAGTGGGTCTGGGGTGAACGAGAAACCCATCTAAGCTTTTAAGAGCCCCGTAAGGGGTCTGTTCTGAACAGCCTTGGAAGGTGCAGGGCCATCTACCCGACTTATATATGAGGACACTGAGGCTCTGAGGGGCAAAGGGACATCCCTGAGGGCCTAGTTCCTGATTGTCTCCAGAAACCCCCAGTGGTTCCAGGAGAAGGAGGGGCCCCACTGGACCTCTCAGGGCATGGGGGTGCCTTGTCTGGGAAGGGGTCTCTCCTGCCTTGTGCCTAGCTGGGGCTGGGACTGGGCTTCCTGGGAGGTTCCTGGGCTGGACCTGCCCCCAGATCCCCAGTCCTCACCCCTTCAAGCGCCCCCTCCATGACCCCTGCCTCAGCCTGATGTCGGGCTGATGGGGGTGAGGGCCTAGCTCTTTCTGTCATCAAGGTTTACTGTCTGAGGATCACACAGGGGCTCCTTGGACCCCTAATGTGCCCCCGTGCCAGTTCCCACAGACCTCAGGACTGAGATCTGGGGAGTGGGAGAGGGTGCCTTGCATCAGGCATTCCTGGGGTCCAGGCTGGGTCACTGCAGGGGTGCCTGGTACGGGTGGGGAATAGGGCAGGGCCCGGGGGGGCAGCCAATCCTAAATTCTGAGCCCTCTGACACCGCTTGACGCCCTCTCGCCTGCCTCGCTCCACCCCTGTGGCTCTGTCCCACCCCACCTCCTGCATGACCCCCACTCCCTGGTCCTGGGTGGTCCTGTAGCACCCACCATAGCTCCAGCTGGGCCTGGAGCCTCCCCCGATGGCTGATGGGTTCCCCACTCCTCCTGCCTCCTGGGCGTGGAGCCCTGGTCTCCTGAGAGGTGGAAGCTGGTGCAGCTTGGGGCTCACATACCTCAGTGAAAGATGGGGTTCAGTCCCTGGTCCCCCTTGTCCAGCAAGCAGCCTGGAAGTCCAGGCTGAAGGGGCCTGGAATGGCACCCGACCCTCCAGTGGGGCAGGGACTCTCAAAGCCCAGACCTGCTGGGAAGGCCTCCAACCCTCCTTCCCACCTTTTGGGCTTCCATCTCCTTATCTTGAGCCCCTGACCCCAGCCCCATCTGCCTGGAACAGCTCTACCCGCCAGCTCCCCCTGCCCTGCCCCTGTGGCCTAGGAAGGAGGGGGTCAGCTGGAAAGGGCTTCCTGACCTCCCAGAGCTGGAGGGGCTTTGCAGGTAGGGGGCTGAGCTGGAGCAGAACCTTGAGCCATCCCCAGACCCAGAGAACCAATCCCTTAGTCCCCTAGCCTGGGCTAACCATAGGTAGAACCAGTTCATAGCCTGTGTGGCCAGGGTCCCAGGCCACACAGCCTGGGATTGGGACAAAACCATGTCCTTGCAAAGCCTTGGGGTCTGTCCCCCTGAATAACAAAAGTTGAGTCCCGGGCCTCTCCCCAGTGCCATGCAAGCTGACCCTTCCCTCCTGACTGCCAGGAGAACCCCAGGCCCGAGGTTGGGGCAACTGCCCTCCGCAGACTGACTTTCCTAATACTCCCAAGCCCCAGGGTGTGGTCCTGTCTCCCCGTAGGGTCCTCCTCCCTCCTTGGGACCTTGCTGGCTGGGGAAGTTCTTCCTAGTGTCTGACCTGAATCCTCGCCTCTACTTCCTGCCGCTTCTGGTGCCCGTGGCCACCCGTGTTCGCCTCTGTGTGTCTGTCTTTGGGAGGGGGATTGTGTGCACATGCGTGAACACATGTGCATGCCCCCTCATGTGCGCACGCTCATGTACGTCACCCACATGTGGACCCCTCTCTGCCCAATAACCAGCAGCTTGGGGGTCAGGTGAAAGAAGGTTGGAAGGGATGCTGGGAAGGAGTGGTTGCCCTCTGCCCTGTGGTACCCTCAGGAGGACCACAGGGCTGCCCCTGGCACTAACCATCCCCCCACCCTGCCCTATTGTGGTGCCCTGGACACTTTGAGCCTCCAGAGTGATCAGCTCCCTGCAGTCAAGGCCCCCATGCAGCCAGGTAGACCCAGGGCCCTGCCTTCCTGGGGGTGTGATGAAAGCAGAGGGACCAGTGTGGATTGACTGGGCCCTCCCTGGCTCCCCCCAATCCCCAGGTATCACGACAAGCAGGAAGTGACCAGCAACTTCCTGGGGGCCATGTGGCTCATCTCCATCACCTTCCTCTCCATCGGCTACGGCGACATGGTGCCCCACACTTACTGCGGGAAGGGCGTGTGCCTGCTCACTGGCATCATGGTAAGGGCGAGGGCCCTTGCACATCCCCACTGATGGGGAGCCCACGCCGTCTCAAGGTGGACCTGTTCAGAGATCCTCCCTGTGTCAGCCCACCCCTCTGCCACCCTGCTCCTTCCCTCTGATGTGACACAGAAGACACCCTCAGGCTTCCCCGGGGACATCTCCTCTTGGGTTCTTCCAGCCCTAGATATGTAGCTTCCACTGTATTCTCCAGTCCAGATGCTGTGGTCCACTCTGAACCAAGAGTCATTTTTGCCCCTTTATGCTCCGCAGCCCGCTTAATTCACAGCCCTTGGATCCAGGGCAACAGGCTTGATGCTTCTGTGCCTCGGTTTCCGCCACTCCCTCTGCTTGTTGCAAGGACTGAGTCCGTTCATTTATAGGAAATGCCTAGAGTCATGAATGCCTCGGATACCCAGTCAATACCCTCTGAGCCCTGCCATCACAGCCCAATTCTCCATCATTCCCTGACTACCGGGTTGTCCTGAGCACCCCACTGAGCCCCTGGGTGTAAGGTTTATCTCTTGTGACTCCTGTGGGCCCAGGCAGCACCGCTTCTTCCCTAAAGACTTCTCAAGTCCGCCTGCTTGTATGGGCAAACTTTGGCGTCTGGTGCCTTCCCTTTACCCTGATTTGATCATTAGGTTCCCTGCCCATCCTCTCCTTCTGGAACCTTCTTTCTCTCCAGGTTTCTTGCATCTCCACAAGTGCTTTTCCATGTTTTGAATTATGAACTGTTCGACGTGCAGTAGGGAACCCCTCTCCCCAGCCCCCAGTTAGCATGTTCATTTTGATGCCGAAAACTCAGCCTCTGGGCACTGGTGCTGAATCAAATCTTGGAGTCAGAGTTTGGGGTGAAGTAGGAAAAAGGAGCTGTATTGCTTTGCCAGGCAAAGGGGGACACAGCAGGCTCATGCCCCTCAAAACTGTGTGTCCCAACCTGGGAGGATTTGGTGAGGAGTTTTATATGATGGTTCATGGACGGAGCTGCTAAGGTTCAGAGCGTGTGCAGGGCCTGCATTCCTTTAATCTGGCCTCAGGTGATCTGATGAGCTTCTGTGGTTCTTGAGGTTATCAAACTTATGACCTTCTCTCTGGAATGAAGACTGGTTCATCAAATAGTTCATCTTCCATTTGCTGGGGGCCTTAGTTCTGCAGAAGACCTCAAAGATACTCTTACATGCATCCTTTAAGGTGGAGCCAGGACCTGCCCCAAGGCTGCACTATGGTTTCTTGGCTGCTCCTTCCTTGTCTCTGCATCCCTTCCCCTCCCTTCTCTGATTAGCAACTGTTCCAAAGGCTTCTGTTGCCCAGGAGCCCCTGCTCGGTTTCAATTTGTGAAAAAAAATCAATGAACACCCACAAGCCAAAGGAGGTCAACCAACCCGATTCCCCCCAGCGTCCGTCCCAGGCCACTTCCTTTTCTTCATAGAGAGATGCTTTTGTCCTTGCAAAAGTACTATGCTGGGCTTCCCTGGTGGCGCAGTGGTTGAGAGTCCGCCTGCCCACGCAGGGGACATAGGTTCGTGCCCCGGTCTGGGAGGATCCCACATGCCGCGGAGCGGCTGGGCCCGCGAGCCATGGCCGCTGAGCCTGCGCGTCCGGAGCCTGTGCTCCGCAACGGTAGAGGCTGCAACAGTGAGAGGCCTACGTACCGCAAAAAAAAAGAAAGAAAAGTACTAGGCCATCCCCACCATGGTTTCCTTTCCTCCTGCAGAGGGAAGCGCTGTCTTTCCATTGGCTCCTCCCAGCCCCCTTCACTGAATGTAGACTGACCCTGTTGTCACCATCTCCCGAGGCCCGTGGCTCTCTCCCCTCTTCACCTCTTGTCCCCTCCTCTTTGGACACAAGCTGGGGGTCCACGTCCTCCTCTGGCCCCCACTGGGGCCTTGCTTCTCCTGGACAAGCTGACCTAGACACTCTCTCAGTTAAAAGGCATTATGCCTGTTTGCTTACGTTATTTTGTGAGATTGGAAGGGAAAAAAACTAAAGATCGGCCACAATCCACTCCCCTACCCCCATCCCCGGCAAATGAACTTTACAAACGAAAAAAAAAGAGCTCTCAGATAAGATGATGGCTTTAAACCCAGAAAACCCGCAGCGAGAAACAGAAAAACCATGTTCTCTTCTCTGGGATGAGGCTCCTTCCAGAAAATTAGTTCCGTGTTTACCCTGTGGCTCATTCCAGGCCCTCGCCCCCGGCACGTGCAGGAATGTTTACACCCAGGGATGTTTTTTGCTTTTCTCTGTCACCACACACCCAGGTATCACACGAAGCCACACATTGGTCTTTCTCTCTCTCTCTCTCTCTCTCTCTCTCTTTTTGGCCACACCGCATGGCTTGTGGCATCTTAGTTCCCTGACCAAGGGTCGAACCCGGGCCCTTGGCAGTGACAGCGCAGAGGTAACCACTGGACCACCAGGGAATTCCCCACACATTGGTCTTTTAAGCCACCTTCAAATTCTTCTGTTAGACCTCTCCTCTTCTACCCTTGCCCAAGTGTGTCCCCTCCCAGTCTCTGCCCCACGGACTCACCCCCTTCCAATAGCTTATAAAGCACACATTTGCTCATTCTTGAACTTAAAGGCATCCCAGCATGGCCTCCTCTGAACTCAGTGTCTTTTGCCGGACGTGGCATCCATGCTGTTGTGCGGAGTCATTGGCTGATCCTTTTCCTGGGGGCATAGCATTCCACATGGAGGTTTCCAGTATGTTTCTTTGCCCCAGTTGACAGGGCTTTTCTTGAACACAGACTCCTGAGTCTTACCAAGACCTTCGTCCTGGCCAGGAATGCATGATGGGGTCTCCTCAGGGGGCGACTTTGTGCCCACCCTTCCCCATAAATGTTTCCTTCCATCCGGAAGAAAAACTAGCCACTCCCCTGGCCCTCAGAGGCTAAGCCCAGGTCTCTTCCTTCCTTCCATCCTGTATGCAGTAGCTGCAGGAGGAAGCAGCTGGTGGATGCGGTGCCAAAGACAGCCTCCAGCGCAGGTGGGGAGCCACCTTCTGGCCCCCCTCATCGGCCCCTGCCACCTGCTCCACACCACTCCTGGGGCTGATGACACCTGGATGTCCTGGGCTCCCCGTCTCCTGATTCTCAGTGGCAGAAGGTCCCCCTTCCCGCCCTCCTTCTGCATCACTTTTCACTGCCTCCCACCCCTACCTCTCAGCCTTGCCCTCCCCCTCGGGTCCTCACTCCCGCCCTTCTGTCTCTCAAGTGGCCCCCAAGTGGACAAGCAAGTCCTCTCTGGCCTCTTTCCCTAGCCGGGGGACTGGCTGCCATTCAGAACATACTGGGGAGGGTGGTTGCTAGAGCAGGGAGCCCATGACGGGGGAGATGTCCCCTCCCTTTACTTCCCCGCATCCTGGGACCAATACTTTGCCTCTTTCCTCCTGCAGATGCCCCCACCGCAGGCAGCTGGCCTGACCCTTCTTTCTCACCACCCTTCTGACCCTACCAGCAGAATCCACCCCCATTACTGGTCAGCAACATGTCAGCCGGGTCTCTGTCCCCATCATCCAGACCCCAAAGCCTGGATGGAAATGCTTCCAAATCCTCCCACCTCCGTGGGCCTCAGCCCCAAATGTACATGCAGATCCTGCCTGTTTCTTGTGCTTTTTCTTATCTCCGAGCCTCACTTTCCCCCTCTGCCCAATGGGGATAAGAGCGGTCCTACCTCCCGCGGTTGTTGGGGGTCAAATGAACTAATTTATGGCACAGGCTCCCTGGACGTTTGATGGATATTAAGCTAGTGGGGTTGGGAGTCAGTGAACTCAGAAAATGGGATTTGCCAACACTGCAGGTTTGGAGGGCAAATGTGAGGGGGAGGAACCAGGAGGGCTTCCTGGAGGAAGGAGGGTATCCTACTTGGAACCCATGCGAGGTGGACCCTGACATGCCCCCTCGCCTTCTTCATGCAGGGGGCTGGCTGCACGGCGCTCGTGGTGGCCGTGGTGGCCCGGAAGCTGGAGCTCACCAAGGCAGAGAAACACGTGCACAACTTCATGATGGACACTCAGCTCACCAAGCGGGTAAGGACGCCAGCCCCATCACAGCCACTTCGCCTTCTGGTCCTCAAGGGCAGACCCTCCTCACCTTACTTCTGCACACGTGCCCACGGGTCATGCCGCGCTGCCTGTGTGTGCCCAGACTGCCCTGGGCTGTACCACCATGTGAACACCCTTAAGCTGTGCACAGGTGCCCACTTCTGTGCCCAGTCACAGCCCAGTCACGGGCCCCTCAGCAAGAGTCAGGGATTCGTGGTGAGGCAACCAGATGCAATTTATAAGCCGGATGAACTCAGCAGGTCAGCTTCTCTGTGCCTCTGTTTCCTGACATATAAAATGAGAGAGATACTGGCGTGTGTAGATCCACTGAGTTAACATTTGCAAGTTGTGTAGAAAGGGTCTGGCCCATGGTGAGTGGTGTGTGTTAGGCAGACACACGCGTGCACACACACAGCACAGATGTGGATGTGTAAACATGGTCCTGACCTACAGTCCCAGGACCCCAGAGGGGCATTTCCAGGAGTTTCTGGAGGTTTCCAGAGCCTTCCATAGTTTCGTGCTACTCTAAGGAACTGTTCTTTCTCTGGCCTCAGGTAAAAAACGCCGCTGCTAACGTTCTCAGGGAGACGTGGCTCATCTACAAACACACCAGGCTGGTGAAAAAGCCAGACCACGCCCGGGTTCGGAAACACCAGCGTAAGTTCCTCCAAGCCATCCATCAGTAAGTCCAACACCTTTCCCACTTGCATTTCTGTGTCCACCTGGCACGGAGGCAGCCCTGGCCCCCGGGGAGGAGGCTGCAGACTAGGCCAGACAGCTTGTCATGGCCACATCATGGCCGTTCCCATGCCAGGTGGTCAGTTGGTTGGGGCCTGCAGCTTCTGTGCTGGGTGGGATAGTGGGTTGGTTGGAGGGAGGCAGGTGATGGACCCAGCACTTGTCCAGAACAGTCACCTCTGATAAATCATGCAAACCCCCCAACATAGTGGCAGGTAGCATATTTTATTCTCTGGAATAGCCAAAACGACTCTCCCCTTGGACACTGAAGCAATTTCCCCTTTTTGCTTTGGCTTCCAGGAAGCTCAGAATTAAATCTGTGGCCTGATTCATGTGATCATGTGGGATAATTAGAGATTACTTAATTTTCTCTGTTGTCCCTTTTTCCTGAGAATTATTTAATCAAGTGGTTCTCATCTTGGCTGCTCATTGGAGTCACGTGGGGGTGCTTTTTAAAATCCCACAGGCTGGGAATTCCCTGGTGGTCCAGTGGTTAGGACTCCACGCTTTCACTGCTGAGGGTGCTGGTTTGATTCCTGGTTGGGGAACTAAGATCTCAGAAGCCTCACAGCGTGGCTGAAAATTTTTAAAAAATAAAATCCCACAGGCCATACCCAACACCGGTTACAGTAGAGTCTGGGATACAGCCTGAGCTCGAGTTTAAGTTCCTCAGGTGAGTCCGATGTGCAGCCAAAGTTGGCAGACTTTTTCTGTAAAGGGCCAGATGTTAATTATTTCAGTCTTTGTGGGCCAAAATGTCTCTGTCACAGCTACTCAACTCTGCTGTTGTAGCAGGAAGACAGCAAGGATGAATGGGTGTAATTATGCCCTGATAAAGCTTTATTTTCCAAAGCAAACAGCTGTCCAGATTTGGCCTATAGACCATAGTATGCCAATCACTGTCCACGAGAAATATGTGAACCACATACATAATTTAAAAGTTGAAATTAATTTTAATATATTTATTCAATCTAATATATCCAAAATGTTATCATTTTAATATGTGATTAATATAAAAATCATTAATTAGATATTTTAGAAAGTTTTTTATACTAAATCTTTGCAGTCCGGTATGTATTTTACACTTACAGCCTGTTTTTATTCAGACCAGCCACATTTCAATGCTCAGTAGCTACATATAGGATGTATGGGACAGTACACAGTCTAGAATTTAAACAGTTCCAAATCTTGTGGGATTGGGCACTCACATATAAATTACAGTTGAGTCACATAGTAGCTGATTTAAAATAGAAAAAAAATGTGTTTTTAAGCACTTTTCAGAATGGGCCCATGCATTCCCAGCTCTTACATCCTGGAAAACCTCATTCACAATTGGGCTTCCCTAGGAAAATCAGATGGATCCCTGCCCCAAGAACTCTCAGGCCAGACTCAGGGGCTGATGAACCAGAAAGCAAGGCAAACAATGTTAGGGTCTGAACTAGTACAACAGGAAGGCAACCAAGTCACCCATAGGGAACAGAGATGAGAGGCAGCACAGAGAACCCTGGTGTGAGCGGTAGAGCCAGGAAGCTTATTGTGGGGAGACCCCAGGGTGTGGCTGGGACGGTCAGCTCCTGGGGCACAAGAGGGTAATGGAGTGTGACCATAGCGAGATCAGGCCATGGGAGAGGAAGCTCAGTCAGCTTGACTTTAATCCTATTTAATAATTTTGCCTCTTTTAAAAGAACAGCTTTATTAAGGTATAATCGACATACAGTCAACTGCAGCTATTTAGAGTGTACAGTCTGATCAGTGTTAACATATGTATACATCCATGAAACTAGCCCCACAGTCAAGATAATGAGCAGATTCATCACTCTAAAAGTCTCCTTGAGCCCCTAGCATCCGTGTCTTTTAGCTAGAGAGTTTAGTCCATTTACATTTATTGTGTTTACTGTTATGATTGGATTAATTTCTCATGATAACAGTCCCTATTTCATGGGACTGTGGGGAGGTCTAAATGGAGTAATGTGCAGAAATGCCTGGCATAGTTCCTGGCATAGAGCAAGCAGTCAGTAACACATGGTACCCCCAACCTCTGCTTCACCTATCACCTATGAAGCAGGGAGAGGAGTTGGTGCCCCACCTGCTTGACTTCACTGTGCCCAGGTGTTAGTCCTATTTCCTCATAAGACCCCAAGGCCCTCCTTGTTGACCCTTCAACAGTTGTTTACTGACCACTGGGTCCCAATCTAGTCTCTGCCACCTAACTGTGGGGCCTAAGCAGGTGACTACAGTAGTCCAAGCTTCGTTTTCTTATCTGTAAAGTGGAGACAATGGTGACATGCCTCTTCTCCAGGAATGGAGTGTGGATCAAACAATTGGGGTGACCAGATGATTTGTCTGCACCTGCCTGTCACACAGTATTTTCTGAAAACGGGAACTGTTGTTGTTGTTGTTATTACCACCCTCGATATGTTCGTTTGGTCATTCCACAAACATTTCCTGCACCAGCTGGTGTGCCAGGCATGGGGGACACAGACATGGTTCTGCTCTAGACCTTGCCCCAAGGGATGTCCCAGAAGGTTCTTTGGGAGAAGTTGGAGGGTAGGAATTGAGGAGAGTTAGGTCTGTGGAGAAGGCACCTGCTCTGTGAGTGACCTGTGTCCCTTTGTTCTGGGGAAGGACTACCTCGCTCACCCTTAGGTCCCCCTGAACACCTCCAAAAAAACAGTGGCCTTATGAGGACAGCTGATGAAATCAAGCAAGTTTGAACTAGGGCCTGAAGGGTGGATGGGATTTGGGTAGGAAACCGAGAGGTGGGCAGGCATACCAGGGAGTGTGCACAGTTTGGGCAAAGGTGGGGAGGTGGGAATGAGCACAGTGCCAGGGAGACCAGAGGTACCACCTGCAGGTATGAGGGAGCCACGGCATCTTCTTGAGCTGGAGAGTCCCCATGATGGGAATGCAGTATAAGCAGCCAGTGAAAAGGAAACAGTGGTCTTGGAGAGGACAAATTGAGGAACACAGCATAGGTTTGGGAAGCGTACACATTTCCTAGGGCTACTTTAACAAAAGTACCACAGACTGGGTGGTTTAAAACAGAATTTATGATCTCACTGCTCTGGAGGCCAGAAGTCCAAAATCAAGGTGTCGGCAGGGCCGTTCTCCCTCTGAAGGCATTAGGGGAAGATCTGTTCCAGGCCTCTCTCCTAGCTTTTGGTAGCCTCAGATGCTCCTTGGCTTATAGAAGCATTGCTCCAGTCCCCCATCTTCATATGATGTTCTCCCTGTATCTTCACATTGTCCTCCCTCTGTATGTGTCTGTCCAAATTTCCCCCTTTTTATAAGGACACCAGTTATCTTAACCTAGTTAAATTTGGAAAGACCCTATTTCCAAAGAAGGTCACGTTCTGAGGTTCTGGGGGTTAGGACTTCAATATATCTTCTGGGGGGACACCATTCAACCTGTAACAGGAAGGTTCCAGAGATGCCAAGAATGACTTGCCCAGGGCAGGCATGTCAGTGGCTCCTTAGCAAGTCTCCGCCAACTTCCAGGGCTAGGGGTGTCTGTATCCACCTCCACTTCTCCAGACCGAGGGCTGGGTCCTCTCAGGGGTCCTGGCAACACCCAGCATGGGTGGGCCCCAAGGGGCCTCTCCGAGCATCTATCACATGTGGGTGTGCAAGGGTTGAGTTTGGACTAGTGAGGAGGAAAGGAGAGTCCTACCTGGAAAGGTCTCCCTGGGCTGGTTTAGCTACAGAAGGGGTGGAGAGAAGGGGTGAGGACAACCCCCGCCTCCACCAGCCCCATAGGCAGCTTGTCCAGGGGGCCAAGGTCTCAGAGGCTGAGTGGCAGACTCAGGTGCAAATCCTGCTAGGATGCCAGTGGGCACTGGCTTTGCCCCTCTGAGCCTTGACTTCCCCTTTGGGAAATGGTATGGGCATAGTTTTCTGGACTAAATGTCACCTCCAGGGCCAGGAGCTTGGCACAGGCAGGCACACAGTGGGGCTGCAGGGCTGGAGGCAGCTGCATTTGCTGTGAGGCACTGCTGGAGGGAGGGGGCAGAGGGAGGATGCATCCCTGAGGGCTGGTACCACCCCCTCAGAGGCTGGACCTCTCCCCAGAGCAAGGGCAGCAGCCCCTCCGCCGTCCAGGGCCCCCAGCCTGGCCCTGGGGTGGCGCACGTGGGAGGGTTGGCCATGGGCTGCCCAGGTGTGCTGAGATTAAAATTGCCTTGTGGTTTCTCCCTGCTCCGCCGGGTCCTGCCAGAGCTCAGAAGTAAGTCTCTTCCTGGGGGCTAGTGCATGTGGGCACTGTGGGTGGTAGCTGAACCGCCCTCCAGGCCCTGCTGCCCCCTGCATGCCAGGAGGGAACGGGCTGCAAGGGGGCTAACCTCCAACTTGCCCCTCACCCCCCACTGCATATCCCACAAGGTGACTCTGGGTGGGGTGGTTGCATGGAGGAACCCTGACCGCACTGCAGCCTCTGCACAACCCCACCTTCCGACCTGTCCCACAGGCTCCGGAGTGTGAAGATTGAGCAAGGGAAGCTGAATGACCAGACCAACACGCTCGCAGACCTGGCCAAGGTGAGCAGGGCAGGGTGAGGTGGGGCAGCCCCCTGGTCCAGAAGGAGTTGGTCAGGCCCTCCCTCAGAGGAGGATGAGGGATGTTCAGTAAAGGACAAGGCCCAGCTCCTGCCAGGGAGGGAGGGACAGGGCTGGTGCCCATGGTATAGACAGGTGACCCAGGCAAGTGATGCAGGGCAGGCAGGGACCAGCCACCAGGGAATAAGAGCCCTGTCTGCAGGGGTCCACTGTGACCAGAGGCTCCAGTTGTTAGAGTGATGCCAGAAATCTACATCTGTGTGTAAAATCTTTACTTTTTAACATTGGCAGCTGTTTTATCAGCCGTTTTATTTTTTTTAATTTCTTGGCCACACCATGCGGCACGTGGGATCTTAGTTCCCTGACCAGGGTTCGAACACACGTCCCCTGCAGTGGAAGTGTGGAGTCTTAACCACTGGACCACCAGGGAAGTCCCAATTTTTGTCAGCCTTTTTTTTTTTTTGGCAGCTATTTTACATTTTTAATTAATAGCTAATAAAAAGTTTTAATAAGAATATGTAATTAGTGGGCTAAATTGGTGAAGCGGTACTTTCGTATTTAGAAATGTCATCTATATACAAGCTCTAATATCTAAGAGAAAAACAAATTTCTTTTGCTAGGGTTATAAATTCAGATTATAGCATCAGGAGAAAGCTTATTTGTATAGCAATTAAACATCTTTCAGGAAATTAAAGTTGATTGCAAGAGCTCTGTAAGATCGGTGTGTGTTATAAATGGATCTATTTGTTGGTTCTAATGTCAGGTCCCATCCAGTTTCCCGCTTTTTATTCATCCATTAGAAGATATGTCAACTGACTCAACTTCAGTTGGGCAAGCTCTCAGAATATTTGTCACACTCTTCTGAACTCCCTTTTGCCCTTTCATAAATAGTTCATGTGTGAACTTTGCAAATTGGCTCCAATGCAATTTAATTAAATACTAACGGGGGACTTCCCTGGAGGTACAGTGGTTAGGACTCTGCGCTTCCACTGCAGGGGGCAGGGGTTCAGTCCCTGGTTGGGGAACTGAGATCCCTCATGCTGCACAGAGTGGCCAAAAAATTAAAAAAATAATAATAATTTAATACTAACCCACATAAACTTAATTTGAAAGGGAACATTACAGAGGAAAAAACATATTCTAGAAGCCTGAAGAAATAATTCAATCGGTAGTAGAAAGAACATAATCCTAAGAGCATGTAGAAATCCTTGGCCAACTAATTTGATGTCATATGAGATTACAGCTCCAAATACATATCGAATGCCTTTGAAAAATTCAGGTACTAGATATTATAGTTTGGATTATCCATATCACACTTCCTTCATTAGTACAGATGATTAAAATGTGAATTTATAAAAGTTATTTAAACCTTATAATTACAGCAGTATACTCCTCTCAAAATACATTTAATGAAGGCTTCGAAATAAGCCTTTCACTGGATTGGATTATAGGGTTTCTAATTTTTTTTAATTTAACGAGGTTAAAATGTTTTCCAATATTAAATTTTAATGCTTTCCAAGGTTGCTGATTTAATTTGTATCTCTCCAACAAAAACAAAATGTATATTCTAATAAAAGTTTAAACCTCAGAGAGAGCCAAAAAAGAACCATCCAAGGGCTGGATGCCTCCAGATGTTACTCTCTGGCCCCGGGGGACTGTGTGACCCCTTGAGGCAGGCTGGGGTGAGGGTCTGCAGCCCTGCGGGGGTGGGGTGGGGGGAAGCGGGCAGAGGCATTTTGTTCATCCTTGGATGGGGTTGGCCTACCAGTAACAGGAAAGGGTGGAAGGCAGGGCTCAGGTAAAGGCTTTCGGACCGGAAGGGAGAGGCTGCAAGTACAGTGCGGAAAGAAGGAGCTGTGGGGTGGATGACATGCCTCCCTGCCACAGATCGAGAGGTTGGGGTGGGGTAGGGTGTGGCACAGACACTTCAGCCCTCGCATCTGAGGCCCAGGACGGGCGGTGAGCTGCGGTCCGTCTGGGGGTCTAGACTGCGCGGAGCTGGGCTGAGACTCGGAACGGTGGTCTAGCGCCACCTGGTGGTTAGAGCGGCATTTGCAACTAGGGCTGTTCTGCGTGTCCCGCCTACCCACTGACACTCCCGGGCCCATCTGGACTGTGGCAGAACCAGCCCCTGCTTGCTGGGTTGTGGGGAGCAGTCGAGGTGGCAGGGATGCCCCACCACCTGCTGTAATATAATTGTTGTGGCTGTCGTGTTGCCCGGTCTGTGATAGGGTCAGATTCTTGGGGTGGTCACCTCTCCCCCGCCAGACTTCTATCCCCTCCCCAGTCGAATGTGGGAAGCAGGGGATAGCTCACAACCGAGCCTCCTCCCCCTCGACCGTGTCCCCAGCCTGGAGCAACACCAGTCCAGAATCACCCAAGACCACCCTCTGGCTTTACGGGCCATGCAGCTAGTTCATCCCCTCATGGCAACTCTGGTCACATCCGCTGGGCCCCAAGACCTCCCTTGACCTTCCCCTGGTCTGCTGGCTCCGAGCCTGGCACTCAAGACCTGTGTCTCCGCTCCCCTCGCCTATTCTCCCACCGCTCCCTGGGGCCCAGCAAGATGCCTTTGGCTGGTTTGGGGGTGTGCTCACAGTTGCTCCTCACTTGGGCCGCCACCCAACCGGGGCTGGTCTGCCATCTCTCTGCAACCACCCCTCCCTCTCTCTCTCCCACCCTCCCTGTCTCTGACAGACCCAGAATGTCATGTACAACCTCACGTCCGAGCTGCACGCCCAGCACGAGGAGCTTGAGGCCCGCCTGGCTGCCCTTGAAAGCCGCCTGGATGCATTGGGTGTCTCCCTGCAGGCCTTGCCGGGCCTCATCGCCCAAGCCATACGCCCGCCTCCACCACCCCTGCCTCCCCGGCCTGGCTCCGGCCCACTGGACCAGGTGGCTCGGAGTCCCCCACACCGGCGGCCACCCACGGCCCCTTCAGACTGTGGGTGACGGCTCTGCCTGCCACCAGACTCCTCCATCTTGGCCATCGTGTGGCCGCCACCTCCACGCCAGCCAAGAAGCCCTGTACAGTGGCGCCTCTTGGAGTTCAAGGAGCTGAAACCGAGTTGGGCTGATTGGACTGGGGCCCGCCAGACTGTCCGGGCAGAGGGCAGGGCCATACGGCAGGCAAGGGCAGGGGTGGGCCACCACTGGCTTCCTCCCTGATTGGAGCTGGGAGAGCCTGGAGCTTCCTCTGGTCCTCTGCCACCCCCAACCCCCGGCTCTCCCCAGGCTCCCGGTGGGTGCGGAGCAGCCAGGAGAGGGGTCCTTGCCAGTTCCAAATAAAGCAGGACCCACCCACTTGCTGCCTGTTGTGCGTGGCTGGGGGACACTCATAATCACAACGTGGGGAGTAGATACCCGGCCCTGGGGTTCCAGACCAGATGTGGGGTCAAGGTGAGCCCATCCCCATCCCCATCCTAGGCAGGTTGTCTCCCGGGCCTGAGCTCAGAGACACCTCCCTGAGGACATCTGCGCTGGTCCCACCTGACACCGACTGAGGGACCCTGCAGAGAGCATGGCCCAGCCCTGGCCTACAGGAGGCAGCAGAAAGTCAGGACTTCCTTCCAGCTGGTTTTGCTGGAGCACCCACTAGGGGCCAGCAGAGCTGTGGGTCATGGTCCAGTGGGGGAAGTGACATGGGTGAGGAGGGCCACTCAGTCTTCGGTGGACATGGATTGAGCACCTGCTGTATGCAGGCAATGTAATGTAAATTATCACACTGACTCTTCACCAGAACCTGACCAGGGTAGGATGGGGAGACTCAGAGGAGTCAAGCCACCTGCCTGGGGCTACAGAGTGAGGAGGGAGGGGTGAGCCAGGATTTAAACTCAGGGGTCCATAGGCCAAAGGGAAGAATGGACTTGGTGGAAGGCACTCCATGGGGAGGGGAGTGGTGTGATCCTGGGGTTTGAGGGGCCCCTCTGGGGCAGGATGGAGGGGAAGGTTCTAGACATAAGTAGAATCAAAGGGTCCCTCCAGGCTTTGGGCTCGGAGTGCTAGAGTCAGGTGGGGGAGGCAGGCAGATGCTGGGCCCTGGGTGGAGAGGGAGGCTAATCTGGGTCCAGCTGAGAGCCCAGGCTCTGGCAGCCTCCGATAAGGCCATGGGCCACCTGGCTGGAAGTGATAGGTGGGGCACAAGAGCAGGAAGGGTCTGGGGAGGTGTCAGTGGGCTGTGGTCAGATGTGAGTTCGAGTCCTGACTCTGACACCGGTGGATGCCTCTAGGCAGTGGCTGCCCCTCTGGGGGCCTCAGTTTCCTCTTCTGTAAGATTGGATGCCGAAAATAGGGCAGTGTTCACCGTTGGGAGCACCCAGTCTGACAGAGGAGGCACAGTAAACACACAGCGGTCACAAACACAGCGACCAGAGCCGTAAAGAAATAAGTCCAGAGCATGACTCTAGTGACATTTGGGCGTGGGTGGGTGGAGAGCAGATCTGGGGAAGGGCGTTCCTAGCAGCGACAGCCAGTGCAAAGGCTAAGAAGCAAGACCCGAGTTTGGTGTGTTTGCGGAACAACCAGATGGAGGCTGGGGCGGCGCCCGGTCCAAAGGTGCCGTGTAGGGGACGAATGAGTCCACAACACAGAGCCCGGTGGCTGCCTCCGCTCCGCGCCAGCCACAGCCGCCCCCGCCCGCCTCTGACTCAAAAAAACAGGGCCCGCCCCGCCCTGGGGGTAGCAAAGTCAGCCGCACGGACACGCGGGCGGCACGTCCCCGGAGGCCCGAGCGCGTCACGGGGGCCGAGGCGGAGGACCAGGAAGTCCGCCAACTACGCGCCGGCAGGGTACGGCGGCGCCCGCACAAAGTTCGCAGAAGCAAGAGAACGATCGGGGGGACGCCCGGTGCGGCGAAGACCAACGCTGAGACCAGGGAGGTCTGCAGACGCGCCCCAGCTGTGCGCCTGGTCGCCGGGTGCCCGGCGGGCCCGCGCCGGGTGCGGTAGCCCCGCCGTGCGTCCCGGCCCGAGCCATGCGCCCAGGGGGCGTGCGCAGCTTCGCGCTGGAGCTGGCGCGGGACCCGGGCGGCGCGTACCGCGGCGGGGAGCGCCTGTGCGGCCGGGTGCTGCTGGAGGCAGCGTCACCGCTGCGGGTGACAGCTCTCGAGGTGGCGGCGCGCGGCGGGGCGGTCACCCACTGGCTCGAGGGCCGAAGCGTGGGTGTAAATGCGGTGTCCAGCGACTACGCGGCCGCCGAGACATACCTGCGGCGGCGGCAGCTGCTGCTCCTAGGTGAGCCGCTCATCCCCCCCCACCCCGAGCCAGGATCCCCCGGGACCCTCTACCCAGGTCTGGGCGCCCCTCTCCAAAGCCAGCCTTTCGACTTAGAGGCTGTGTGGTCGGGTGACCCTCCTCAAGATGTGGAGACCTCCTCCTCAGGTTGTGGACCCTCCTACAGGGTGGGACACCCACCTACCTACCCCCCTCCAAAACCCTCTTTTCCAGGAACTCCTCCTAGGGTCTGGGCGCCCCCCCCCCCACCTCCAGAGCCGGGACGCCGTCGACCTAGAGGCTATGCTGTGGGGAGACCCCCCCATATGGAGTCTGGGAGAATCCCTTGGTGGAACTGGGAGTTCCTCCTCTCTGGACCCTAGGATGCCACGTTAGCCTCAGGCCTGGTGTCTCTGATTCCCAGAGAAGGCCCCTGTCTCACGCCCTGCCAATGCCCCTTACCAGTTTTTACAGGAAGGGTTGTTCGCTGGGTTGGGGGTTCTGGTGGTGTTTGCAGGTGAGCGGGCGGGACTGCATCCCAGGCAGGGAGAAGACTTGGGGTGGGGTCACATCAGGCTGGGAGTCTTAGGTGTTGGGCATGTCCCTACCTTGCTCTGAACCTCAGTCCCCCACCCTCAGGCCATACAGCCAGTCGGGAGCAGAACAGGGCCAACAGAAAGAGTAAGTCTGTGCCCCAGCACCGTGCTATGTGGCTGAGGAGGGTGTTGGCCTCTCTGGGCTGCCCTGGCCACCTCCTCTTGGGGAAGGCAGACCTCACCATACCCATCTGCAAGATGGGCGGAAGCAGGAAGCAGCTCGAACCTGGCTCCCCACCCGCAGCCCCCTTTTTTTCCAGCAGTGCACACACTAGATGCTTTGCCTACAGGCTTGCAAACTTGTCCCAACGGCCCCCAGGTGTGGGGACTCTTGCCTGAGCAGCTGTGGAAACCGAGGCATAGCCGGCAAGGGGTGAGGCAGGAAGGGGCCCTGTAGTCACTTCCCTTTCCCTGTGACTCGAGGGAAATTGGGGCTGGTCTCACCCTACAGTCCTCCTGGTCCCACTCACTGGTAGCTTCCTTAAGATACTGGAAGAGTGAAGCTTGTGGAGTTGCTGTGTGACCTCTAGTGAGGCCCTGCCCCTCTCTGGGCCTCTGGGGACCCATCTGTGAAGCGGACTGAGGGCACTGGCTCAGAATGAGCCTTCCTGGGACTACCCTGGCCGTCCAGTGGTTAAGACTCTGGGCTTCCACTGCAGGGGGCGCGGGTTCCACCCCTGGTTGGGGAACTAAGATCCCTCGAGCTGAGTGCGGTGTGGCCAAAAAAAAAAAAAAACCAAACCAAACAAAAAACCCAAAAGAAAGAGCCTTCCCATCCCCTCAGGGTCACTCCATTCCCCACCTCCTCCTGGGCTTATAGCCTCTTGTCCTCTTTCTAGGCTCTATTTGGCCCTGGGAGAAGGTCCCGGCCCCTTATTTCAGACCCAGAGCCCCCTCCTCCGGGTAACCCCCCCCCCCCCAGGGTGATCACTGAGTGGACAGCCTCTACCCGTCTCTTCCGGCCTGCCCTTACCCCTATCACTGATTGGTTGTGTCCGTTTATGGCCGCCGGCCCGCTGGGTGTGCCTTGGCCTCAGGGGGTCCCGGTGTGGCCTGAACCGGACTCAAAGGGGATGGCCAAACTAGGGGGTGGGTTCAAGCAGCAGTGCATCCCTCTGTCACCAGAGGGCGCAGGCGCTCCGCAAATCGCGATCAGTCAGCTCCCAACTAGGAAACCGTGTATGTGGTTCTTCTCCGAGGAGACTGAGGTCCAGAGACGGGTTACCGCCCCAAAGGCACACCGCAGCCTTGAATCAGGGGATTCCGTGAGCTTCCCCGGTACTCGGCTCTGTCTGTGAGGGGAAGAGCTAGGCCTAGAGGACAAGTAGGAGTTTGCGGAGGCGGAGGAGGGAGGGCAGGTGCTGAAAGTTTGGAAAGGAACGTCGGGGCAAAAGCGCTGAGGCGCAGCCGAGTGGCAGGCAGTGTGTCAGGAGCGGGCTAATGACTCGGGAGAGAGGCTCTGGGAGGGGTCGAGTAGGGGCTACACCGTGATTCATGCACAACCCTCTGAGCTCGGGAATGATTTTCTTCTGGCTCTACAAACGTGGAAACTCAGGTTCCAAGTGGTTGTCACTAGCCCGGGTCAGCCAGCTGAGCGGGTTTCAAATCAGAGGAGGGGGCAGTAGGCGCCCGAGTGGAGGGAGGCCCCATCCACTTCTTCCTCCCTCCCGCATTGCACAGAGCGGGGGAGACTGAGACCCGAGGTAGTTAGTCCTAGGCTTTCAGGGCCTCGATTGGGGCCTGGCTGTTAACACACCCCTCCAGATCGGGCTGGACGTGCATCGAGTCACGTCTGCAAGTGGCGGCCGGTTGATGATTAAACCGACGACAGTTAGATCTTGCTGGGTGACCTCAGGCCCGAGTCCTCCAGGCCTCAGTTCTTCCTCTTGACCCCCGGAGTCTGAGAGATACTTGCTCTGTCCCGCAGTGCTTCAGCCTCACCCCAGGGTCCACTAGGGTAGAGGGCAGCGGGTCGCGAGCCGGGGCTTTTGTTATTTTGCTCCACGCGTGGGCGGGGCCACGCCTTTCGCCGCGCCATTGGTGTATTCCTCTCCGGGGGCGGGACCTGCGTCTCGCTCCGCCCCTCCCTGCCGTATAAATGCGGCGCCGGCGCAGGCAGTGAGGAGTTTCTGGCCCGATCAGCGAGTGCGCCTGCGCTCGCCTGGTGGGTTTGCGTTCTCAGGCTGCAGCGTCCGCATCTCGCGCCTCCGCGTCGCGGGTTCGAAGCCAGGGACCGCGCGCCGCGAGTTCGTATCCCAGCCGCGATGCTGTTCGACAAGGTGAAGGCCTTCATGGTGCAACTGGATGGTGCGAACGCAGGCGCCGAGCCCGTGTTCAGCGGCGGCCAGGCGGTGGCCGGCCGGGTGCTGCTGGAGCTGGCGGGCCCGGCGCGCGTGGGTGCCCTGAAGCTGCGCGCGCGGGGTCGCGCCCACGTACACTGGACCGAGTCGCGCAGCGCGGGCTCGAGCACCGCGTACACGCAGAGCTACAGCGAGCGCGTGGAGGTTGTGAGCCACCATGCCACACTACTCGCGCCAGGTACCACCTGGGGACCCCTGCACGGCGCGTGCTGCGCGCTCCGGGAGCCCCTCACAGCCACTGAGCCTCCCCTTCTTGCTCCTACCTGCAGACACCAGAGGGATCACAACGCTGCCTCCTGGACGCCATGAGTTCCCATTCAGCTTCCAGCTGCCACCGTAAGTCAAATGGGGTGGAGGATTGCAGGGGAGTCCCTAAGTCTGCAGCCCCTTCCAGGTTTGGGACTCCACTGCTCAGTATCTGGGGACCCCCGAGCCGCAAGATTGTCTCCCGGGGGGGCGGGGGGGAGCACAGGAGTGCCTCGTGTCTCTCATCCCCGTAAGTCTTTGGGAATCTCCCACCCGGGAGTCTGTGGATCTCACCCACTGAAGCCCCTTCCCTCCACCCCCAGGACGCTAGTGACTTCATTTGAAGGCAAGCATGGCAGTGTCCGATACTGCATCAAAGCCACCCTGCACCGGCCCTGGGTCCCTGCCCGCCGGGCAAGGAAGGTGTTTACTGTTATCGAGCCTGTGGACATCAACACACCAGCTCTGCTGGTGAGTTGCTGCCCTTGGGGAGGTAGGATGGGAGCATCACAGGCAGGGTCCTGGCTATTTGGTGACTGGCTCCTCACTCCCTTCTCAAAGTGGGAGTCACAGCTGAGCCCTGGCAGGGAGGGAGGCAGTGGGGGAGGTAGGCATGGGAATGCCTGTGGAGTCCGGTGGAGCCAGGTGCAAGTCCCAGGAGCACCAGTTGGCTGTGTGTTTCTGGATGAGTGTCTCACCTTCTCTGAGCCTCCTGTGCCTCCTCCATGAAATGGGACTCAGTCAGAGCTTGCAATAATAATGGCTTACTAAGCACTCATTACGCACTAAGTGCTTGGCTTGTTCACTTCGTTTTCAGTTTAACGAGATGAGTCATATTCCTGGATCCATTTTACAAATAGTTTCTAGATTGTTAAAAGGAAACCAGGATACTAGGCCCTGCCCCAAATCCTCCTTCAGCTGAGGGTGGTTTAGAGGCTTCAGGGGGTCTGTGGTTGGCACAATGGGATGCATTTCATGTCCTTTCCTTCCACCCCACCAGGCCCCTCAAGCGGGAGCTCGGGAGAAGATCGCCCGATCCTGGTACAGTAACCGTGGCCTTGTCTCCCTCTCAGCCAAGATCGACCGCAAGGGCTATACACCAGGTAGCAGGTGGGAGGGGCTGGATTGGGAAGAAGGTCCGTGTCAGGGTTGCAGGTGGGGAAACTGAGGCCCTGCTGTCCCACCCTACAGGTGAGGTGATCCCCGTCTTTGCCGAGATCGACAACGGCTCCACGCGCCCAGTGCTGCCACGGGCGGCCGTGGTCCAGACACAGACCTTCATGGCGCGAGGTGCCCGCAAACAGAAACGAGCAGTGGTGGCTAGTCTCTCAGGGGAGCCTGTGGGCCCTGGGCGGCGGGCACTGTGGCAGGGCCGGGCGCTGCGGATCCCTCCTGTGGGTCCTTCTATTCTGCACTGCCGTGTGCTACACGTGGAGTACACCCTCAAGGTAGAGTATCCTCGGGGGCTGGGGTGGCTGCGTCTGCTCTGTCCTCCAGGCTGGGGTTCCCCCCGCCCCCCCACCAAGGTCTCCTGCTATAGAAGGAGGGTGTGACCGAGGCTGCCTGGGCACCCTCTATCATGGCTCCTTCCTCCAGGTCTGCGTGGACATCCCGGGCTCATCCAAGCTGCTCCTGGAGCTGCCGCTGGTCATCGGCACCATTCCTCTGCATCCTTTCGGCAGCCGCTCGTCCAGCGTGGGCAGCCATGCCAGCTTCCTGCTGGACTGGGGACTGGGCGTCCTGCCAGAGCGACCTGAAGGTGAGCTCTCCATCCTGCTGTGAGGGGCATGGGTGGGTAGAGAGGCAGGTGCCTGGCTGACTCTCCCTCCCCCAGCCTCGACGGCCCCATCTGTAAAAGTGCTCAGTAACAGTCATGTTGGGAGTATGAATTCCCCCAGAATCCCAATCCAAGGGCACACAGCTCAGCAGCCCCAGAACTGGCACAAGCCAGCTCCCAGCCATTGTCCCCAATTCTGGGGCTGCCCGCCTCCTCTACCAGCCTCACCCACCCTGTCTCTCGATTCCAGCACCTCCCGAGTATTCGGATGTGGTGGCCGATGAGGAGGTGGCGGCCGTGGAGCAGAGCCCCTTCCGACTACTGCAGGACCCTGACATGGGTGCTGAAGGCCCCTTCTTTGCCTACATCCAGGAGTTCCGCTACCGCCCGCCACCCCTGTACTCTGAGGTGAGCTTGGGGGGTTCAAGAAGCCCCTGTGGCTCTCCAGACCCTGGGAGCCAAGATGAGGGTAGAGAGCCACAGATGAGTTTTAAGTAATGATGGAACTCCTATACATCCCCATACAGGTGCAAGGGCCTGAACCCGCCTTGCACCTTAGTCTGTTCCTGGGTGTCACCCCCCGGGCCAAGTGTGGGAGTGGAGATGAGGAGGGTGGGGAGGGGTGTTTCTGAGCCTCCAGGGCCTCCTGAGACTTGATGGGATCATTTCCTCCCCCCCCCCCCACCCCCGGCAGGAGGATCCAAACCCACCCTCAGAGGCCACGAGGCCCCGCTGCATGACCTGCTGAGTGGCAAGTGGAAACTTCAAGGGATGAGGTTGTACACATGCTTCCATCAGCGTGGACATGAGTGAGGAGTGGCTGGGTCAAGAACAGACCAGCCCGACTGCACTGAAGTTGAGGAAACCGAGTCTCAGAATGGGGCAGGGCCATTCCAGCATCACACAGAGCAGAGGAAGAGCCAGTCTGGAGTCTGACATATCTGGACTGGTTCTCATAAGGTATCAAATGCCCACCATAAGATCTGAGAGACTGTTCAACCTGTCTTTGCCAGCCTGTGGTCCCCCAGAAGCCTCCAGTCTGGGAGAGACAGAGCCAGACATAAATACTTCCAGGCCCACAGGACCAGAGGAAGGGACCAAGAGCTGGGAGAGTCCCAAGGGGGAGCAGGAAGGCTTCCTGGAGGAAAGGGCATTTTAGCTGAGGCTTTGGTGCATGAATAAGAGCTCAGAGGGCAGGCAAGCAAGGGGAAAGAAAAGTCGAAGAAGGTCAGAGCCGAGTGATGTGTGGAGACTGCCCCCTTCATCTTAGAACTGGGGCTCAGAGAGCAAGTGCCTCTGTCGAGGCCACACTGCAAGGTCCGGCAGGCGAGAGGGCCCAGGAATGAGGCATTCAGGGAAGCAGGTTATCAGAGCTGTGTGGGGCAACAGGGCAACAAGGGCAGCGACTCCAGCCTTTGAAACCTTTGAAAGCCAGAGATTCCTGGCCCAGGCTAGGCTTCCTGGGGGCCCCTCCACACACTCCAGGACGTGACAGCTGTCTGGGTATTGTATCGCCCGAGAAACCCAGGTTCAGAGTGGGACAGACAAGACCAGCTCCATCACTTGCAAAATGAAGATGTGGGGCCCCTTGTTCTAGAATTCAGAATTTCAAGAAGGGGACAGCAGAGCATTAAACCAGGCTGCGGGGACAGAGGTCAGCCTGGGGTGACACAGCAGGGCCAGTGTGCTTCTTCTGGGCACCCCCTGTGTCCTGGAGGGACAAAACATAATGGGGCAGCTGGACAAGCCCCCAAGTGCAGAGTCCCAGCCCAGGCTGAGGCAGGACCCTCGCCTGGGACTCTGCATTTCCGTTAAGCCTTAACTTGTTCTCTTTTGTACAATTATTTTTTAAAAATAAAAGCACGGAGGAAGAGACTGTGCTTAGTGGTTTATTGCCCTCAGGTGCCAAGGAACCTGGGGTGGCCTTGTCCACCATCTTGAGTCTGGATCTCAGATGGAATTCCAGGCTGAGGAGGGTTGAGGGGCCCATTGTCCAGAAGGTGAAGGTGAGACCCGGGGACACATAGGGAGACAGCTCGGGCTGGCGCCGGATGCTTTCACCTCGTGCAGTAGCAGAGGCTGGGACCGTGGACGGTGGAGGGCAGGCAGAGGCCTCATCTGTCCCCACAGAATGGAGATGAGGGGGCAGAGGGGTGCCAAAGGCAGGAGGAGCCTGCCTATCTAGGCAGTCTGGGCTGGTTTTGCTTTTACTGTGGTTCAACATATACCATTGGAAAGTGTACAATTCCTTAGCATCCCTTTCCAGTGTTGGGCCACCATCACCTCTAGCTAGTTCTAGAACATTTTCTTCAGCTGCTAAGGAGATCCTGTCCCCATGAGCAGCCCCTATTCCCCCTCCCTTAGCGCCAGGCAGCCACTAATCGGCTTTCTGTCTCTGGATTTGCCTGTTCTGGACATTTCGTGTAGATGGTATCATAGGGCACGCGGCCTTTTGCGTCTGGCTTCTTTCGCTTAGCATATTTAGAGGTTCAGCCCCTTTTGTTGCAGCGTGACGCAGTGCTTCAATCCTTTTTATGGCCAAATAATATTCCATTGTGTAGATGAACCACATTTTGTTTATCCACTCACACCCTGTTGATGGACATTTGGGTCGTTCCCACCTCCTAGCGGTTGTGGCTCACGCTGCTGTGGTCGTGCTTGTACGAGGGTTGGTTTGAATACTCACAGCACTTTAAGGCGGCCCTAGCGGTGTGGAGGTTGTCATTTTTCTGGAGTTGCAGGTGGGGAAAGTGAGTCCAACGGAATGAGGTAACTCGCCCAGGGTCTCACAGTAAGGACTGATGGAGCTGCCACTCAAAACTGCCCCTGGGGCTTCCCTGGTGGCGCAGTGGTTGAGAGTCCGCCTGCCGATGCAGGGGACGCGGGTTCGTGTCCCGGTCTGGGAGGATCCCGCGTGCCGCGGGGCGGCTGGGCCCGTGAGCCATGGCCGCTGAGCCTGAGCGTCCGGAGCCTGTGCTCCGCAACGGGAGAGGCCACAACAGTGAGACGCCCGCATACCGCAAGAAAACAACAACAAAAAACTGCCCCTGGAACTCTGGAATCCAAACCCTACAGGCCATGTGACACCCACGTGACACTCCCTGACAGCCTGGGCTCCACCCCAGACCCTAGGCCACACCCCATATGGGCGGGGCCCAATTAGACCACCCTCTGATAGCCCTGGCTGTGCCCACCAGCCTGCCCAAGGTAGTGAAAATTAGCTAGCAGCCCAGAGTGGCCATGGGCAGGGCTGATGGGAAGGGACAAGGGGTGGACACTGGGAGCTCTGGGGTCAGGCTTTGCTCTCTGTGTGATGATGGGCCGGTCACTTGTTTCTGAGCCTCAGTTTCTCCATCTGAGACTCTGGAGCACCTCCTCTCCACCAGTCTAAATTTGGGTGCTGATTCCCAGTGATTCCTAGTCGTGGGGTTCACCCAGCCCTCCTAGTCCAGCAGCATCCACCCTGGGCCGCTGGTCTGCCATCAAGCTTGGAGCTTGTCAGACTTGGAGTTCCTTGGGGCCTGGCAGCAGAGAGGCAGCATGTTCCCTTAACACAGTCACCCAGAGCCAAGATGGCAGCCTCAGGAGGGGCTGAGTTTCCCCTCAGCTGGATTGTGGGAGACGCAGATCCCAGTTTCCAGATCCATGTTCCCAAACTAAGAAGAGTCTTAGGTGTTTATTGCATTAGCGGGTGTGGGTACAGTTCTATGAAGGGTTCCCCTGGGGGGCTTGGGAGGACAAGCCACCTCATGACCCCAGGACTCCTGCGTCTGCAACTGTCTGGAACCTGATCCCTAAAGGAGGCAGATTTTCTGGTTCAGATAAATGACAACCAGGATGGAGCTGGCCCAGGCAGCCCAGAATTTGGGGAACTCCCTGAACATAGAGAGGGGCCCACAGAGTGTAAAGAAGGGTGGCCAAATGTTCTTCTAAGATAAAATCCCTCCCCTCCTTGGTCCCCTAAGACCACCCACCCACCTCTCCCTCCAGCTCCCCCTCCATGCCTGGCTGCTACTCAAACACCCCAAGCTGGTTCCCACCTCAGGGCCTTCGCACATGCGGTTCCCTCTGCTGAAAGGCTCTTCCCTGTAGCTGGCTCCTCTTCTCCCACCAGCCTTATCTTGTCAGGGATACCCCAACCTAAAGTCACCACCCCTCATCACTCCCTCCCCCATCCCCCTGTCCTATTGTTTTCATAGCCTTCATCAGTCTCTGAAATTCGTATTTAGATATTCACTTGTTTGTCTGAGACCTTGAGGGTGGGGCTGGGTCAGGGCTGTGTCCCTGGACCCAGCACACAGCACGTATGAGTGACTGGAGGGGACTTCCCATCTACTCTGGTGTGAACAAAGACTCTGACGGGGGTGGGAGTGTCACTGCCTCACGCTGTTTCCCAGGACCCCCTAGAATCAGACCTGTCACCCGTTCAGAGTCAATGCCAGTTCTCTGTCTCTCACTACTGTCTTTCTGTCTCACCATCTTTGCCTCCCCCATCTCCGCCTCATGTTGCTCTCTCACTGTCTCTTTGGCTGTTTCTCTGTCACTGTCTCTCTCGTATCCTCTGTCTCCTCCTGTCTCTGACTACCATCTCTGCATCTCTGTGTCCCTCGCTCACCATCTCTCTTGGTCACCATCTCTCCATCTCTCTCAGTCTCTGACTCTTTCACCGTCTCTGTCTCCTGCCCTGGCTGGGCCAAGCCTGGGGCATGGGGTGACAGGCAGGCAGGGCGCCTGCTGCTTGTTTTCTACCCTCACTGGCAGCAAGCCCAGCCGGGCTGCTGTTCAGGAATCCTCCAGCCGCCCTGCTTCAGCCACCAGGCTCAGCCACCACCAGCCTCTCCTCCCAGCACATTCTGTCCTGAGCAGGGAGCGCTGGGGCCGGGCGGGCGGGCGGGCGGGCAGATGTGTTCCTGCCCAGCTCCAGTTACAGGACAGCCCGTCCCGGTGACCCTGCTCCCCACCAGCGCTGCCGCCTGCCGCCTCCCCTCCTTTCTCTGGGCTTAGATCTTCCTGAATGGGACCCTCTGCCAGCTCATCCCCACCTCAGGAACTTTGCACCTGCTGAGGCTTCCACCTGGAGCTCCTCTCCCCAGGACATCTCCCTTGTAGACCTCCCTGTCCCTAGATCAGAGAGTCTCCTCAGTTGGATCTTAGTTCCCCGACCAGGGATCAAACCCGTGCCCCCTGCAGTGGAAGCTTGTGGAGTCTTAACCACTGAACCAGCAGGGAAGTCCCATATTTATATGTTTGATTTACGTGTCTGTTACCCCAGGGCCCCACTATATCCGCAGCACTGGGCACACGCAGTAGGTGCTTGGTGACTATTTTAGAATTGAAGACTGCCAGAGCCTCCCAGGCTCACACACACGGCTCCCCAACCCCTCAGCCTGCCTGATCTACCCCAGCCTCTGCCTCCTTCTGACCCTGCCGCCCCCACTGCTGTTTCCCACGCCCTCTCCCCCGTACCAGGAATCTCCCAGCCCTCCCACCTTTGCCCAGGGAGTTCCCTGCACCACCAGATGCACCTTTTTCTCAGCAAGGGGCTGGGTCTGTCTTTTAAGCCCGCGGGGCTGTACACACAGGGCCAGCCATGATGCACACACACGGGCCCGCAAACTCGGGCACACGCAACCCAGAAACCGCTAACAGACCCACATGCCCTCTAACACCTGTCCAAACAGGTACGACAGCTATGACCATGCTCGTCCCAGTGCTGGGCGCCCATGGCTTGAGGGTCTGTGGGGTGTTCACGTGTGGAGTCCCCCAACTCTGAGGAGGTTATGGCCTCTTTACAGGTGGGGACAGAACATGGGATTTGAACCCATGCCAAGGTGTATGCAGTCTTGTCCACACGCGCTTCTGCCCTCGCTTCCCCAACCCGGGAGTCATCCCCAACCTTGTTTTTGATGTTCGGGTAAGGCCAGGAAAGCCCCCAGAAAGCATCAGGCTGGGCAAGGGGCCAGGAGGAAGTGGTGACTCAACTGGTGGCCATCAGTGCCTGCCACGTTGTGCTGCCCCGTCTCGGGGGGGAATCACAGAGAGCAACATGAAAAGATGGGGAAGGAGGTGCATGGTAAACTGGACCTCTGAATGGTGGCGGGGTGGGGGTTGGGGAGTGCCTGGGTGGCCCCTCTGTGCTCCAACACCTCAGCCATGCTGAGCCCGATTCACAGGTGGGGAAACTGAGGCAAAGAGAGCAGGTGATTTGGCCCAAGGCCCCCCAGCCAGGATTGAGCGGGCAGGGGACCCCTAAGTCCTTGGTAAAAGGGTCTTGAGGGCACCTACTCTCCCCGAACACCTTTTGGTGGGCAAAAGGGACCGGGTTGGACTTCCCCAGTGGCCAGTGGTTAGGAATCCACCTGCCAATGCAGGGGACACGGGTTCGATCCCTGGTCAGGGAGGATCCCACATGCCGCGGAGCAACTAAGCCCATGAGCCACAACTACAGAAGCCCATGTGCCTAGAGCCCGCGCTCCACAACAAGAGAAGCCACCGCAGTGAGAAGCCCGTGCACCACAATGAAGAGTAGCCCCCACTCGCTGCAACTAGAGAAAGCCTGCACACAGCAACGAAGACCCAACACAGCCAAAAATAAATAAATACATAAAAGAAAAGAAAAGGAGCCAGGTCCACTTCCTGCTTCCAGATGTGGACATGTGACCAGGTCTGGCCAATTAGAGCTTTTTCTTACCACAGAACCAGGGACTGGTTCAGGGATGGGCATGTGACTCTGGCTGGGCCGATCACTGTGGGAGTTTGGGGACTCCCTGGAGGTGATGTTAGTGACCATCTTTGCCACCATGACGAGGACAGCAGAACAGAGTCCGGAGGCATTATGGTGGAGTCCACAAATACCGCCCCCCACACCCTGTGAAGTCAGGGTGGGGCCAGAGGGAAGGATGAGGGCTGGAGGGTCCTGGGAGGGCTTGCAGGAGGAGAGGACACTGGAGTTGGGGCTTTGATGGATGAAGAAGAGTTCACTGGGGAACTAGAGAAGAGCATTCCAGGCAGAGGGAACAGCCTGTGCAACGCAGCAGACAAAAGAGAGCCAAGCATGTCCTCAGTCATCCCAGTGGCTCTGTGGGGCTGGAGCATAGAGGGGACAGCTACAGATGTTTGTTTATTTGCTCCTGGGCTGGGTCCTCCCCCACCTTCACCAACCCCTAGAGGGTGAGACCAGTTCTGCTTCGTTAGCTGCTGAAGCTTCATTAATGTTTGTGACGTAGGTGGCCCTCCTTTTGGAGACACAGAGGATGGGATGGGTAGAGTGGGTGGTGAATGGGGGGATTGGATTCAGGGGGCAGGAGAGCCTGCGGTTGCATGGGCATGGCCCCAGGAGCCAGGAGGAGCTGGGCCACAGTCCAGGCAGAAAGGGGCAATTCTCTATCTGTGAATCCTGGACCCCGGGAATGGTGCTCCAGAGGGAGGCAGGCTAGAGCTCAGGGTCTGGACTCCAGGCACCACCTCTTCCTTCCTGTGTGAACTTGGGCTAGTGGCTGTACCTCTCTGAACCTCAGTTTCCTGATCTGGAGTCTGACCTCACTGTAGGACAGGGTCAGTACTGGGGTACAGAGGGGGTGCAGGATCTGTGGAGCTAGATGGGGGGAGGGGTGTTGAGGCAGTAAGGGAAGGGCTGGGCCTGTCCAGAACATTCCACCAGCAGTTCCCAGCCTCTTTGAAAACAGGAAGCCAGCTCTCAAGGGAGCCCCCAGCAGTGCTTCCTGAACCTCCTAGTGACTCAGTCTGGGGGGTGTGCTCACGCACATGTGTGTTTGCAGACGGCCTGGAAATAGGTGGAACCACCAGTGTGTGCGTGTGTTTGTGTGTCTGCCTTGTCTGCAGAGTTGCCCAGAGGCCCATGCACACAAGTGTTATGTACTTGAATGTGGTACGCATCTCAGTCAATTCAGGAAGCAGATGCGGGCTGATTGGTGCCTCTGCAAGTCTGGGTCCAGGTGTTAGGCTGGGTGTCTGTCAGCAGTGGGTACTGGTGTGCCCTGGTAAGTGCTAACTTGTACTGGAATATACTGGATTGTGCCAATACGGGCTGACAGATAGGAGCCTATGTGACACTCCCCAGGACTCTGAATCCCCAGGTAAGCCCTGATTCAGCTGCCAGTGGTCACTCCGGGTTCCATCTCTTCCCTGCTCCAAACCCACTATGGCTCCTCCTGGTCCCCAAGGCCCTGCAGAGCCCCTGAGACTGCTCCGCCCTCCTTTCCTTTCATCTGCCCCTCACACGTCGTCAGCTCCTGGCTCACCTGCCTCCTTGCTGTTCCTGGAGACTGTCAAATATGTTCCTGCCTCAGGGCCTTTGCACCTGCTATGCCAACTGCCAACCTGCTCTTCCTTCCCCTCCTCTCCATCTCTCAGGCCTCAGGACACTGGCCTGGGGCAAGACACCCCTCTCCTGATTCTGTTGCAACTGTCTTCCTCTCCTCCCCTAAGTCCTGACCACAGGCCCCAGCTTTGGCCACTTCTCTCTGCATCTTAGGATGGATGAGTGGCCTCACTCTATAAGCCTCAGTTTATTTTCCTGTAACCTGGGGCCAATCTTGGTGTGGCCTCACTCACCCAGAGTCACCGGGAAAGTGGAAAAGCCTGGATTCAAACCTGGGCTAGCCTGATCTAAGAGGCTTTGTCCTTTCCCATATTAAGTGAGAGACAACCGAGGGTCCAGGACAGTCTAGGGTTACTCAGCCACAGGGACCAAATGGGGCCAAACTGGGGCCTCCTGCAGGTCACGTTCCTGGGATGCCTTTTTCTTGCTCTCAAACTTCTACTCATCCTTCAAAACCCCATCTCCAATGCCCCTTTTCTCTAACCCAGTTCTGACCTCACAGGCTGAGGGCATTTACATCTGGCCATGCCTATCTCCTCCAGACAGGTCAGGGCTGAGGACTCTCAGGAGCCTAGCATCACCCAGACAGGTATGCAGGACCATGTTTCTCACATGCCAACTTCCTGGAGCTGGCTCAGGCCCCCCCTGCCATGCCTGATTCCCAGGAGGGGCCTCCTGCTGGCTTATCACTCTCAGGACCTGCCAAACTCTGGTTTAGAAGGGCAGGCAAGATTTTTCCATTCCACCCAGAGGCCCCTGTGTTCTGGAAACTCCCTTGCCCAGGCCTTCAACCCCCCTGGCCTTGGCTCACATCAGCTCCACGCCAGGCTGATTTATCTGTGAAATGGACCCGAGACATTAGTGCAGTGGGGGTTTCTTGCTGGTGTCTCAGTGCCCCAGCCCCAGGGCAGCCACGGGGGCTATGAAACAAGGCTCAGATCCTGTCCCTTCTACACCCTCCCCAAAGCCTGTGACGTCCCATGTGGCCCAGCCCCCACAGCTTCCATCACAACAGATTCAGTCCCACCTCAAGGCCTTTGCACTTGCTGTTCCTTCTATACAGAGAGCCCTTCCCTCACTCCTCCCAAGACGCTCACCTCCTCCAGGTCTAAGTTCAAACACCCCTTTCTCGCAGGTCCCTCGGCCTCCCTGACCGAAGCTGCGCTGCCTCATTCCCTCTCTCAGCCCTTGCCTTGTGCTTCGACAATTCATAATTATGACGTATTGGTGAGTTCATGGTCGTCTTCCGCCTCCCCTCTGTAATGGGAGCTCTGAGAGGGCAGGGCTGCAGCATGCAGTGAGTGTCCAGTGGACACGCAGTAACAAAGGAGAATGCAGGAACCTAGAGCATGTCCTCCTAAAGGAGAGTCCCCAGCCTCACCCCTGGCCTCCAGATCCTTGTTGCTGCCCTCCCGCAGAGCCTGCTTGGTGTTTGCGGCGGTGGGGGGGAGTGGAGCAGAAGGTCCTGCTCAGTTATTCACACACTGGCCTCTCATAAAACCCTCCCCACCGTGATCTGGAGCCCCCTTTCCTTCCAGACTCCAAGCCTAGAAAGGCCCTCATTTTGACCTCCTCAGCCCCATAGCACGAGTGGGAAATCCAAGGTCAGGAGAAGTTCCGCCCCTACGTCCAGGCTGAGAGCGCCCCTCCTCTACTCATAGTCTGGCCATACCTTACCATCACCTTCCAGAGGAAGTCCAGCTCCTCGGTGCAGGGTTCAAGGTCCTGCCCGAGTGTGCCACGATCCTTCCTTTTTCCTTTGCCTGATTCTCAGTCGCCCTTTTGGTCTCACCTTGGTTGCATTTCCCAGTACTGACTGTTGACACAGTCTCGGGACACATTAACTGCTGTCAGAGACCAAATAGTCACCGCACCCAGAGTGTCATCACATCACGCTTAATGTGACTCGTACAAAGTAAAGGGATGCTTTGCACGGTATACAAACATCGCGGACCGTTGAACTCGCTGTTTGCACAGTATATGAACAACAGGAACTATTGAACTCGTTGTTGGCCCAGTACATGAACACCATGGACCACTGACTACTAACAGGATACTAAGCATAGCATAAGGAACAGCCACTGCCTGAGAGCTTAGATCAGGAGTCAACAAGCTTTTTCTATAAGTGGCCGGATTATAAATATTCTCAGCTCTGCGGGCCATACAGCGTGTGTTGCAACTAGTCAATTCAGCTCACTTGAAAGCAGCCACAAACAATGCTCAAATGAGTGAGCATGACTGTAACCCAATAAAACTTTATTTGTGGACACTAAAATTTGAATTTCATGTAGTTTTCACGGGTCACAACATGGTCTTCTTTTGGTATATGTTTTCAATCATGGAAAAGTGTGGAAGCCATTTCTAGGTCTGGCCAGAGCTGCCGTTTGCCAGCATCTTGATGAGGCGCTAGACGGTTAACAAAGTATCAGGATTCATTGTTTACAAAGTATCAGAACTCTGTTTAAAGTGCTTCCAGATCTCCAGCTAAGAAATATTAGGGCACCTTGATGACTAACAGTGTCTGACCATTGACAAGTTAACGGGTATCAGGACTGGATATTTACAAAGTGTCAGTACAAAGCAGCGGGGATGGCTAATGGGTGTCAGGATCTGGGTTTAAGTCGGACTCAGCCACTGGCCCCAGCACCGTACTGACCAGATGGGGCGCTGCTACCCATTCTCAGAACCCTGTTTACCAAGTATCCAGTGACGGGGCTGGCGGCAGGGTATCGAGTCACAGGGCAGTCACACTGAGACTCGGGCACTGTGACAACTCTAGACACCAGCTGTTTACAGTGACATGAGACTGGCTGTTTACAGGAGACCAGCCACCCTACTTCCGGATGCCGGAATCCAGATGGTGGGATGGGTTCCTCCTGCTTGCAGAGGGCCCTGGTTCTGGGGACCCCTTTCCTTCAGCTGCTTCCAGCACCAGGAGTGAGAGTGAGGAAAGTGCCCCTGACCCAGGCGAGGTGGGGCTTTTGCTTATTCAGGCTGGGATCTTTGGAGGCAGGAATTGAGCACTGAAGGCAGTGGGTCCCATGGTATCAGTTGGATTCTCCATCTGCCCCATCCCTGGCTGTGCCACTTCAGGGACATCAATTAACCTCTCTGGGCCTCCGCTTCCTTATCAGTAAAATGGGCACAATGATGGATCAGGGTTGCCAGACAAAATACAGTGTGTCCAGTTAACTTTGACTTTCTGATAAACAATAAAAAAAATTTTTTTGGTATAAATTTAGACCATGTATCATTTGGGGATATACTTATGCTAAAAAATGTATTGGTTGCTTATCTGAAATTTGAAGTTAACTGGGTGCCTAGATGTTTACTTGCTAAATCTGACACGCACACCCTTTTTTTTTTTTTGACTGTGCCACATGGCTTGTGGGATCTTTGTTCCCCAACCAGTGATTGAACACAGGGCCCTGGCAGCGAAAGCGCTGAGTCCTAACCACTGGACCGCCAGGGAATTCCCTGACCCCACTTTGATGAAGCCTCAACCACAGGAGATTGTGAAGATCCTGAGGGGATCCCAGGCACAGAGAAAGTGGTACCACTGACGGTTCCCCATCCTTGTCTCTCCCAGGAGCTCATGGGGATGGGTAAGTTCTGACAATTGGCTCATAAATACATCATCTGTCTCTGAGGACCAGAGCCTGGGTTACAAGAATAGTGCCCTTATTCAAGAGTTTTCACTAGAACCATTAGCAAGAGGCCTGGGACAACAGGGGTTCCACAGGAGGGCAGGGGGTCTGAGTTTCTTCACGCACAGTGTGTCCCCAGAACCCAGAGTCTGGCCCGGTGCCCTGCAGGGCTCGGTAAAGAGTTACTGAGTGAATGGCAGATGAGATTCAATAAGTAGTTATTGAATTCAGTGATTGATCCCATCACTCTTTATTGAATACTTACTGTATGCCAGGCACCCCAATTCTTGCCTGCCCAGGACTCCCCATCAGCGAAGGAGATGGATATTAACCCAGTCATCACCATAAATGCAAAATTATAACTTGGACAGGACCTGCCAAAGGAAGACCCGCCCCCCAGTGCTTGGACCCCTAGCATGGAGTCCAGGAGGGCTTACTGGAAGATGTGATGGAGACCTGGAGGGGGAGATCTGTAAGTGTAAACAGAGGACAGAAAGTTCCAGGCAGAGGGTACAGCATGTGCAAAGGTCCCAGGGTGGGAGGGAACAAGAGCTGTTTTCATGCCAGGCCCAGCTCCTCTTGACAATTTACAGCCTCCGACTGTAAACTGGATAGTTGGTAAAGCTATGTTTATGATGCAGGGCAGGACAGGACAGGACAGGATAGGACATTGTGTCCTGAATCGCCCACACAGAGAAGGATGAAAGCCCCAGCACATCCTCAGCCCTGGCAGGGGTGAGACAAACAGCACCCAGCAACGTCTCTGCCCTGGGATTTCCAGAGTCGCCTGCCTCCCAGGTACCCCAGGTATACAGTCCTCTCCCATGATGCCCTGGCCACCTCAGGAGACAGGCTCGGGAGGAATGGGACAGGGCCACAGGCTGCTGGGTGGGGTCAGGAGGCAGAGAGAAGAGCTTCAGTATGCCCAGCTGGGAAGTCTCAAGGTCAAGAACCAGGGCTGGGGTGGCAACAATAGCAACCACGATAATAGTAATAGTAGCAGCTAACACCTATGAGTGCCCAGCCAGGCCTTGCTGAGACAGACCTCATTTAAAAGCCACAAAAACCCCACCAGGAATGTAAATTGGTGCAGCCACTGTGGAAAACAGTATGGAGGTTCCTTAAAACAAAACAAAACAAAGCAAAACATAGAGCTACCATGTGATCCAGCAACCCACTCCTGGGTATATATCCAGAAAAGATGAAAACTAATTTGAAAAGACACATGCACCCTAATGTTCATAACAGCACTGTTTACAATAACCAAGACATGGAAACATCCTAAATGACCATCAACAGACGATTGGTTTAAGATATATATACACAGTGGACTATTACTCAGCCATAAAAAAGAATGAAATATTACCATTTGCAGCAACATGGATGGACCTAGAGAATATTGTACTTAGTGAAGAAAGTCAGACAGAGAAAGGCAAACATCATATAACATCACTTACATGTGGAATCTAAAAACTAACACAAATGAATCTGTATACAAATCAGGGACCTCTCTGGTGGTCCAGCAGTTTAAGACTCTGTGCTCCCAATGCAGGGGGCCTGGGTTTGATCCCTGGAAAACTAGGAAACTAGATCACGCATACCACAACTAAGAGCCCACATGCCACAACTAGGACCCGGTACAGCCAAATTAATTAATTAATTTATTAAAAAATGAAATCAGACTCACAGACATAGAAAACAAACTTACGGTTACCAAAGGGGAAAGGGAAGGTGGGAGGGGTAAATTAGGAGTATGGGATTTTATGATACAAACTACTCTATGTAAAATAGGTAAGAAACAAGGATTTACCGTATAGCACAAGGAACTATACTCAATATCTTGCAATAACTTATAATGGAAAATAATCTGAAAAAATACATATATATAACTGAATCACTTTGCTGTACACCTGAAACTAACAAAATATTGTAAAGCAACTATACTTCAAAAAAAAAAAAAAGTCCCTCCAGGCTGGTTCCATAACTATCCCCATTTTACACACAGAAAAACAAGGTCCGGAGGAAGAAGCTGCTGGCTGAGGACTTGTAGAGACCCCAGGATGCAGCAGGTCTCAGTTTCGGTTGCTATGACAGAAATACTAAAGGCTGGGGAGCTTTAACAGCAGAACTTTGTTTCTCACAGTTTGAGAGGCTGAGAAGTCCAAGATCAAGGTGCCAGCAGATTTGGAGTCTGGTGAGATCCCACCTCCTGGTTGGCTGCCTTCTTGCTATGTCCTCATGTGGCAGAGAACAGAGAGATGAAAGAGGCTCTCTCATGTCTCTTTTTATAAGGGCACTAATCCCATCAATGGGGGCTCCAGCCTCATGAGCTGATCACCTCCCAAACACTACATCTTCTAAAACCATCACACTGGGGATCGGGATTTCAGTTTATGAATTTTGGGGGAACACAAACATTCAGTCTATAGCAACACTCAGCTTCTCTTTTTTTTTTTTTTTTTTTTTTTTTTTTTTTGCAGTACGCGGTCCTCTCACTGTTGTGGCCTCTCCCGTTGCGGAGCACAGGCTCCGGACGCGCAGGCCCAGCGGCCATGGCTCACGGGCCCAGCCGCTCCGCGGCACGTGGAATCTTCCCGGACCAGGGCACGAACCCGTGTCCCTGCATCGGCAGGTGGACTCTCAACCACTGTGCCACCAGGGAAGTCCCCCAGCTTCCCTTTTAATCCTCACTTTTGAGGTGAGGAGATGAAAGCCCAGCATCCAGGACCAAAATTGAAGCCACTGGACCCACTGGGCCATTTGTCTCTAGCCTCAGTAGTACTGGCTGTAAAATGGGACTTTGGCCAACTGTGGATGTCCACAGGTAGACCCTTCACGCCAGGCCCTGGGCCCACTCTGGGCTCAGCTCAAGGGGATTGGGATTGTGGCAGGAGGAACCCCCATCTCCCCTCCAGTTGAATCTGTAACTCTCTCTAACTTACTGTACCCAGTGGGAAAAAACAAATGTACTCACTCAGTACTTATCATTAACTGTATACCTGCAGTCGGGAGGGAATGGCTGTAAAGGGGGCCTGATGGAATTTTTGGGGTGATGGAAATATTATATCCAGATTGACAGTTCCAAGACTATGCATTTGTTAAAACTCATCCAACTGTAATCTATTGTATGTGAATTATAACCTAACCAAGCTGACCTTAAAAATAGGTATATGATATTTTATTTCAAGATTGCAGGGAAAAGGCAAATAAGAACAAAATCTAAATGCATTATACAAAGTCCCCTGTTTTGGAAACTCGTGCAAGGAAGAAAAGTGAAATCTTAATTATATCTTTTGTAACAGTCTTTATGTTAAAGTCTATTTTGTCTGATATGAGTATTGCTACTCCAGCTTTCTTTTGATTTCCATTTGCACGGAATACCTTTATCCATCCTCTCACTTTCAGTCTGTATGTGTCTCTAGATCTGAAGTGGGTCTCTTGTAGACAGCATATATACAGGTCTTGTTTTTGTATCTATTTTGCCAGTCTGTGTCTTTTGGTTGGAGCATTTAATCCATTTACATTTAAGGTAATTATTGATATGTATGTTCTTATTGCCATTTTGTTAAATGTTTTGGATTTGTTTTTGTAGGTCTTTTTTCTTCCTTTCCTCTTTCATCATTGTTTTCTCTTGTGATTTGATGACTATCTTTCGTGTTGTGTTTGGCTTCTTTTTCCTTTTTTGTGTGCAAATCTATTCTAGATTTTTTCATTTGCAGTTGCCATGTGATTTTGATACAGCAGTCTATATATATATACATGATTTTTTTTTTTTCAGTACGTGGGCCTCTCACCGTTGTGGCCTCTCTCCCGCTGCGGAGCAGAGGCTCTGGACACGCAGGCTCAGTGGCCATGGCTCACGGGCCCAGCCGCTCCGCGGCATGGGGGATCCTCCCGGACCGGGGCACGAACCTGTGTCCCCTGCATCGGCAGGCGGACCCTCAACCACTGCGCCACCAGGGAAGCCCTACATGATTGTTTTAAGTTGCTGGTCTCTTAATTTCAAAGGCATTTCCAATAACCTGCATTTGTACTCAATATCTTACTATATACTCTAGCTGTCCAGGCGTGCCAGTGAATATTCTTTTTCTCCCTTCAAAATAAAACACATCTGGGGCTTCCCTGGTGGCGCAGTGGTTGAGAGTCCGCCTGCCAATGCAGGGGACACGGGTTCGTGCCCCGGTCCGGGAAGATCCCACATGCCGCGGAGTGGCTGGGCCCGTGAGCCATGGCCACTGAGCCTGCGTGTCCAGAGCCTGTGTTCTGCAACGGGAGAGGCCACAACAGTGAGAGGCCCGCGTACCGAAAAAAAAAAAAATTAAAAAACAAAACACAACTGTATTTTAAGTTGTATCAATATCAACATGCTATACATGAAGTATTTGTGAAAGATATGTGAGCATACCATTATATAAACGCAGAAAAAAGGTTAAAAAGCAGTTGTTTGGAAATGGAGATATTACAGCTGTCACAGCTGTACAGAGATGCTGTCTCAGTTTCCTCATCTGTACTATGGGGGTAATGATACCCCCACACGCTGTGTGGGTCTGTACTGGGGACTGGGTAGGTTGGGGGTGATGCTGTAGGTACCGTCAGGGTAGGATAAATAAATCTTTGGTTGGATTGAGTATCTTCTGCTCTCTCTGCTGCATTTATTTGTTTTATGCTAATGAAAGTCAACAAAAGGCTAGATGGCACATCTCACCATTGTCCAAATTCTCGGGTTGATAACCTACAAGGCAGGAGCCTTCCCTGCGTGGCCAGGGCCACCCCGTTGAGGCAGCAGCACAGTCCCAGCCACGCGCCACTGCACAGCTGTCCCTTGACAAGGTCCAGTCCTGGGGCAGCTTCTATTCTGGAACAGTCTTGGGGGTGGTGAGGAGCCCAGGCCGGTATCCTGAGACTCTGGTGTCCCGGGATAACCAGGAAGTTGGACTCAGGGTGACCAGTGAGGGAGCTCATGAGCTGGCAAGGGGACCTGGGGAGGCTGCTTTGGGGACCCAGCAATGTGGCCTCCAGGGTGGGGAGATGTACAGGGTCAGGGCAAGGTGGCCATAGCCGGGTTGGGCCCAGGGTGTGCAATTCTGGCCTCATTGGAAAGTCCAGCCCATCAGCCATTCACTGGAGGTTCAACAAGAGTAGATGCAAGGGTTGCAGGGAAGTCAGACAGCGGACCCAATACACCTGTGAGACAGACAGACAGACGGTGGGAGAGAGGGGGAGACACAGAGACAGGAGAGAGTTGGAGATACAGGGAGAGACATACAGAGAGATAGGGAGAGAGAGAGACAGAGAGAGACACAAATAGAGAGACAGAGTTAGTGAGAGACAGGGAGAGACACACAGAGAGAGAGATAGGGAGAGACAGGATGAGAGAGAGACACAGGAAGAGAGATATGGATGAGAGACTGGGAAAGAGAGACAGAGAGAGACAAGGAGAGACAGAGAGATGAGGAAACAGAGACAAGGAGGGAGGGAGAGAGAAAGAGGGAGAGACAGAGAGACAGAAACAGAGAGAGAGAGAAGAAGATGGCGGGGGTGGGGGAAGACAGTGGAGAGACAGAGAAAACAGACACAGAGAGGGAGAGAGAAATAGAGAGACAGGGAGACAGTAGGAGAGACGGGGTTGGGGAGAGACAGAGAGAGCTCTTGGGCCATTAATTCCACCCCCCAGGTCTGGCCCGTGGACCTCTCCCCAACGCCAACCAGACTGGCACCCCTTGGACATACAGATGGGGAAACCAAGGTCCCAAGCTCTCAACCTGCAGCTCCAAGGCTGTGACATAGGCCAGGACCCTCAGGAGGGAGAGGTGCAGGTAGGACTCCAAAGGCTGGGGGGCAAGAAATGAAAGGGCCCTAGTTCCTGGTGGGTTTCAGGGGTGATTTTGCTTTCAGAGCCAGGTTTGTCCAGTAAGAAGAATTCCACCTCTTGGGTGAGGACCATGACCTTGGGATTAGCACGGACCTAATAAAGGTCGAGGAGGGTGGGGGGCCGTGGACATGTGGTGAGTGTGGCCTGGGTCACTGTGAATCTGGGGATGGCCCACAGGTCACTGTGTGTTCTCGACTGCAGGGAGTGTTTGAAAGTTTCCATGACACAGAGCATTTTGAAATGACCTCTGGGCTTCTGAGGCCGATCCCAGGGCTGATGGGCAGGACTGAGGAAAACCTCAGCTCTTCCTGGAGACTGGCCCAGAGGCGCCAGCGTGGGGATGCCGAGAAAATTTTGAGAATGACCTGGGCCTGAGATGGAGGCGCCAGAGAGCCTCGAGGGGGCGGCTGGGAATTCTGCTCCTGGCATCCTCCGCCCCTCCCCCTGGCCCCCGCCACTGCAGGAGCACTCGGTGCACCTGCCAGAAGAAAGACCCAAGCAGGGACTACTCCTCCTCGCCCCTAGGAGGACACTTGGAATAGAGTGACACCCACCTACTCCTGCCACAAGCTGCCTCCCTGGGAGATGCTGCTGGAAGCCGGGACTCGGGGAGGGAGGGGAAGTGAGAAGTAATGGCCTGAGGTTTTAGGGGACTTGGGGACTCATCTCATTCCCTGAGACTAGGGAACTGGGGCTGGCCTTATCTTTGATGTTCTTGAGGAAATGGGCTGGAATCAAAATGACCAGATCTGGAGAAACCCATTATTTCACCAGGAAAAATCTCTGAACCGTGGCTTCCACCAGGAGTGAGAACAGGAGGACAGAGAGGCCAGGAGCGTAAAATGAGCTTGACGTGCATCCCAAAGCAGGCAGGGGAATATGCCGGCCACGTGAAAGTGGGTCCATCTGAACAGAACAAAGCAAAACAAAACAAAACAAAATGCAGAAAAGAACCAGGCAGAAATCAGAAATACCAGGTAAGAAAAACACCTCATAGTAATCAAGAATGCAGCGGTGTGGGCTTTCCTGGTGGCACAGTGGTTGAGAGTCCGCCTGCCGATGCAGCGGACACGGGTTCGTGCCCCGGTCCGGGAAGATCCCACATGCCATGGAGTGGCTGGGCCCGTGAGCCGTGGCGCTGAGCCTGAGCCTCTGGAGCCTGTTCTCCGCAATGGGAGGGGCCACAACAATGAGAGGCCCGTGTACCACAAAGAAAAAGAAAAAAAAAAAGGAAGAAAGAAATACTAAGGAAGCAATGGGGATAGTGGATGTACCATATTCACGGACAGGGAGGCTGAGGCTCAAAAGACACTGATTCTTTCCATCTAAAGTTTTATTTATTTATTTATAGCTGCATTGGGTCTTCGTTGCTGCATGCGGGCTTTCTCTAGTTGCGGCGAGCGGGGGCTACTCTTCATTGCGGTGTGTGGGCTTCTCATCGTGGTGTCTTCTCTTGTTGCGGATTCCACGGGCTCTAGGTGCGCGGGCTTCAGTAGTTGTGGCACGTGGGCTTCAGTCGTTGTGGCTCGTGGGCTCTAGAACGCAGGATCAGTAGTTGTGGCACACGGGCTTAGTTGCTCCATGGCACGTGGGATCTTCCCGGACCAGGGCTCGAACCCGTGTCCCCTACATTGGCAGGTGGATTCTTAACCACTGCACCACCAGGGAAGCCCCTCATCTGACGTATTAACACACCCCAACCAAAGTCACAGCAGGATTTTTTCCCCGGGAACTTTAAGATGAATCAAATTTTTATCTGGATAAGCCGAGGGTTGTGAATAAGCAGGATGTTTCTGCAGAAGAACAGGGCGCTGTTACCTGTTCTAACAGATACTGGGATCCATTACAAAACCTGTAACTGAGTCAGAGGGGTGTTGGCACAGGGAGAGACACATTAACCAATGGATTGGATTTAAATGCCTACAGACACCCAATGCAGGTCAGGAATTTTGCTCCAAAATAGAGAGGGTCTGTCCCAGCAGTGAGGAGGGGAGACTATCTCATAAAAGGATCTGGGAAGTAAGAGTCCATGCTAAAAACCATTACATTGAACCCCTACATCACACAAAACTCAATTCCATGTGGGTGAAGGGGTTACGTGCAAAAAAACAAACAAAAAACAGCTTGAATAAAGCTTAAATGTCTTGGTAGAAAATATAGGTGAGCAGGACTTCCCTAGTGGCGCAGTAGATAAGACTCTGTGCTCCCAATGCAGGGGGCCTGGGTTCAATCTCTGGTCAGATCCCACATGCCGTACCTAAGAATTAATGTGCCGCAACTAAGGAATCCATGAGTTGCAACTAACACCCGGAGAAACCAAATAAATGTTTAAAAAAAAGAAGAAAGAAAGAAGATATAGTTGATCTTCACTAAGGAAAGACTTCCCCCAAAAGAGCCAACAGTCATTGTATACTACATGAGAAAATATTGACCAATTTGTATATATTAAGATTAAAACTCTTTGTTAATCAAAGTACCTTGAAGAAATTAAAGAGACAAATTACAAACAAGAGGAAGATATTTGCAGTATACTCGACTGACAGAGGAATAGTATTGAACATATATAAAGAACCAAGGAGGAAACCCATGTGGCAAGATGTTCAGAATCGACTGGAGATAAGGAAGATGTAAATCAAAACACAAGTGAGATGCCATTTGATTGACAAGAGCTACAAAATCCAACAAAACCAGTGTTTCCCAAGTCACATATTCATGAGAAACTCAGACTTTCCAACACTTTAGAAAAGCATCTGGAGTTTTTGAGCATATCAGAGTCCACAACCCACAAACCCCTGAAATCCCCAAAAGAGAAAGACATGCCTCCCTACCCCTGGCCAGAGTGCCCTGGGGGTAGGCACTGCCCTCTCAGGGCTGGGGTACCCGCAGGAAGACAGGGGGGTCGTTATTCGGGATGAGAGTAGTGTGGAAGTCTCCTGGGGCTACCGAAACAAAGGACCAAGAGAACTGGGTAGCTTAAAACAACAAAAAATTATTCTTTCACAGTTCTGGAGGCCAGAAGCCTGAGATCAAGGTGCTGGCAGGGTTGGTTCCTTCTAGAGGCTCTGTCCAACACCTCTCTCCTGTCTTTTGATGGCTGCTGGAAACGCTTAGCATTCCTTGGCTTATAGCAGCAACATTCCAGTCTCTACCTCTGTCTTCGTATGGCTGTCTCCTCTGTCTCACATCTTCCCCTCCTTTCTCTTATCTTATAGGGACACTTGGCATTGGATTTAAGAACCGTCCTAATCCAGGCTGAGCTAATCTTGAGATCCTTACCTTAATTAAATCTGCAAAGACTTTATTTCCAAATAAGTTCTCATTCATTGGTACCAGGTGGACATGTCTTTTGGAGGATAACCATTCAGCCCACCACAGAAGAGACCCTTGATCCTAAGATCACTCTCTAACACACGGAAGAGTCATCAGCCTCAAGTTCAAAAGCCACGTGCCTGATACTGCAATTCTTGCTCCCTTCTGTGTCCCCAGCTCCCAACAAGGACCTGGAACACAGCAGACTGGAGGTGATTCCAGAGCAGTGAAATGAGTAGATCTAGGCTCCAACCAGCTAGGTTTAAGTCCTAGCCCTTTAGATCAGCAACTTGACCTCTCTGTGCCTCGGTTCTCTGACCTGTAAAGTAGAGCTGATAATACCTGCCCGGAGAGAGTTGAATCGTGGCCCCCCAAAAATCTGCCTACCCAGAACCTCCAAATGTGACCTTATTTGGAACAGGGGTCTTTGCAGATGTAATTGAGGATCTTGAGACAAGATCATCCTAGAGTAGGGTGACCATAAATCCAATGACAGGTGTCCTTATAAGAGACAGAAAAGGAGAAGACAAAGAGAGACAGAGGAGAAGACAGAGACAGAGATTGGAGTGATGAAGCCACAAGCCAAGGAATGCCGAGGGTTGCAAGCAGCCACCAGCAGCTGGGAGAGAGGCAAGGGGAAGATTCTCCCTCAGAGCCTCCAGAAGGAACCCACCCTGCCCACGCCTTGATTCCAGACTTCCGGCCTCCTGAACTGTCAGAGAATACATTTTTATTGTATTAAGCACCAGGTTTACGGCCATCTGTTACAGCGGCCACAAGGCCTATATCGCCTCTTAGGACTGTCAGGATGCTTAAATGAACAATACCTGGTACACAGCCTGGTATGCACTTAATTTATGATCACCGGGAGAATAAAATGTACTAATACAGCAAAGCATGAAGTAAGCATTGGCTATTGATTGAATGAGTGATCGAGGCTAAATGAGAACGAGGCGTCAGTGACCCCCCCCCCCAGACTGCTGACCCCTGGCCGCCCCCAGGCCCGGCGGTGCCCCGCTTCCCCAAGTCAGCAGGTAGTGCGTCCTCTTAGCACAGATAGTGTCCTGCAGGCAGTGGCCCAGCAAACCTCCCAGGCTGCAGCGGGCGGTTGGAGCCGGGTGCTATTTGCAGACTGAAACCCAGGCCTGCAGCTTTGGCCACCCACTTGTGAAAACAGCTGCTGCTGCTTCCTCCCTGTGAGAAAGTCCCCTAGTGAGGCTACGCAGGGGAAAGGCAGGGAGCGTGGAGGGGGCTGACTCCATTCCCAGGGGGGTCTTGGGGAGTGATAGCACCTCTGTGCCTCGATTTCCCCATCTACATCTGGGCCGCACAGGGGCGGGGGTGGGGGTGCCTGGGGTGGGAGGGGATTGCAAGCTCCAGGCCGGGGAGATTGGACCCGGGGATGCTGAGTAAATCACTTCGCGTCTCTGAGCCTCCGTTTCTCCATCTGTGAACTAGTGAGAAATACACGACCACCAGAGTAACCACACGCAGTCACGTCTTTCCCTTGGGAGACACAAATCAAGTCCTATGCGCCGTCGCCCCCCGCCACCAGACCCCCCCAGCGTGCCCAGTTGTTTTTGTTTTATTTGGTTTTGTTTTGCTGTGGCCGCGCAGCAGTGGGATTTTAGTTCCCTGACCAGGGATAGAACCCGTGTCCCCTGCAGTGGAAGTGGGGAGTCTTAACCACTGTACTGCCAGGGAAGTCCGCCGATTGTTGTTGTTTTTTTTTTGTTTGTTTTTTGCGGTACGCGGGCCTCTTACTGTTGTGGCCTCTCCCGTTGTGGAGCACAGGCTCCGGACGCGCAGGCCCAGCGGCCACGGCTCACGGGCCCAGCTCTGCGGCATGTGGGATCTTCCCGGACCGGGGCACGAACCCGTGTCCCCTGCATCGGCAGGCAGACTCTCAACTGCTGCGCCACCAGGGAAGCCCCACCGATTGTTTTTAAGGTAAAGACTATCGCCCTCCCTGTGGCCCCCAAGGCCCCATGAGGCCCAGCCCTGCTGCCCTCCCCGCATCATCTCCTTCCATGGCCTCCTTGCAAGCAAGCTCATTACCAGGTCAGAGCCTTTACCTCTGCCTGGAACCTTCTCATCACACCTCCCACTCTCTCCCTCCATTCGGGCCTGGGCTCCAATGTCACCTCTACCAGGAGGCCCTCCACGACTTCCCAATCTGAAAAGACCCTCCCTCTGCCACATCTGGTCGTGTGTCCCACTTTATCCGTACTGTCCATCTCCCTCCCTGCCTCCAGACCATGAATCCCTCAAGGGCAGGGATGTCTCAGTTGTCCCCAGCTGTGTTCCCAGCCACCAGCCCAGGGCCTGGCACACAGTAGCATGTGATAAATGACTCTTATTATCAGTGTGATTATTTGTGAGCACATTGATTTGACACTGCTGTGAACAAAATCTAGACTCCTGATGGTAGGAGAGGAAGAAAGGGCATGTGGGTGAGAATGGCATTTGAGCCAAGACCTGAAGGAGGTGGGGAAACATTTGGGTGTCTCAGGGAAGACGGTTCCAGGCAGAGGCATAGCCTGTGCAAAGTCGCTGAGGCAAGAAAGTGCCAGACTTGTTGGAGGTAATTTGAGGAGGCCTATGTGGCCTGAGCCAGGTAAGAGGGGAAAAGAAATGGGAGCAGTAAGACCAGCAGGGCCTTGTGGCCTCGAGGAAGACTTTGGCTTTTACCTTGAGGGAGGTGGGAGCCATAGAGGGTTCTGGAGGAAGGAAGGATGAGTGTGACTCTGGTCACTACAGAGTCTATGGGGGATGAGGGCAGAAGTGAGGAGGCCAGGAATGCCTGCTCTGGTCCAGGCATCAATGACAGGGCTGGACAAGGTGGTGAGGAGAGGTGGGATTTGGGAACAGTTTCACTGGTGGATGGGGTGGGGAATGAAGAGCGTCAGTGATGCCTGTTTGGTCCTATTTCACAGAGGGAGAACTGAGGCTCTGGACGCAGAGATATCTGAGTAAAGGAGAGGCTGAAAGGGTTAGTAGGAAGTCAAGAGGCAACCAGGACCTGGGAGGGAGCCTCATGCCCCACCCCCCAACGGAGTCACCAGGGTGTCAGCTTCCTTCTGCGCAACTACCCTCCTTCCATCTTTGATTTTATCGCTATAATTTCAATCCTTGTCAGAGGGAGAAGGCTCATCACTCACAGTTGAAGATAGGCCTGACCCTGCTTCACACAGATTCATTCACTTCCCCCAACAAGCCTGAGACAAGGGCACCATCCCCATTTTACAGATGGGCAAACTGAGGTTCCAAGAGGTGAAGTGGTTGTCCAGGTCAATGAGTGGCAGAGGCGAGATGTGAACTTAGGGCTCCAGAGCCTGGTCCTGGGACCGCACTCTACCTGAGTTGGGGTGGCCTGGGGGTGCAGACACATACCATCAAATGTCCCTCCCACCCTGGAATGTATTATTCAGTTCCTGGCTTCAGATGCAGGCTGGGGTGGGAGCCCCCTAGGTGTGCTAAGAATTCCAGTTTCAGTGTTCATGGCCTGCGTTTCTGTGGTTCAAGGACGCACGTATATCACGTGTTTGTTCACTCATTTGCTCATTCATTCCCGGCCACCTTCATGCGCCTGCCTTGTGTGGGAAGATGTCCAAGGCCCCAGTTTGGGAGGGTCAGGGCCCAACATAGATACCCCCAGTTCCACAGGGTCAAGGTTGGCCCAGAGGGAGGTACTCGGAGCTGAGGATCCCCAGGAGTCTGGGAGGTGGTGAGGGATGTTTCCTGAAGAAGGGACCCTCGGACTGAGAAGCGGCTCCCTCCCTGCCCCACCCCCTACACAAAGATGTAAGCCAGGGAGGGTGGGGACACTGTGGGACTTCCTGACCCCGGAGTCTCCTGGGCCTGAGGCCCCACCTCAGACCCCACCCTCTGGTCCCCATTTCCAGCTGGCACCAGGCAGCTGCCAGTGCCACTGGGACATGGCCTGGGCCACCTTCCAAATCTGCCACTGGGAAACCAGCTCTGGGAGGTGGGGATGTCACCACCCAGCCTGTCCGGGTGGAACAATCGCGACCTTTTATGGGGTAGGCCCAGGGGGGGCCACAGGCTAGGGAACAGGGTGACCAGTGACAGCACCGGAGCTGGGGGGCTCTGGATGAGATTTTTCATGATGCAGGCCTCAGTTTCCCCATCTAAGTAAATGGGGCGGGGGGGGGCAACTCTTGTGTCTTGAGACTGTGGGTTTTGAGCTGCTAGGCTCTCAGGCTTAGAGAGGGATCCTTATGCCATGCGGGTTTTCCAGGCGGCAAGTGAGGGCCCCAAGATGCCTGGATCCCGACCCTGAGGCTACAGTGGGGGGTGGCTGCGGGGAGATTAGGATCTGGGCTTGTCTCAGGGAAATGTGGGCCTAAGACACTGGCCAGGCCTGGGCTGCCCCGGCTGACCGCAGGCCTAGTCTGGGAGATCTGGAGGAGGGTTGAGGGAGAGACAGAGGCGGTGAGAGATAGAGAGAGAGAGGGAGAGACAGGGACAGGTGAGGTGGAGAGAAAAGGGAGAGATGAGACCGAAGAGAAAGGGAGAGAAACAGGAGAGCTGGAGAGACAGAGACAAAAAGAGACAGACAGAGAGGGAGGTGGGCAGTGAGGGAGACACGGTCGCCCCCACACCTGGCAAATCACGGGAAGCTGGGGACGTAAACACAGCCAGAGGCGCCCCTACGTGGAACAGATCTCTGCGTGCTCCTGAACAAACCGTGACTTGCATACTATTGAGGATGATGTTAGGGACAGCTCCCTGAGGTGCGTGCCTCCAGGGCCCAGCACCCTCTTCACCTCTCACAACCCCCAAGGAGGGTTAACCACCCCCATTCCACCGATGGGGACACTTAGGCTGGAGAGCCCCAGGCTGCACAGCTAGTTGGAGGCCGAGCAGGACTCGGTCAGGATGTGAGAGACGTTTGTCCACCTACTGTGTGACATTCCGTTCCTCCAGCCCCCAACCCGAAGGCGCAACCCAGCTGGCAGAGGAGAAACCCGCCCTGCCCCTCCCCACTGGCCCGCCTCTACTCCCTCTCCCCCCCTCCCCATCCCAGCCCGCAGAGTGTTTTTCTTCTCCTCCTGGGTGTTTTGGTTTCAGCAGGAACCGCCTTGCCCGCAGGCGGTTCCCGCTGGGCAGGGTCAGTCCAGGGAGGGGACAGAAGCCAGGAGCAGCTCGGGCCGAACCCAGGGCACGACCTCGGCCATCGCCCCAACAAGGGGACCAGGCAGTTCCCTCCTGCTCCCTCCGTATGTTGGTTTCTCCACCTGGAAAGCGGGGCCCTGCCTGGTCGCAGGCCCCCACGTGTGGCCAAGGGGCAGATGCCTCCTGGCGGGGTTTCCCACGTCCGTGCCAAGGTTCCGAGCGCTCCGTTATTAAACATTGATGGAAGCTGCCTGGTGCCTGCCCAAGAGGCCTCCCAGTGCGGGGACAGGGTTGGACACAGATGCCCCAACCCGAGTTAGCGCAGGGTGGCAGGGAGTTGGGGGAGGGGGTGTAGGTCAGGGCCCGTCAGAGGGAGAGGCTGGGGGGGGGGCAGGGAGAATGGGGAGAGGGGCCTGCAAGAAGGGGCATCAAACACAAGGAGAATTCTCAGCTATGAGGTCTAACACCCAAGTAACCAAAGGAAAATACATGAATTGAGCTCCAAATTTAAGTTTTTTTGACAAAGGACATTTAAGAGAGTGAAAAGACAACCCACAGAATGGCAGAAAATACTTGCGAATCATGTATCTGACAAGAGATTAATATCCAGAATATGTAAAGAACTCTCACAACTCAATAAAAGGTAAATAACCCGGGGGCTTCCCTGGTGGCGCAGTGGTTGAGAGTACGCCTGCCGATGCAGGGGACACAGGTTCGTGCCCCGGTCCGGGAAGATCCCACATGCCGCGGAGCGGCTTGGCCTGTGAGCCTATGGCCGTTGAGCCTGCACGTCCGGAGCCTGTGCTTTGCAACGGGAGAGGCCACGACAGTGAGAGGCCCGCGTACCGCAAAAAAAAAAACAACAATGTGGCAGTTCACCAATCATTTAAACCTAGAATTACAATGTGATCAAACAATTCTACTTCTAAATATATACCAAGAGAATTGAAAACAGGTGTTCACACTCATGCCTGTACACAATGTTCACAGCAGCGCTAGTCACAATCGCCAAAAGGTGGGAATAACCCAAATGTCCATCAATAGATGAATGGATAAACAAAATGCAGTCCATCCATACAATGGAATATTACTCAGCCATAAAAAGGAACGAAGTGGGAATTCCCTGGCGGTCCAGTGGTTAGGACTCAGCGTTTTCACTGCTAGGACCCGGGTTCAATTCCTGGTCTGGGAACTAAGATCCCGCAAGCCTTGCAGTGCAGCAATAGAAAAAAAGGAATGAAGTTTTGATATGCGCTACAACGTGGATTAACCTCAAACATCGAGGACACCAAGCTGAATTTCTTTTACAAAAGAACCACCTGTTACATGATCCCATTTATATGAAATGTCCAGAACAGGCAGACCCATAGAGACAGAGAGCAGATCAGTGGTTGCCTGGGGCTGGGGGAGGGGGAATGGGAGTGATGGCTCATGGTGCCGGGGTCTCTTTTGGGATGATGGAAATGTTCTGGAACTAGATAGTAATGATGGTTGCACAACATTGTAAATGTACTAAATGCCACTGAATTGTTCACTTTAAAAGGGTGAATAGTGTGGTATGCAAACATAGCCTTAAAAAAAAAAAGAGAGAAAAGGAGGAATGGGCAAAGGTGCACAGTTGGGGAAAGGGCAGGCTGTGACGCGTAAGAAGCTAGGCCAGGGCTGTTCTGTGTCATCTCCTGCAGCCACTGTCCCCAGAGGCCCCTGATACCCCAGCGCCATCCTGGTTCAAGGGAAGAGGCGGAGACAACATGTCTTTGTGACCAAACCACCCACAGGCTGCTGGAGAGACAGAAGAGGCAGGTATCTGGGGAGGTAAACTGAGGCAGCCTGTCCCCCTGATGGAAACATGCATCCTGACTCATGGTGGGATGAGTCTCTTTCTCAAGAGAGAAAGACTCAGAGGAAAGGAAGTTGAGAGTGGGGGCAAGTGCTCTGGAGAAGCCACCTTACCCATTTTACAGACTGGAACACTGAGGCCAGACAGGCTGAGTCATCTGTTCTGGGCTGAACTGCAGCAGGAAGAATCTTTGAACAACTCACAAATCAGGTCTCTAACTCTTCTGCTCCAGAACGTCCGCCCCCACCCCCCACCAACTTAAGAATAAAACTCTTAGGTCCCCAAGCCCCTGGAGGCTGTGACCTCTATCCATCCCCCTCACCTACTCCCCACCGACCACATCTGCCACAGGGCCTTTGCTCTTGATGTTCTGGCCTCTCTTCATCATTGGGCCCTAGCACCACCTCTTCCAGGAAGCCCTCCCTCACTCCTGTTCCTCACACTTTCACTTGTCACTCTCCCAGGTTTATTATAACTCTCTGTGATGATTAGATTAACATCTGCCTTCCCTACCCAATCAGGAACCCCTCATGCCTGGACCAATTCTGACCTGTTCGGGACAGGAATTGGTATACAGTAGGTGCTCAACACTGATTTCCTGAATCAATGAAGGAATGAAGCTGTGAAAGGGGGTCTACCCCAGTCTTGATTCCTGGAGCTGCTGGGAGGAGCTGAGGGATCAACACTCAGAGGAGCACCAGAATAATGAGTACACAGCAAGCACTCAATAAACACTGGACCAGGGTTCTGCTAAGTAAGGTTGTCCAACCCACTGAGGTAGGGCCCTCAAGCCAGTGCCCTGAACCCCTTCCTCTATAAAAACAGAGATGGACAAGTAGAGGCCCAGAAAATGACCCTCCTGTGGGTAATTTTCTAGCAGCAGAAAAAGAACTCAACGTGGCTTTAACAGAAAGAGAACCAGAGTGGTGGGCTTCAGGCATGGCTGGATCCGGGAACTAGGACTCCACCTCTTTGTGTTCCTGTCCTCCCTGCAAGCTTCTCTTCCAGGCAGGTGCAGCCTTCCCCCAGTGGAAGCAAGGTGTTCATTTTTCCCATTCATTTCAGCAAGAATTTCTGGTGGTGCTCAATAAACACCAAACTCCTACCCCTTGGACCCAGGGGGTGAGTTTGCCAACACCAAGAGCACATAACTGGGTCGTGTGCTACCTGTGGGCCCAAGAATGGGATGGCCAGCATGGGGGCATTTAGCTCCCTGGAGGTTCTGCTGTGTATGTGTGTTGGGGGGTAGGGGAGATGCTAGACTTGAGGTGGGTAGCTCTGAGCCCCTGGGGGTCAGGTCAGTCTGGTCTTTCTCATGAAGCTGCTGACCCAGCATCCCCTCCTTCCTGTCCACTTGGTTCTGCCACTGTCCAGGCCTCTTCCTCAGGCTGGAGTCCAGCCCTAAGGAATGAGGAGGGCTGATCCTCAAGGGAGGGCATATCTAGCAGAGGGCACTTGAGCAAAAGCTGCGAGGTGGCAAATCCAAGGGAGGGAACATTCGCAGAACAGTAAGCAGCGCTGTAGCTGGAGCACTCGGACCCAGTCTTCTGTTTCCCCATCTAGATGCATAGATGGGGAAACAGAAGACCCCCAAAGAGGAGGGGTCTGGACCTCTCGATTCCCGGCCCTACTGGCTGCCAGACCTCCCTCACCTAGAGGTCCCATCTCCTTTTGCCACAGAATTCAGTGGTACTGGGTTTTAATCTCCACCCAGCCCTCGTTTAAAACCGGAAAAGTCTGTTTTGGAAACTCCCTGGGAGGTGGGAGGGGGGCTGGGCGGACTGGGCCCTGGAGACACGCGCCGCTGCTGCCACCTAGTGGCCATGCGGGGAATCAGAGCCAACTTGTTTAAGAATGAGGGGAGGACTTCCCTGGTGGCGCAGTGGTTAAGAATCCGCCTGCCAATGAAGGGCACGAAGGTTTGAGCCCGGGTCCGGGATCCCACATGCTGCTGAGAAACTAAGCCCGTGTGCCACAGCTGCTGAGCCTGCGCTCTAGAGCCCGCGAGCCACAACTACTGAGCCCACGTGCCACAACGACTGAAGCTCACGTGCCACAAAGACTGAAGCCCACGTGCCTAGAGCCCATGCTCCGCAACAAAGAGAAGCTACCGTAATGAGAAGCCCGCGCATCACAACGAAGAGTAGCCCCGGCTCCCCCCAACTAGAGAAAGCCGGTGCGCGGCAATGAAGACCCAACGCAGCCAAAAATAAATAAATAAATACATTTATTTTTTAAAAAATAGAATGAGGGGAGGTCGGGTGGCAAGGGTACAGGAAGCGGGCAGATTCAAGGTGTGTCTGGGGGTTACGGGTCCTGCTGCGGGGCGTCGGGTGTTAGGACCAAGGAAGGACCCCAGGTCCCGGCCTGAGCCCTGGGCAGAGGGGCGGGGTTGGGGGACAACAAAGGCTCCTGTTACTAGCGGTCTCAGCCCCACTGCCCCTTGGGCTGGTCCACCACCCCCACCCCCGCCTCCCAGTCCTAACTTTGCAGAGTTCCAAGTGATCATCTAGCTCTGTCTCCCCCAGATTGGGTTCTCCTGGGGGCACCCAGAGGGAGAGATTAATAAATGTGTGGAATGAATAAATTAATTCTCAGGCTCCTATTGGGGGATTTTGAGCAGGACATTCAGGCTTTAGTCAGGGGAAAGATACTCATTTATTAAGCCTCAGACACCCGCCCCCCCCTCCCCAGCAGCTCTGTGAGGTCAACATTATTATCATCCCCATTTAATTAATTAATTTTTGGAGTTTAGGTGAATTTTATTCTAAATTGGGTAAGAAACTAAACAACAAAACAAGTTAACTATTACATTCAATTTAATTACTGAATCAGTAAGTTTATATTAAAGTCCTTTTTTTTTTTTTTTTGCGGTACGCGGGCTTCTCACTGTTGTGGCCTCTCCCGTTGCGGAGCACAGGCTCCGGACGCGCAGGCTCAGCGGCCATGGCTCACGGGCCCAGCCGCTCCGCGGCATGTGGGATCTTCACGGACCGGGGCGCGAACCCGTGTCCCCTGCATCGGCAGGCGGACTCTCAACCACTGCGCCACCAGGGAAGCCCTGAAGTCCTTTATTTTAAGAATTAATTTCATTTATTTTGGGCTGCATTGGGTCTTCATTGATGCGTGCGGGCTTCAGTAGCTGTGGCACGTGGGCTCAGTAGTTGTGGCTCATGGGCTCTAGGCGTGTGCGCTCAGTGGTTGCGGCACACGGGCTTAGTTGCTCCGGGGCATGTGGGATCTTCCCGCACTAGGGATCGAACCTGTAGTCTCCTGCATTGGCAGGAGGATTCTTATCCACTGAGCCACCAGGGAAGTCCCCGTCCTATCTTTTTAAACCACTCAGTGATTTTTAATATTTAATACAATCAAACCTAATGAAAACTCTTTTTATATAAATCTTTAAAATTACTGGGAAACTAAAATTTAAATCCCATTCATAACTGCACTGCACAAATACTTGATATGCAATCATCTACATCTTCCCAAAGATGTTGTGGCTTATAGTAGGGTATTTTCTTCCTCTCCACCATAAGTTTACTGAACTTTCTCCTTTGTTTTCAGTTTTTTATTTTCTTCTACAATTGCTTCATATTCCTCTTCCATTTCTGCCAATTCTAGGTGAAGCAGCTCTATTTCTAGATTTTCTGGGGTAGCAGCTCCTAAGCAATGTTTTAAAAAATCCAAAGCACTATTAGGATTCTCTGGTTCTTCATATAAGATTACCAATACCTTGGTCAGCGTGTCCAGCACCCCCGACTTCTCCAAGTACCTCCATAACTGATGGGCGGCTTTGTAATGAGCCATAGTGAAAGCAGCAGCCGCGTTTCCATTTTATTTTTTATTTTATTTTACTTTTTCACTCCCATTTTATAGGGGAGGAGTCTGAGGCCAGGGAGGTGCCAATGCCCCCCTCAGAATGCTTAGAGCTCCCGTTCTTTTCCTCACACCTAGATCCTCCAAGCCTGGAGACCCTGCGGTGCAGCCAGGAACTCTGTGCCCAGATTCCCCACCCAATGCTTCTGGGACAGGATGCCCAGCCCAGGACCCTGGGATCAGCCTGAGACCGTTTGGGCCCCCCCTCCAGTCTATCCCACACACCCCCAACAGGCCAAGAGCGCCTTGCTCCATGGATGCCAGGCCCTGGCCCTGGGTAGCAGCTCCCGTTTCATGGCGGTTTGTAGGGTTCCCACCACAGGACATGTGGCAACCAGTGCTGGACAGAGTGGGTGTTGGTGGGGGGGCACTGACGCCAGAGTCTGGGCAGTGGGGATGGGGTCTGAGTCACTCCGCCTGGGTTAGACTCCTGCCTGTGTTGTGTGGCCACAGGTCAGCCACTCGCCCTCTCTGAGCCTCACTGAGGCTCACTGAAATAGGTTAATAAGACAGCCATGTACCTCAAGGCGGTTATGGGGATTCAGGGCATCACGTGCCTAGAAAGAACAGGCTGGGTATGCAATAAGCACTTAATAACCAACTGTCGTGATTGCGATCATTGGTCTTCCTATCTGTAAGGGGAGGCAGATGTTTCTGTTTCTCCCTGGGAACGGAATTTGGGGGTCTGCCTTAGGTCTCCCAGGAGCAGCGGGAGTCCAGCTGCCTGGGCAGGGCTGTCCTCCAGACTGTCCTTCCAGCCAGGCCCCAGAGTCCCAGCCTCAGGGCATCCCTGCACCCATTTCCTGTCTTTCAAGGGCAGCTCCGTGTCCAGGGCTGGCTCAGGGGCACCCAGAGGCAGCTCCATCTTCTCCTTGAGAAGCCCAGCTGTGTCCACGTCAGTTCGCTCTCCTTTGTCCCAGGATATGTTCACCACCAGGGCCTCTTGCTGGGACACCTCCTCCGGGAAGTCTGCCGGGCTGTTCCACTGCCAAACCTGGAGACGGACGGTGGGGTCAAGGCTGTGGGCAGGGCCCTATTTCTCATCCACACAAGGATGGAGTGGACCAGGTCCCTTCTGGCTTAATTCTCTAAAACCCGAGACTAATTCAAGGATCAGTTGGAAGGACCCCCCCCATTTCTCTTTGGAAAGTTGCCCCTTCTCCTCTCTTAGTTGACATGGTTGGACAGGGCAGTAGCCCCACGCCAGCTCTTGCCACTGGCATGTGATCCTGGCCCAGCCAATCAGAACACTCCTACCCCCTGGTTCTAGTGATAGGCTAAGGGATGGGCATATGACCCAAGCTGGGCCAATCAGTGATGTCCGAGAATTCTGCTCCAGTTAATGGGAAAAATGGATACCCTGCTTCCACAGGGGGAAGGCTGAGTCTGCCTGAGACAGAAGCCTGAAGGGAGGATAGCACCACAAAGAGATGGAGTCCTAGTTCCTGGATCCAGCCATGCCTGAAGCCCACCACCCTGGATTTTTTTTTTTTTCCTATCAGGTTCCTTTGTGGAACTCACTTCAGTTCTGTTTCTGCTACTAGTAAATGGCCCACACGAGGTTCCGCTTTGGGTTTCTATTTGCCTGTCTATAAAATTGGACAGGCTTTTGGAGTTTTTGCACCAGTGGGTTGGGGGAAAGTAAAATGAGTTAATGCATGGCCATTACTCTTCAGAACCCTGGTCCAGATATGGACCCAATAAACAAGACCTGGAATTAGAAAGGGGGCCCTTACCTGCTTCCCCTGGCTGCCAGAGAACTCGACGGCAGTGCTGGCACAAGGTGTGGGCAGGGGTGGGCACAGGTGCCTTACAGCCCTGGGGAAGGAGGAGAACTGGTCAGTGCTTCTGTTCGTTCTTACTTTTTAATTGTTCTGACTTATTTTTTTCATCTCCATTCGGTTATAATAAGGGGAGTGAGGATGTGGCCAAGGGGTCAGGGGTACGGGAGACTGATAGACCCGGATTGAAATCCCAGCACTGTCGCCACTGCTGGATGCCTGGGCCTGACTATCTGGGCCTCAGTTTCCTCATCTCGAAAGTGGACATAAAAACCTACTTGGGGTGGAGCAGTTATTACTATTCTTATTATCACTATTACAGATCATCTCGGGGGAAGGGGTGCAAGTTACCTGTTCAAGCCGAGGTACCCAAAGATTCCCAGGAGAAGGATGCTCACGAAGCTCCCAAAAGATGCGAGGAAGATGGACAAATCGGACAGCTCAGAAACCTGGACTTCTGGAAGCAGAAGAGCTTGGGCTGGGGGAGAGCCACCTCCCGCTTCTCATTGAGGAGGGAGTGGGAGGGGCGGGCCCTCCATCAACTCACTGCTGACGCTGGCATGCTGTGAATCCCTCTGTGCCTCAGTTTCCTCTTCTGTGAAGTGGGACCCCCCCCCCCCCACCCTGTGACTACAGGATAAAGCCCTGGCACACAATAAGTGCTCAGGACACTATAGCTCCAAGAGCCTGCAGGTAGGGCCCGTGTGGTTGCTCCCCCGGACCCAGACCAGCCCACCGCACACCCAGTCTGACTCACTGGTTCTCTTGGGACCAGACTTCACAACAAGGACAACAGGCAGGGACCGTGGCAGGAACAGGGATCATTTGGTCTCCAAATCTGTCATTGCCACACACCCCAAGACAATGGAGCCCACCTCCTTATGTTTGTGATGAGATACTCATTCATTCATATTCATTCATTCACTCAATAAATAGCCCCCCTGCTCCCTTCCTTTCCCCAGGAGCTCCAAGGCTGGGGGAGGCAGAGCCCACACAGACACCCACACACACTCCCAAGGCATCAGGCCAGGTAGGAGGGGCAGTGGGGGGTGCCCAGAAGGAAGCCTGGAAGGCTTCCTGGAGGAGAAAGCTTTTGAGCTGAGTTTTGAAGGATGAATAGGAGTTTGACAAGGAGACCAAACATTCCAGACAGAGAAGCCTGCAAGGAAAAGCCAGCATAAGAGAAGGTTCATGAGGGGAAGCTGCAGCAGAGGTGAAGGAGTTGGGAGCAGGTCAGCCTGCGACTTTCTCCTGAGAGGGATGCATGGGGAGCCATGGAAGGATGGAGGGTCAGGGCGGGACTGCTTGCTGACGTGTGGGATAGGGCAGTGCACTCTGGGTAAGTACCCGGGCCCCCCCCGCTCACTCACCGACGGTGAAGCGCAGGGGCTGGCTCCAGGCACCCCGCCACTTGGCTGTGTCTGCTCGAACCTGCACCTTGTAGGCTGTGGCAGCCCGCAGGCCCTGGAGGGTGATCTGGGTCTCTGTGGCATTCACTGACAGCTCTGTGGGCGGGAGGCAGCGTGTGTCCCTAAACCCCCTTTACTCTGGGCTCCACCCTGGGGGTGGGAGTAGGGGCTCACAGACATTTTGCTGAATAATCTTCCCTAAATGCACCCATTCACATCAAACTTATTTGGAAAATATTCTTCATCAAACTATTCAGTGAATGATGCTGTTTTTTCTCAAATTCTGACCAATTTGCCCTTCACTCGCTCCTAGTCCTCTGCTTTCCAGCCGCATCTGCCTTCTCCTCAGAGCTCCCTAAAAGGCACCAGGTTCAATCCCAAACCTCAGGGCCTTTGCACTGGCTGTTTCCCTGGCCTGGTTCACCCTTTCGCCAGATAACTACATGGAGGAAAAATGCCTAGAACCCTAAATCCATATTCGTTGTAAATATTCAAGAGGAATATTCTTCAAAAGAAATTTCGGGGAAGTTGGTACATTTGGCCAAATGGGCATTTGGTGCATAAACCTTCAGCAATTTGACTTTTGGCAAACTGCTTTTCAGCAAATGGGCTGCTTCCAGCTGTGCCACTATGAACAAGTCACCGACTCCCATTTGGCCTCATTTACCCCCTCTAAACAACGGAGGGTGACCAGGCTGATGGCAGAATGTCTATGTCTGATGTCAGAGCAGCCCCCGTTCCACCCTCCTCCCTCCTCCACCCCCCTCCCGCCCCTGTGCTGGGCTCGAGGAGGGAAGGCAGGATATAAACTCATGGTCTTGGCGGCCTGGCCTGCTGCTGCAGGAGATGGATGGGCGAGGCTGTATTCTCGCAAGGCTATGTTACCCAGTGGGGAGGAAGAGGCTCCCAATGTGGGAAATGACAGGAAGTTTCAGCCCTGGTGAGACCTGCCCTGTACATCCTCATTTCTTTCCCTCCTATGGGGCAGGAAGGGGCACCTAAGTGAGCTCAAATCCAAGCTTGTTTAACCTTTGGGCAGGTGAATCCCTCTCCAGGCCTCAGTTTCCCCGTCTGTAGAATGGAGACAGTCATCCCCGCTCCATGGGGGTTGCCGTCTAAAGGGCCAGTCAAGACCCTTGAGTCCAACTCTATTGTTCCATGGGTGTGAAAACCAAGGCCCAGAGAGGGACAGTGAGGTGCCCAGGGTCACACAGCAAGGCAGAACTCAAGGCCAGAGCCCTTCCTCCCCCAGCCAGGCCTGTGCTGCCTCACGTACCGGATACTTGGTTGCTGGCCTCATCCTGGCAGCGCACAACGTACTCCTTCAGGACGCCGGGGCAGGTGCTCAGCAGGGATGGTGTCCAGTCCACAGACACTGAATCCTGGCTGAGTTTCTTTACAGACACATGTTGTGGGCTCCCGACCTCCGAGGCTGCAACCAACATCCTTTACCACGGTCAGCTCCAAGGGTGCTGGTTGAGTACTTCCTGCCTGCCCAGCCTGCTACTGTCCAGAGACCCAGGGAACCTTGGCCACAGAGTCAGCTGTGTCTGCCAGTTCCACCACTCTTGGTGTCATCACTTCCCCTCTCTGAGCCTCAGTTTTCTTACTATATAATGGTGCAATGCCTCTCGGGGTATCTTAAGAGTTGACTGAGCTGACTTCTATGTGTCTGGCTTCTGGCCAGGGCCTGATATGCAGTAGGTGCCTCTAAATGGTATTCCCCCTTCCTGATACCCAAGGACACTGCCGAGTCCCCTGGGGAGACCACCCTGCAGGTTTGGGCCACTCACCATTGCCTCCAAAGTGGAAGGTGGACAAGACGGTGGACCACGAGGTGGGCTTCTCCGGGCGTGCAGAGGCAAAGATAGTGATGCGGTAACACTCCTTCTGCCACATTGCCCCAGATGCTTGGCTCAAGCTGTGCGTTGCTGGAAGGATTAGCAAGGGTCAGACCAGTAAATAGATTGTGTCCCCACGTCCGCCCCTGTGCCATCTGCCAGAAACTCTTAGAGCACTCCTACCCATGCTTTAAAGCCCTTGCACCAATGTCCCCTCCTCCAGGATTCCGTCCTCATGCCCCTCGCCACCCCATCCCCGCCCCTTCCCAACCTGTCCCCACCCCCTCCAGCACAGCTCCTGCTCTATGGCGCCGGGGTGTCTGCATCCAGCTCTGTCTCCCCTGGCTGGGAGCTCTTTGAGGACCAGGTTGAGGCTGAGGCTTCCTGGGGCCCCGGCCAAGACCACGTCAGAGAGTGAGAGGCTGCTTGGGCCATTTGGCACCCTCCCTTTCCCTCCAGAGGCCTCATTAATTTGCCACCTGCATCTTGCTAGGCACGGGTGAATGTTTAACAAACACCCTGGGACGTGAGACTCATTACCTGCTGGGGTGCAACTTTCCCAGGGCTGAGCCCTGACACCCCAGGATCCCAGCAGGAAGCTCCAGACCTGCATGAGTGGAAGGGTCTGTCTTGGCCTGTCCCCACCTCTGTGTGACCTTGCGCAAGTGGCAAGACCTCTCTGGGCCTCAGACACTCCACAAGGATGATGCCTGTAGGTTTGCGCTGACCAGGAGCTCTAATGGAGGATGCAGGGCAACCGATATTACGGTACCCATTCCATCAGGGTCCCGGTCCTGGGGTGCCGTCAGGGTGCAGGTGGCAAGGCTCTCATCCTGGCCCTGGGGCTGCCACTCAATGCAGTATGTCATGCCCTGGGCCTGGGCTGGCCAATGCATGGTGGTCCTGTTGGCTCTGGTACTGATATTCAGAACCCCTGGTTCTGGAAGAAGACAAGAGAGGCACATCAGAATAGCTGCCCCATGCTCCCCCCACCCCAAGGCTCCTATAGCCCCATCCCACCCTCTTGACAAGCTCTAGCCCCCCAGGGCCAGGAGTGTCTGTATCTGGCTCTGTCTCCCTACGCTGGGGGCTGCCAGGATGGGGGCTGAGCACAGAGGGGACAGCAGGGGCTGTTTGAATGAATCGAGTCCTCCCCCAGCCTGACTGTGGGTTCCCTGCCAGGATGCCCACAGTCAGTGCTCCCTATGCTGCCACTACTACCCTGTCAGGCTAGTGGGCATCTCCTGGTCCAGCAGATGCCTGGCCACCCACCACCCACCTTGCCCAGCGGTGGGTGGCTGTGGTGGAGGAGGAGCCTCCCGGCTGGACCAGAGCTCAGAGCCCCGAGGACAGACCCACTCAACGCCCTGGGCTCATCTCTCCACTCCCTACAGCAAGGCCACCTGTACCAACCTGAGCTGTGAGTACTGCTTCCAATTCTAGGGACAATAGCTATCATTTATTGAGTTCCGACTGTATGCGCCAGGCCAGTGCCGAGCATTTTACAGGTGCCACTTTCCCACAAAGTGGGACCGTGATTATCCCAATGGTATAAAAACTGAGGCTCCAAGTCGGAGAGCCACCAGCCCAATGTCACATAGCAAGGCCATGGCCCAAAGCAGACCAGGAGCTGACAGACTTGCCGCTGAGTCACCCTGGCAAGTGGCTTCATCTGTCTGAGCCTCAGTCGTCTCATCTCTGAAATGGGCATCATCCTAACAGCCCAGCTGGGTGCCCAGCAGGATCAGGACTAAGGTGAAGCGAGCAGGGCATGAAATTAAGGAGGCGCCAAAGAACTCAAAATCAACACTCTTCTAATGCAATATTTTTTTAAAAAATCAAAATGAACCTAAAAAGATGTACTGAGTGCTATTCACGGTTGCCAAACAAGGGAAACAGCTCAAATGTCCGTCAGTGGAAAAACAGATAAACAAAATGTGGCCCATTCACACAGTGGAATATTACTCAGCCATAAAAAGGAATGAAGCACTGATGCCTGCTACAATGTGGATGAATCTTGAAGACATCAGGCTGTGAAAGAAGCCAGACACAAAAGGTCACATAGTATATGATTAATTCTATGAAATGTCCAGAACAGGCAAATCCACAGAGACAGAAAGCAGATTGGTGATTGTCAGGGGCTGGGGGAGGGGGAGGGGGAGGGGGAGGGGGAGTGACTGCTAAGGGGGACGGGGTCTCCTTTTGGGCATGATGAAAAGGTTCTGGAACTAGACAGAGGTGATGATTGTACAACACTGTGAATGTAATTAAGGCACCAAATTGTACTTGTTAAAATGGTTCCTCTTGATATGTGAACTTTACCTCAATAAAATACATATGTTTATATACATACATATAAAGCCTTAATTTTTAAATTTTAGATTTTTTTTGAGGTAACACTGGTTTAAAATATTATAATAATAAAAATATTTCACGTGCACTTCTGAATATTTTGACCTCTGAATACCCTACTGTGTGCCCAGCATGAAAACTTTCGTTTCCGTCTGTCACCATAGAGTGGATCCCCTTTACCCCTCCCCTCCCCTTGCCTCTTCCCCTCTGGTAACCACTAATCTGTTCTCTATATCTAGGTATTCGTTTTGGTTCGTCCATCTAGTTAGTCAGTCAGTTGTTTGTTTGGTTGGTTGGTTGGTTGGCTGGTTGGTTGGTTTTTATATTCCACATCTGAGTGAAATCATAGGGTATTTGTCTTTCTCCAGCTGAATTGTTTCACTAAGCATAATATCCTCAAGGTCCACGCGTGTTGTCACAAATGGCAACATTTCGTTCTTTTTTATGGCCGAGTAGTATTCCATTGTATACATGCACCACATCTTTTTTGTCCATTCATCCATTGATGGGCACTTAGGTTGTTTCCATATCTTGGCTATTGCGAATAACGCTGCAATGAACATAGGGGTGCGTATATCTTCTCCAATTATGTTTTCTTTTTCTTTGGATAAATACCCAGAAGTGGAATTGCTGGATCATATGGTAGTTCTAGTCTTAATTTTCTGAGGAATCTCCATACTGTTTTCCATAGTGGCTGCACCAATTTACATTCCTGCCAACGGTGTATGAAGGTTCCCTTTTATCCACATCACCGCCATTGATTTTTTCATTGTGTATAAATATATGTATATATTTAATATATGTATACGTGTATATAAAATGAGCAAAATGTCTAGATTTTAAATAAAGACAGGATCAACCCTGTATTTGCACGGCCCTGCCTTGCTTGCCACACCCTGATCTTGGCCCTGGTCCTAATAAAACTTTATTTACAAAAACAAGTGTTTGGCCTGGGCCACAGTTTGCCAGTGAGAAATTTTTTAACTATTACACTATAGCGCTATGCATTTTTTAATGCTATGCATTTTGAATACTGACTTTACACACTCCTAAATTAGACATCACATTACATTTTCGTGCCTCACTCGCTTCACTCTAGTCTAGCTGAGGCTCGAGTACGTGCTCAGCTCCAAGAGGCCCCCCCACTGCCCAGCCAAAGGCACCTGAGTGGGTATAGGCAGGAATGTGCCATGTCTGGTTGGGACCGAGGCCAAAGCGATTCCGGGAAACGACAACCAGGTCATAGGCGGCACCCGAGAGGCTGAGCTTTTTCCGCAGGCGCAGGGTCCTCGTGGCCTTGGCCTTACATGGGCAGGACAGCATATGCAGGTGGACATGGTAGGTCACCTCCATGCCTGAGTCGGGCCCGAGGCAGCCTTCTGGAAGCTCCAGCTGGGGCAGCTGTTGTGAGTGTGAGAGATGGTTTGTGGGGACCTGAACATGCACCTCGTCCCCGTGGGTTGACATCAGGTTGCTGCCAACGAGCACAGGCTCATCCACGGGCCACAGCTCATGACACGTATGAAAATTTTTTTAAAAATAGTAAACCTCAGTGCTGGCCAGGCTGCTGGGAAACTGACACATCCACTGCTCATTGATTTAGGGGGAGGGGGGAATAATTCGGCAAAACCCACTGAAAGCCAGAGGAAAAAAATGTTTCTGTCTTTGGACCCAGTTACTTCGAGCCTGGACATTTTTCCTAAGAAAAGAAATTCAAATTATAGGAAACCTAGGACGAGAAGGAGCTTCACTACAGCTCTATCGTGCCAGCCCATTGGGGACCTGGCGGAATCAATTATGGTGAAGTCAGGGGTTGAAATGTATGGTGAGTTTGCCCCAACTCAGGCAGGGGATTTCCCCTCTGCACCTCAGTTTCCTCCTCTGGAAAATGGATTCATTCGACTGTACTTAATGAGTTGTTTGGGGGACTTCAAAAAAATCATCTCCCATCCAGACCAGCACAGTCAACCCCTTCCTGGCCTTCCAGCTTTCACGTGAGCCCCCCAAAATCTGCTCCCCCAATGGCTGCCTGAGGGAGCCTGTGAACACCTGAGTCCAGCCATATCCTTCCTCTGCTCACACACCCTCCATGGCTCCCCATTACCTTCAGAGTTCGACCCACAGTCCTTCCGGTCCCTACCACCTCCACGGCTCATCTCCCTCCTTTTAAACACTTCCACTCCAGCCTCTTGTCTCCTTCTCTCTGTCCTCAGGCCACCCCACAGGCCTGCGATGGTCCCATTACCTGCTCATGCAAGGTCACCTTCCTCCTCCCATCCGGGCGGAGCTGCTCCACCGAGAACCTCACCTTGGCCTGTGGGGGGGTTTCTGCAATGAGACAGCAAGACAGTGACACTGGGGGTGGGGTCCTTGCTCACAACGTCCTGCAGACCCTGGATTGGGACCCAGGACCTTTTCCTTCCCTCCAATGAAACACAGGATTCCATGGGTCGTTAAGTAGTTTTCAAAATCTGCAAACATGGAGATCCACTCCACGATAGTGTGAATATACTTAATGCAACTGGCTAAAAATGGTTAAAATGGCAAATTTTATATTATGTCTTTTTCTACTACAATTAAAAAAAAAAATCTGAAAACAGCCATCAGAATTGTTTCCCAGCAGATACGCACTTGGGTGGGCAGGAGGAAGCTCCAGCTCAAAGGGTAGGGGGACAAATGTTGACAGTCACTCCCCCCATCTCTCCCTCCCACCCCCACCTCGGGCCACGTCTCCACTCTGGAGCTGCCCTGGCTCCAGCTTCCTGTGTCATTTGGAAAAATCTGCCTTCACGACACAGCCACTTGCACCCATCAACTCCTTGTTCGGCTTTCAAAGAACAAAACCCACCAAACTCATTGGAAGGAGAGAAAGACTGATAAATGTTTTCTTTTTATTATGGATTTGCCACGTTTTACAAAGTGAAACTTGCCCACTGCCCTGCCACCTTGCACTAATTTTCCCTAATTTCTTCGGCAGCCTTATTTCTAACATCCATCACCTTAATGCTAACGCTCACCACCTTATTTCTAATACTACTACCATCTTTCTAACGCCTGTCTCCCTTCCTGTGGTCCAGGGTGCTCTCACCAGGGGGGATGCACACAGGGCTGCTCCAGCTGCTCCAGGGACCTCCGGAGACCCCTGGCCTCAGCCGTCGCCGCAGCTGGAATTCCTGGGCCGTGTCCATCTCCAAGGGGCAGAGGCATGACTCTGGGAAGAAGCAGATCAAACATCAAGCAAAGGGGCTGTCCCAAAGCCGGGAGCACCCAGGGCTTGGCACTGGTCACTCAGCCATCGTGCACATATTAAGCTCCAACTGTGCACATGCACTTATTGAGTGCCAACTGTGTACAAGCACTTATTGAGAGCTGATCATGTGCCGGACCCTGAGGACACAGCCGGAATTGGCCAGGTCCTGTGCTCTTGGGGCCTCAAGGATCACCCACTTCTTCTACTGTCCGGAGTTCAAGTCTCAGCAAGGCCATCTACTAGGGATGTGAACTTGGCCAAAGGCTTCACAAGCCCAAGCCTTTGTTTCCTCACCTGTGAAATGGGGATAATCCAAGACTGAGCTACAGGGAGGCGCAAACAAGCCTACAGAGAATTCAGCACTGGGTCTAGCACACAGTGGGTGCCTAATTAATGCTAACTTGCTACCGCTGTCATTGTCACTATTATTCTCACCGAAGCCAGCATCATCCTGATGTCCACAGTCGCCCTAAAACAAGACCATATTTATACATTGTTTTACACTTGGGTGTTGAAAATTGTAGCTTTTTTGAAATTTTCAACAATTACTTTGCTAAATGTAACATGGAAGCCTGGATTGGATCTGAGAACAGAAAGAGGACATTCTTGGAAAAGTGGGTGATAATCCAAATAAACTCTGGAGTTTAGTTCATAGCAAGAGACCAGTGACAGACAGACTTGGGAACGAAAGCCATTAACCTGTGGGGAAGCCGGGTGAAGGCTCTATGTACTTCTTTGTAACTTTTCTGAAAATCTAAGATTATTCCAAAATAAAAAACTTTTGTTTTTGTTTTTTTTAAAAGAATTATTTGGGGGAATTTCCTTGCAGTCCAGTGGTCAGGACTTGGCACGTTCACTTCCGGGGCCCGGGTTCGATCCCTGGTCGGAGAACTAATATCCCACAAGCCGTGTGTTGAGGCCAAAAATTAAAAAATAAAATAAAATAATTATTTTAGGAGGCAAAATTATATTTTTATAATTTCCTAAAAAAATACTTTAAGAGACAAAACCTATCTGTTTGTGGTGTCGTGGATGAGGAGAGGCAAGTTTAGGACCCAGCTAGCCCCACACTCCCCCGGCTGATGCTGAGAGGTCCCTGGACATCCTGAGCTTCGGTTTCCTCATCTGCAAAGGGGGGCTGAGAGGGTCCACTGCAGAGTGTGTTAGGGGGCTGGAGATAAAAAGCAAAGAGATGCCCCTCCCCAACAGGAGTCCCATGTCACCTGTCCCTGACTGATCCGAACCCATTCACTTGATGGGAAAACTGAGGCTCAGGGAGGGGCACAACATTTGGAGGGAAAATAGGGCCCAAACTGAGGCTACTCCCTGGACTCAAGATATTCCCAGGCTGGGGGAGGGGGAGACACCACAATTCAGAAGCTGGGTGGGTGTTCTCTGTCTCTCCCAAACCAGGGACTCCTTGGGGACTTGGTCAGGGCTGAGGTTTCTTGCAAGCCTAGGCTTGCCCTGCTTGCAGGGGACAGAGGGGAGAATAGAGTAGCTCAAGCATGGATGAAGGTCCAGAGAAGACATACAGATGGCCAACAGGGACACGAAAATGTGTTCGACGTCACTAATCATCAAGGAAATGCAGATCAAAACCACAACGAGATACCACCTCACACCTGTCAGAATGGTTATCATCAAAAAGGCAAGAGATAACAATTGTTGGTGAGGATGTGGAGAAAAGGGAACCCTGTGCACTGTTGGTGGGGATGTAAATTGCAGCAGCCACTATGGAAAACAGAGTGCAAGTTCCTCAAAATATTAAAAATAGAGCTACCATATCATCCAGCAATACCACTTCTGAGTATCCATCCAAAGAAAAGCAAAACACTAATTGGAAAAGATACATGCACCTTCATGTTCACTGCAGCATTATTTACAGCAGCCAAGATGTGAAAGCCATCTTAGTGTCCATCGATGGATGAATGGATAAAAGTTGCTAAGAGAGTAAATCTTAAAAGTTCTCATTACAAGAAGCAAAATCTGGAACATGCCTGTGTGGTGACGGATGTTAAACAGACTTATTGCAGTGATGATTTCACAATGTATACAAATATCAAATCGTGTTGTACACTTGAAACTAATATGATTTTGTATGTCAGTTACATCTGAATTTAAAAAAAGGAGGGACTTCCCTGGAGGTCCAGTTAAGACTCTGTGCTCCCAATGCAGTGGGCAGGGGTTCAGTCCCTGGTCGGGGAACTAAGACCCCACATGCCACACAGCACGGCTTAAAAAAAAAAAAAAAATAGAAAAAAAGAAAGGAGGGAGGGAGGGAGGAATGGTGGAAAGGTAGTTTCCTGGAAGAGGTAGCCCTTGAGCTGGACCCTGAAGGTGGGCTGGATTCACATGTGCTCAGATACAGAGGAGGGCATGCAGGTGGAAGGAACTGCATATACCAAGGCAAAGAGGCTGGGAATCCAGGGCATAGGCAAAGAATGATGGCCATTCAAAAAGGGGCCAGAGAAAGCATGAGGCAAGTGAGGGAAACTAGGGCCAGCTGAAGATAAGGATGACTTACTGAGGGTAGTGGGGAGCCACGGAGGTTGTGTGTGAGCAAGGGAGATCACAATCAGATCTTCACGTCAGAGAGACCCAGAGGCTAAACATGGGGCAAGAGCGGAGGCCACTTGAGAAGGGTGATAGATACAGAGATTGCAAAACTGATGGGAGAGGTGTGAGGGTGCCCTGTGCCTGTGCAAACCCCTGATCTGGGGAATAAACTCACCCACTTCCACGGGCTGCCAGGTGTCCGGTGCCGGAACTGTACCTCAGCACCATCCTGGTGGGCTGGGGTCTCCCACTCCATGAGCAGCTGCCCCGCTGACCTGGACACCTTGATGTTTCCTGGGGGAGGGTCGTATTTAACTGGAAGCAGAGTTGGGGGTTGGGAAGGGGAAGCCGGCATGTGTGTGAGCCGTTGGTCCTGAAAACTCTGGAAAATCTTCCCATGATCCTCCTGGCCCATAGTAAACCACCAAGCTCCCCAAATTTGAATCAGGGACACCTCTACAGGTCCCATCTAAGCCTGGGGTTCTATCTAAGCCTGAGGTCAAAGAGTTAAGATTTATACACAGGATCCTATTAGTAAAGGTGTCTTTAAAATATTAATACTCATTGCTGACAAGGCTGTGGTGAGACAGGCACTTTTGTAAATTGCTGGTGAGAGGGTAATTAACTGATTCTATTTTTTTTCTGAAGGACTATTAGGGAAATCTTACTAACTTTTTAAGCCCACTTCAAGGAGCCTGGCCTGAGGAGAGACATCTATCATGCTTTCTGCATCTCGGTCATACTGTGCTTGATTCCAGCTCAGGGTCTTTGCACTTGCTGTATCCTCTGTTTTGCTGTATCCACACTTCCCCATCTTTATTCCTACTGGATCTTTTTCATCCTTGAGCTGGAGCCCTCCCTGACCTCCCAGCAGTATCTCATCATGTGTAACGATCATGCCTTGTTCATCACCCTACATGAATCTGGGCTCCATGAAGGCAGGGACAGGGTTGAGATTAGGGTGAGGAGAGTCAGGCAAGGTTGTACAAATACAGGGTCAGATCCTGTCTTTATTTGAAGTTCTGGGGAATTCTCTGGCGGTCCAGTGGTTAGGGTTCTGCACTTCCACTGCAGGGGGTGTGGGTTCGATCCCTGGTCGGGGAAATAAGATCCTGCGTGCTTGTGCAGTGCGGCCGAAAAAAAAAACAAAAACCTGATATTTGATTTGTCATGGCTTTTTTTTTTTTTTTTGCATTAATATTGATTTTTTTAAAATGTTGCATCATGGGACTTCCCTGGTGGTCCATGGGTCAATACTTCGCACTCCCAATGCAGGGGACCTGGGTTCGATCCCTGGTCAGGGAACTAGATCCCACATGCATGCTGCAACTAAAAGATCCCGCATGCTTCAACAAAGAACCCTCATGTGGCAACAAAGATCCTGCGTGCCACAACTAAGAGCGGCACAGCCAAAAAAAAAAATAAATATTAAAAAAGAAAAGTTGCATCATGATATGGTTTATAATGACTACTGAGGTTTTTTGGCACCCCCATAACATTCTGTGGCCAAGGAGCGTACCTCATTCATCTCACCCTTGTCCCAGCCCTGTTCTGTGACCTCCATTGGCCTTGCCCATGTCCCCTGTTGACTGAGCATGGCACTCAGTAGCAGTTCAAAGAGTATAAACTAAGTATATGTTATTGATTCGTGAAAACAGATTTTAAAGACCGAACACAGGGGACTTCCCTGGTGACGCAGTGGTTAAGAATCCGCCTGCCAATGCAGGGGACACGGGTCCGATCCCTGGCCCGGGAAGATCCCACATGCCGCGGAGCAACTAAGCCCGTGCGCCACAACTACTGAGCCTGTGTTCTAAAGCCCGCGAGCCACAACTACTGAGCCCGTGTGCTGCAACTACTCAAGCCTGCGCACCTAGAGACCGTGCTCCGCAACAAGAGAAGCCACCACAATGAGCAGCCAGAGCATCGCAACGAAGAGTAGCCCCCACGCTCTGCAACTAGAGGAAGCCCACACACAGCAATGATGACCCAATGCAGCAAAAAAACAAAACAAAAAAAAAAATTATAAGACCCAACAGGGTCTTGGCCACATTACAGTATCAAGGAGAAACGGAAGCTACCTACATGCTCATCAGTAGGGGATCCGTTAGGGGACCATGAAAGACTCTGCCAGGTTACATGACAGAGTTGGATGTAAAAACAGCAGGCAGTATCCAGCCCCTTGCCAGGGACCCAGAATTCCCTCAGGTCTAGGCTTGTGGACCAGAGGCTTCTCTGGGTGAGGAAGTGGGAGTGGAGAGGAAGAGAACAGGGTGCTGACCTGAGCTGTAGAGGTTCAGGGTAATGTTGGGGGACTTCTCTGTCCAGTTGGCAGCCCGGGATTCCACCCAGAGAGTGACAGCGTGGAGCACGGATATGCCATCCTGGTCGGAGAACTGCAGCTTGGTGGCTGAGCCTGCAGCAAAGTAGCAACAGCGCCCAGGCTTGAGGCTGCGGGAAGGAGGGTATCGGTACTGAGTCTCAGCGGCCACAGCAGATGATGTGCATCACTTCCCAGCATCCTTTTCTTCCCCTTTTACCGCTGCTCCCCAGCCTGGGGTTTTCTTAGGGATCAACTTAGGACTAAGGGGTTTGGAGGATCCCAGAATCTCCTAACATGGGCTGCCACAGAGGGAGGGAAGAAATGAATAGATGGATGTATAAGTCACAGGGTGAGGATGAAGGAAGGACCACAGGGATCCTAATTGCCGCCCAAACTGGATACCCACCCATGCTGACCCCACAACACAGATCCCCAAGCCCTCCCTTCTGACATGAGAAACTGAGGCCCAGGAAGAGGCAAAGACACTGCCGAGCTCATACATCTGAGAGTAGAGGCAGGGGGTCAGGAGCAAAGGCAGGATCCTCACCAGCATCTCAGGAAGTGGCTGACCCCAGCTGCGGGGCCCTCATATTCCCAGGAACATTCGTAACCAGCGTTGCTGAGTATCCGGTAGCAGTTTAGGTCCCGGGGACCCGAAGCTAAGCCTGGAGGTTTGAGAACAGATTAGAGTGTGGGGGGGTGGGATCCCCAAACTGACACACCCCAGAGAGGAATCTTTGTGACACTTATGCAATCCGGTGTCACCTCAGCCTAAACACGCTGTGACTTCCAGCACCTTCCTGTGCCCTTCCCGCCTGTCTCCTGCCATCTCCCTTGCATCTCCTCCTCCAGCCACTTCAGCCTCTTCACTGGTCCTCAAACACACCAGGCTCACTCCTACCTCAGGACCTTTGCATGTGCTATGCCCCCTGCCTGAAATGTCCTTGGCCCAGAGCTTGACATTCCAATTTCTCCTTCAGTGTCACCTCTTCAAGCACTAGGCTATTTGAAGCAGCCCCCTCCTTCTCCATCCCTCACCCTGCTGTTTTTTTCCTAGCACGTCATTGTATGCAGGATATGCATTTATGTGCCTCTTGTCCACCTCCTGCACTAGGCTGTGACCCCAGGAGGACAGCTGGGCTCGCAGCTGATTCCTTCATGTCTAGAACTGTGTCTGCACATAGTACGTGCTTGGTAAATATTTCTGGAACAAAAGAATAGATGAAACGCCTTGCCCCGTGGCAGATTTAGTGAGTCTGTTACAAGCATGAATGTTCCAGCAATGCTTGCCTCGGAGCAACTTCAAAATGTTTAATAGCTTCTTAGCCCCACATGCTGACCAATCAGGACGGACACAGACACCAGTCCTGCGACCCTGTTACGGAGTAGATGAGGCTTACAGAGGTGACTGCTCCAGGACACCTGAGTTTGGTGAGGCCAGGCCATCAGGCTGTCGGGTTGGGGCTCCTGAGACCCCAGTCTTTGGCTGGGCAGGAGGGAGCTGAGAGAGTGGCTGCTCGGGATGGGTCAGTCAGAGCCCAGTACAACCCCTTCCTCCCACGATGGGGAGCTGCCCCAGACCTGAGTCTGCATCCGGATACGGTGGATCCTGAAAACAGCACCCCATGGTGCCACAGGCTTCAGCTGCAAAGGCAATGAAGAGATAATGACAGTCTCAGCCTTTCACTGCAGGGGAGGGGGGCTTGCCCAGTGACCATCCATGCACCTGCCCACTTTCCCATCCTTGCACCCACCCACCCATCCACCTTTCTATCCATCCATCCATCCATCCATCCATCCACCCATCCACTCATCTATTCAGCCATCCATCTTTCCACCCACCCACCCACCCATCCATCCATCCATCCATCCACTCACCTATCCATCCATTCATCCATCCACCCATCCACACTCATCTATCCATACATCCACCCATCCATCCATCCACCCACCCATCCAGCTCTCGGGCCGCTCCTCTAAAGCAATCCAGGGTCCCCTGTACCTCTCCCTTTTGCTGGTCTCCAGCCCTGCCTGACCTCTAAAAGCCCTGAAACCTTGCTGATCTCCTGTTTACAGAGAGGGAAACTGAGGCACAAAGAAGTTGCCCGAGGTCATGCAACAGCAGAGCTGGGATGAGAGTCCAAACCTAGTCATCTGCTGGGGGCTGGGTCCCTTCCCATTCGATTCCACAAGATGGAGAGAGAGTATGTATATTACGTACACTGGGTACATAACACTATTATTTATATATATATATATATATATATATATATAATATATATATACTTGGTCTTTATCCCTTCCTTAGCTATTTCTCATTAAACTCTGGGATGTGGGAAAGATTCAGAGCTTCAGCCCACCCCACAGAAGACAAAATCAAGACCGGAGGGGAGATGCCCAAGTCTGACATCAGAATCCATGATCATCCAGCTCACATTTGATAGAGGGAAAGACTGAGGCCCAGAGACACAGAAACAACCCTGGGAACCGGGTCCACAGCCCTCCACATATACACACACAGCCCCCCGCCCCGGCAAGAAGAGCCATAGGGGACTACTCCAGGGTAGGGGACTCACCGCCCTGCCGGGGTAGCAGGAGGAGAAAGAGGGAGACCAGCCTGGTCACCCGCTGCCCCATGAGGTCCTCGAAGAGGGTGGCAATCCCAGACGAGCTTCTGTGCTGCTGGAGAGGCCCCAGCCACCCAGTCCTCACCCAGGAACACATTAAAGCTTAGCAAGAAAAACTAAAAGGAAAAAAAAAGTTAGTTGTCATGGCCCCTCCCAGGGCAAGTCAAAGTGAAAAAGAAACCCAGGAAGTCAGCCTGGGCGTGGTGGCCTCATTCAGACCACAAACACACCCGAGCCCTGGACCCTTGAGCCCTAGGTCCGGGGGGTCTTCTCTGCTGGCCCCAGACTGAAGCTGGACACTGGGTGAGAGCCCCATGGGTGGCCTAGGGCTCTGTGCCCTTGGCCAGGTCTCCAGCCCTCTCTGGTCCACTTCTGAGACTTAGGAGCTAAATGGGAGGCCAGGGTCTTCAGACATCAGAGTTCACTCTCCCAGTAAATTGTTATGAAGTGCTTGCTGTAGGCTGGGCCCTCCAAAAATTTCCACCTCCCCATTTCCCGAATTCCAGCCTCAGGGCACCCTGGGTTCCAGGTCTGGAAGAGTCTCCTTGCTTCCTTCAGACTCAACTTTGTCTTTTCTCTGTGTCTTTTTCTCAGCCAGAGGTGGAGAGGTGGGGGGGGGGGGGAGGGGGGTGGTCTCAGTTTCTGTCAACAAAGGCCCAAAATGTCCATGGAGAAGAGCTGATTCATGCTACCAAGTGGATGAACCCCCAAAACAACAGGCTGAGTGAAAAAAGTCAGACACAGCAGCCCATATGTTGTATGATTCTATGTATAAGAAATGTCTGGAACAGGCAAATCCACAGAGACAGAAGGTAGATTAGTGGTTGCCAGGGGCTGGGGGAGGGGAACGGGGAGTGACTGCTCATGGGGATGGGGCTGCATTTTGGGGTGCTGAAAATGTTTTGGAACTAGACAGAGGTAATTGTTGTACCATATAGAGAATATTCTAAATGTCACTGAACTGTATATTTTTAAATGGTTAATTTTATGTTATGTGATTTTCACCTAAAAAAAAATGTTCTCGGAGCCCAGGTGGGAAAAGAACAGGGTAAGGGTCTCTCCTGGGGGAGAGCATCTGGGGAAACTGAGGCCCAAGAGGCCAGGAGGAAGCCCATTCTCTGAGAGCCAGTCCTGAGGGGCAGCTGGGCTGGCCAGGGTCAGGCGCCCAGCAGGCCATGAAGTCAGAGCCATCGGAACAAAGAGGCAGTGTTCCAGGCCTGGCACAGTGGGGACGGGGACCCTGTGACCCTGCACAGAGCAGTCTTCACAGGCAGCAGGGCCCAGGCCAGGCCAGGGGGCGGAGTAGGTTTGAGGCCTGGGGGAGGGTCAGAGACAGAGAGAGACAGAGACACAAATGGAGAGAAACATAAAGATAGAAGGGACCATTGGAGATAGGGGTAAACCCATGGCCCACCTCTCGATGATCCTGAGACCCCTACATCAGGTGCCCCATTTTGCAGATGGAGAAACTGGGTCCAGAGACACCCAGACCACTCAGGGCCCCAGCTAGAGGTGAAAACATGGATGCAAACCCTGAGGCAGGGCACCCCCCACAGTGGGGCTGAGCTTTGCACCTTCCAGAGTAAGACCCATGCCCCGGGGCTACTCCCTACCTCCCACCAACCCCCCTCCCGAAAGTTGGGCCTCCCAGGCCTCAGCTTCCCCATCTGCAAATGGGCTAGAGTGTGGATAAAAGAGGGTTGCTGCCCACCAGACAGCCAGTATGATTTATCACTCTTTGGCGGCTCACAGTGGCCTCTGCGCTTGTCACACCTCTTTCCCATCCCCCCAAAGTTAGAGCAGTCACTGGAAAAACGTCAAGGGGGGTGGGGCAGAGCTGGACACAGACACCCCCAGCTCCTTGAGGTCAGGGGCTGGGTGCAGGGAGGGGCAGAGGTTAAGGGGGTCCTGCAGGGGACCAAGGAGGGCTGCCCAGAGTAAGGAGGTCTTGAACTGGCTTTGTAGAATTAAAGGGCATTCCCGGCAGAGGTCACAGAAGAGGCAAAAGTTTGGGGGACATGATTTGGGGAACAGCAAGATGAACGTGGCAGGTCTGGGGCTCCATGGGAGAGACGAAGATGGTAAGGGGGGCCAGGGCCTTGAGTGCTGGGCTGAAGGGCTGGGCTTTTTCCCAAGAGCTTTTTCCCAAGGAGCTATGGCAGGAGTGTGAGAAGGATTCCAGCCACTTGTCAGGTGTTGTTTCTACCCTTTTTGAAGTCACAGTTGGAAGCTCACCTTGAGGTTCACCGCAGCCCACCTTCCCCGTGCCAAATCTTTATACTCCCACCTCTCTTGGCCTGCCTGCCACCTACTCCAGGAAGCCCTCCCAGCTGCCCCAGAAGCACACGTGGGATATGTCCCCAGAGCTGTCCCACTTTCAGATGCCCCACAAACTGGGGGGAGGGAGAGGCAGGAAGGATAGGGTCATAGGCCGCCCTCCCCAGGAAATGGTAATGGGAAGAACCACAGAACTTCCCCACCCCCTCAGCTTCCGCCTTCTGGGGGAAGGACAGGTAGTAACCTTTAGCCCGAGAAGGGCTGAGCTTCTCTCCATGTGGTCAAGAGACCTGGTGCCCCTGAGGGGCATCTAAGGAGGATCTTGAAGGATGAGTAGGAGTTGGCAAGGAGAAAATCCATGAGTTCATTTAACAAACACATTTATTAATAAGAACATTTTTCACCAATAAGAACATTCTTCATTTACTCAACCAGGACTTCCTGAGGCCTCCAGAGGATCAACTGAGGATGCTTTAAAGAATACATAGTGGTGATCATTTTGTAAGATATAGAAATATCAAATCAATATATTGTGCACCTGGAACTAACATAATGTTGTAGGTCAATTATAATTCTTTTTTTTTTTCTTTTTTTCGGTACGCGGGCCTCTCACTGTTGTGGCCTCTCCCGTTGCGGAGCACAGTCTCCGGACACACAGGCTCAGCGGCCATGGCTCATGGGCCTAGCCACTCCGCGGCATGTGGGACCTTCCCGGACCGGGGCACGAACCTGTGTCCCTTGCATCGGCAGGCGGACTCTCAACCACTGCGCCACCAGGGAAGCCCTATAATTCGATTTTTTAAAAAAGAATACATAGGGGAACTCCCCTGGAGGTCCAGTGGTTAAGACTCCGCACCTCCGCTGCAGGGGACATAGGACATCGATCCCTGGTTGGGGAACAAAGATCCTGCATGCCGTGCAGTGTGGGGCCCCACCCCCACCCCCCAAAAAAAGAATACATAGGTGGGACTTCCCTGGTGGTGCAGTGGTTAAGAATCCACCTGCCAATGCAGGGGACATAGGTTCGATCCCTGGCCCGGGAAGATCCCACATGTCCCAGAGCAACTAAGCCCGTGTGCCACAACCACTGAGCATGCACTCTAGAGCCCGCGAGCCACAACTACTGAGTCCGCATGTCACAACTACTGAAGCCCGTGCTCCACAACGAGAAGGCACCGCAATGAGAAGCCCGCGCACCGTAACGAAGACCCAACGCAGCCAAAAATAAATAAATAAAAATCTAAAAGTAAATAAGTACATATATTTATTTTTTAAAAAAGAATACATAAGTTACCAAGAAAAGAACTCATTCATTCACTCCCTGATTACACTCCCTGATACTCTTCATGGAGATATTTGAGGAAGGTTTTGATGGATGTGTAGAAGTTTGCAAGAAAAAAATCTATTTATTCAATAAATGTTCTCTGATGATTCTCAAAGAGAATTTGAAGTGGATTTTGAAGGATAGGTGTTCACCGTGGAAAAATTGCATTCAGTCAGTCCTCCAGTCGGTCAGTCAATAAATGCTCCCTGTTGCCCTTTGAAGAGGTCATTTGGGAAGGGGTTCTGGGAAGAAGTTCTCCAGATAGATCACGGGCATTTGAGACCTCTCTGGTGGCTTCCCCTCCAGCAGCTCCCCATCTGTCCAGCCCAACCACCTCTAGTACAGGGAACCTCTCTTTCCTCAGGGTTCCAGCCAAAGTCCCAGGGCTGGAACCCTGAGGGCTGAGCTTGAGTCACATCTCCATCTTGAACCAATCACAGTGACTGAGATGGATAAGGACTCTAGGTCACATGTCCACCCCAGCTTGGATTACAGAACTTTTAGGCAGAACTAGCCAGAGACAGAAAGTTGGCCATGGTAGGGTGTAAGCTTCACCTGGGGTATGCAAGCTCCAGATGAAGTCCATTTATTGTAGGGTTGTCAGATAAAACACACAACATCCAGTTAAATTAGAATTTCAGATAAATAACACATAGCTTTTTAGCATATCTATGTCCCAATTATTGCACAGGACATATACTGAAAAAGTATTCATTGTTTATGTGAAATTAAATTTGACCAGGTGTCTGTATTAGTTTGGTAGAGCTGCCATAACAAAGTATCACAGACTGAAATCACAGAGTGATTTCAACAACAGAAATTTACTTTATTATAGTTTTGGAGGCCAGAAGTCCAAGATCAAGGTGTCGGCAGGTTTGATTTCTTCCAGGGTCTCTCTCCACGGCTTGAAGATGGTATCTTTTCCCTGTGTCTTCACGTGGTCTTCCCTTGTACAAGTTTGTATACTAATCTCCTCTTATAAAGACACCAGTCATATTGGATTTGGATCTACCCACATGACCTCATTTTAGTTAATTACCTCTTTAAAGGCCTTATCTCCAAATACAATCACATTCCGAGGTACCGGGGGTGAGGATTTCAACTTATGAATTTTGGGAGAATGCAATTCAACCCATAACAGTGGCTGCTTTGGAAAACGGTCTGGTAGTTTTTGAGAGTATTTAAATGTAGAGTTACCATAGGACCCAGGAATTCCACTCCTAGGTATATACCCAAGAGAATCGAAAGCATATGTCCACACTAAAAGTTGTACCTGAATGTTCACAGAAGCACTCTTCACAATAGCCAGAAAGTGGAAAAACTCAGATGTCCACTAATGGATGAATGAGTAAACAAAATGTGTCGATCCATGCAATGAAATATTATTCAGCCATCAAAAGGAATGAAGTAGTGGCGTTTGCTGCAACAAGGATGAATCTTGAAAACGTCTTGCTGAGTGAAAGAAGCCAGACACGAAAGGCCACATGTTGTATGATTTCATTTATGTGAAATGTCCAGGACAGGCAGATCCACAGGGACAGAAAGATTCGTCTTTAACAGGGGCTGGGGGAGGGAGAATGGGGAGTGACTGCTCACTGGTATAGGGTTTCTTTTGAGGGTGATGAAAGTGTTCTGGAATTAGATAGTGGTGATGATTGCACACCCCTGTGAATATGTTTAAAAACCACAGAATTGTACACTTTAAAAAGGTGCATTTTATGGTAGGTAAATTACATGTTAATTTCAAAATGTGTGTGAGAAAAGTCAATTTGGCCTTGGAGTCCTGTATTTTTATGTGCTCAATCTGGCCACCATAACTTGGTGGGACACTACTGTACCTCACAGGCGATTAGCCAGAGACCTTAGCTAGGGTTCCCTCCAATCTGAGAACATACTCTAATGTCCAGCTCGAACAGTTGGTAACCAAGGGACCCTGCAGCTGCAGAGACAGTGGGAGTCCTAGTGAAAGAGAGAATATGGGTGCCACCTTGGGACCTTGGACTTTTCCCAGCCTCCCTTTCCCTTCTGCAAAGTCAGGCTGAACAATTATCATCAGATACCTGTGAGAGGAGGTCCTCATGAGGCACTTAGTCGGGTGCCCAATTGGCGCTCGGCAAAGGCAGCCATCCTCAAAAAAGAAACTGGTAACTACAGTGGCCACCTATTCTTGTAAATAAAGTTTTATTGGGACAAGGGCCAGGCTTGGAGTGAGGCAAGCAGGCAGGGTCGTGCAAGGGCAGAGTCTGATCCTGTTTTTATTTAAAATGTTCATGTCTAGCTCATCATGCATTTTTGTATTCGTTTCGATTTGTTAAACTATTGTATTAAAATGTTGTGTATCTTCATTACTGACGTTTTTTGTGGGCGCTTCTTAAATTTTGCACAGACGTGAGTGCCCCACTCGCCTCACCCTTGTTGTGTGCCCCCCGGGGCGGGGAACATGGATTAACTTTTCTGAGCCTCAGTTTCCTCATTTGCAAAATGGGGATAACTCTCCCTTCTAGGAAGATTCATTGAAAAATGTTTACTTCTAGGCTCTGGGGGGGGGGGGGCGGGGCCTGAAAGGGCGGGGCAGGCTCGCTCGAAGGGGGCGGGCCTTTCGAGACCAGCTCTCGGAGAGGGGCGGGGTCAGGCCTCGTCAGCTGACCGCTTTGGCCAACGGCAGGGTGTGGCGGGGCCTGGCAGACTGAGACGGGGCAGGGCGCAAGCGAGCATTGCGGACTAGCCGGCGATGGACGAGCCGAGCCTCCTGCGGCGCCGTGGGCTCCAGGTGAGGCCCCTGCGCGGGCGGGCAGAGGGCGCAGGCGGAGTGAACCTGCTTGGGTGCCGGGGTCGGGGCTTTGGCGAACCTGCTTGGGTGCCGGGCTCGGGGCTTTGGCGGACCAGGGGAAACTGAGGCGGAGGGAGGTGCGCGCTCCGGAGACTCCCACTTGTCCACCCGCATCTCAAAGTGCTTTTCGCCTGTTGGGAAGAGGGTATGTCCATTTGACATATGGAGAAACTGAGGCTCCGTGGGAGAAAGGGGCTGAGGTTTCGACCTCTCCACCAGCAGCTCTAATCATATGAGCAGCGACAGCCTTTGAGCGCTCACCATAAGTTCATCTCGTTGTGTCAATACTTTTACTAGTGCTATATTAATATTAATTAATGTGTATTAATACATGACTCGTGCCTTCGCAGCGCCACCGCAGCCCTGCCTCAGCTCACCCCTAAGGCAAGATGGGGAGGCTGGGGATGTCAGTCCGCCCTTTCGTCAGATCAGGAAACTGAGGCTGGAGTCTGGGAAAGTCACAAACCCCAGGTCGCACAGCAGGGATTCAGTCCAGCGACCTTAACCAGCTCTCAGGTGCACAAGCCACTGCCAGCTAGCTCTGTGGCCTGGGTGGGGGTGGGGAGGCTGAGGCGTTGGGAGGCACTCTTGGGTCTCCCGACCTCAGTTTCCCCATTCATTAGAAGGGCCCTCCTTTTCTGACCACTGGCCCCCGGTTTGTGTTCGGGAGGCAGCGCCACCAGGAGATAAGCAAAAAAGGCATCAGACCTAGGGGAGGCTGACATTCTAACGCACGTGACCCCGCGGCGGCAACTTCCTTGACCTCTCTGGACCTCAGTGTCCCCATCCATCCAGTGGGAATTTAGACAATCTAGCCGTTTCCCTCTGGGGCTTAGACCACACCCGTAAGAAGCCACCAGTTGCAAGTGGGGGAACCCGGGATTCATCATTTACCCAACAAACGTTTGTTGAGTGCCTGCTGTAGTCCCCCGTCCCACCCCACCCCCGTCCCCCTGGAGAGGCGGGGGATGGGGGGGTTCACCCCTGGAACCGCCCTCCTGGATCTCCCAGCCTGTTGGGGGAGACGAATGCCTGAGCAGCAGTGACCCCGCACAGGTGTCAGCTGCGATGGGGCACGCTCAGGCACCCCTGGAGAAGGCGGCTGAACCGAGGGTTGCTGGGTGGCCTTGGGACAGAGGAAGCAGCCACTGGTGGCAGGGCAGGGAGTAGGTGTTTGGGGAAATGAATGAGGCTCAGAGAAGCTAGAAAGTAGGGGATGGGGTGGGGAGGTGGGCACTGAGGCCGAGGAGGGAGGGGAAAGGCAGGCCTTGAACCCCAGCTGCGGAACTGCGAACTTGTTGGGAGGTGAAGGAAGAGCCACATGTGTTTCGGTTGGGAGTCGGGGAGGGTGTGGGTAGAGCTGCAAGGCAGAGACCCTGAGGACATGCGGGGGGCGGGGGGAGGGACCGTTGCCAGAGGCAGGAGTCGGGGGCCTGAGCATAGAGGAGGGGGTGCAGCAGGACTGGTTTGCAGTGGGGTGTTGTGGGGAAACAAGCCCCGCCCGGAGCCCCAGATAGAATTGAGCCCTGCCTGCAGCCTCTTAAAATAGAGAAACCGCCTTCGGGTAGGCGAATGGGGGGTGCAGCTGACGTCAGAAACGGGGGGGTTGCTGTTCCATGGGGAAGAGGCACCCATTCCCTGATGACGAGTCCCATGTTACAAATGGGAAGACTGAGGCTCATAGAATCATAGCCTCTGTCCAGGTGTCACAGTGTGTAAGGCGACAGAGGATTTGAACCCAGGCAGATCTGGCTCTCCCTGCAGCCCAACCCCACACTGGCAGGCCTCCATCCAAGGAGGCGGAGGGGCAAGTAGGGTTTGCCCAGTTGAGTGAGGGCATTCTGGACAGAGGGAACGGCACGTGCAAATGCCCAGAGGTATGCAACCATATGTGTTTATGGGGAAGCTAGAAGCCATTTCTTAGCGCTAGAACTGGGCATGTGAGATGGGACCATCTGCTTCCAGGGCTTCCAGTGCCGATTTTGAAGAGGTTAGACTTTCTTCCTAGGGTGATTGGGAGCTATGGAAGGTGATGGAACAGGGGAGGTCATGTCAGATCTGAGCGCTTTGAAAGACTCCTCTGGAGCAGGTGGGGGCCAAAAAGGGGGCCAGAAACCAGGAAGGCATCTAGAGTAAAGGACCAAGTAGGAGACACATGAAAATAATTTTTAAAATAATAACTGCTCACATTAAGGGGCATCTACAAATGCTAAGCACTGCACCTGCATTTAGTTCTCCAACAGCCCAAGAGATTATTAGCCTTATTTTTCACCAGGGGAAACTGAGGCTCAGAGAAGGAAAATAACACCCAGGAAGTCAGGGAGTTGGAATTCTAAGTGGTCTGGCACTTGAGGGTGCAAAGATGTTGAGGGCCTTGGTTTGGGGCATCAGTCACACACTCCTTTAATTGGAGCCCAGAGCGCCCCCAGCCGATCAGGTCAGAGCCAATCAGATACCCTGGAGGGTGATCCTTGCCAAAGGTCAAAGAGTCAATTCATAAAAGCTTGAGGAAGTCAGGTGCCGATTGGCCAGTCCAGACAATAGCTGGGGGTATCCTGGCCAATCTGACTGTGGCAATGCAGGGCATGCGGTTGACTGAGTACTAGGAGGTTGTAAACAGGACCTGGCTTGGCCTGTGGACCACCAGTTTGCATTGGCTGTGGGTAAGGGGAAGAGGTGGAGACTGGCCCTTCTGGTTTGGGTTAAGCTCAGTCTTCTGTGTAGCATTTGTAGGCGCCAGTTAACGTAAGCTGTTATTACTAGGACTACTACCACTATTATTTTATCATTTTTTTCATCATCTCCCACTTTGCCCTTTGCTTAACAAACGACAGAATTTTAAAAGCAGATCCCCAAAGAGAGCATCCAGGGACAGAGAAGGTGTCCAGTCTGTGTCTGGACTTTGTCTCTCCTGCTGCTGGGGAAGCTCCCTGGAAGGTCCATCTGGCATCCTCACGGCCCAGTTCCAACTATTCTCCTCCTCCAGGAAGCCCTCCGGCTGGTGCCATGTGGTCCCTGCTGACCTCTCTCTCTTCGCTCCAGCTGCCAACTTCCGATGAGACTTGGTGCCCACTGGGCTGAGTCCCACCTCCACCCTACTGTTTCCCACTAGCCTGCTAGCCCAGCCTGAAGCCCTCCTCCTGGAACTCTTTTGGCTCCCCTCTCACTCCAGCCCCTTCTCTTCCTCTGGATCCCTACTGATGCCTCCAGTATGGGGGTGTCCATGCCCTACCCTGTCTCCTTCAGAATGTGGGCTCCTCAGGGTGGAGCTGAGGCTTCTGGTGAGGAGGCAGCATCTCCCAGCCCAGTCAAGCCCAGAAGAAGATGCCATAAATATTATCTTTAAAGGGCAGTTCTGGGGGGTTAGACCACCCCCACCCCCACCCCACCCCCACCCCCTTCCTAGGCGGGAGCCACTCGCTGAGGAACAGCTGGCAAAGAGGGGGCTGAAGGCAGAAGCAGATGGCGCAGGGAGCAGAGGGTCCGGGGGTGGTGCCGGGAGAGTTCCATGTGGGCCCAGCGTTCCACTGAGCCTTTGTAGGGGGGCTGCTGACTGTCCCTCACCTCTCTGTGCCACTTCACATCTTTTTGTATTTTGGAAGTAAATTAAAATTTGTGGTTGAATTGGTAGTTATTAACCTCACAAAATCATTGTGTGGGCTCTGATCGATCAAAGCTTCCCCCAGCGCCAGGCCCTGAGCCTGCTACTTGATTCCTCCCAGGGCCCTATGTAACTGGACCATTTTCCAAAGGAGGAAACTGAGGCACAGACGGGTGAAGTCGTTTGTCGGGGATCACACAGACCAGATTAGGGAGCCAGACTGGGAACACAGGACTGTCCGTGTTTTGGAAGGAAATGGCTGGGATGGGGTGTGTCGGGGGGTGGCATGTGTGGACACAGCAAGAACCCCTGAGTTCAGATCCCAGCTCCTCACTGTTTTGCGGGTTAGTAGGGGAGGAGGAAGCTGGTATGAGATCTCATAACAACCGGAGGGGGCCGAAGGAGACCCTAATGGTGGTGGCGGTGGTGGTGGGTCCACGAACGTTTGCACAGAATGATAGTGAGCTCTCCGTCCCCAGAGGTATTCAAGCAAACAAGGGGACCTCAGGGTGGCAGGTGAGCCTTCTCCCACCTTGAAGGGCTCTGACTTGATTTTCTGAGCTCAAGGTAGCCGGGGTCCAGCCTCAGGGCGACGCCCCACCCCCGCACATCCTCCTCTTCCCCTGCCTGGAGACCCTGTTAACCCCTCCCAGCCCTGTCATCCCGAGCCCAGCAGCTTCCGGCCCCCTCCAATTGGCTGCGGGGGCTGATGACATCATTGGTTGCCATGACGAACGCCCAACTCTGGATGTGGGCAGCCCTGAGCCCACCGAGGTAAAAATAGTCCTGCATCCTCAGCGCAACCGCCCCAGTGTGTGTGTGTGTGTGTGTGTGTGTGTGTGTGTGTGTGGGTGTGTGTGGGTGGGTGGGTGTGTGGGTGTGGGTGTGTGTGGTGTCCAGAGACCTGGATTCCCGGCCCTACCTCCGTCGAGAGATGTGGGCAGATGCTGCCCTCCGCGCCTCAGTTTCCCCGCCTGTAAAAAGGCTTCTGCTCCTGATGCGTAGTAGCGGCTCAGTAAATGTGCGTAAAATTTAGCAAGTATTGCGATAGTCTGCGAAGGCCCTTGCTGAGCTCAACAGTAACACAACAACAATAATTTCTGATCATTTTTACCCCAGAACCCTCTTACATTATCTCCAAATTACAGATGGGGAAACCAAAGCACAGGTAGTACCAGTCACTTGGCTCAAGGTTCCACGGCCAGGAAAGAACAGATGATAGATCTGGACCCAGGTCTGGGTGTCCTCAGATTCTAAACTTGTGCCACACAGCCTTTTGAGAATTAAAAAGCCCTCTTGGGCAAGCCATATTTGAGGGTGGACTCTGGGGTCACAGTGGAACCCAAGCACAGGGCTTTCTGCCCTATATATGGTGAGGACACCCAGGGTTGGTGCAGATCGGCTTGCTGAGCTCTAAAAGAGTCTTCAATAGGGAGTCACTGGTCAGTGTGCCCAGCCCCCACAAATGACCAGGACCCAAACCTGCATAGATTCTGCAGAAGGTGAGCGGGGAATGGCTTTCAGATCTGGGAGGGGACAGGGTGAGGATGACTAAGGAATCTCCCTTTTCTCAATAGATTATTAGTATTTAGCCACTACTGACATACTTCTTTGTAAATATAACTAATTTATTTTGAATAATGACTTTAAAAAAATGTAAGTAGGGGAGCTGAGAAGGGAGGTAGATTGGGAATCTGAAAGGGCTTCCTAGAGGAAGGGACACTTGAGCTGAAGCCTGAAGGATGAGCTTCAATTAACAAGCACCAGAAGGGAGGGAAAGTGGTCCTGGCAGAAGATACAGTTGGTGCAAAGGCCCTGAGGCAGGGCTGAGCCCAACGTGTGGGGTGAGCAGAAAAGAGGCATTGGTTGGAACAGGGTGAACAAGGGGCCAACTGGGAAATGAGGTGGGTGGAAAGCTAGGGATGTGAAGAGTTTGTCTCCTTGAGAATGACCCCTGTTTTCTTTTCAGAAGGAGCTGAGCCTACCGCGCCGGGGACGTGGGTGAGTTCACCTGGGGCCAATGGGCTGGGTGGGGCCCTGTGGTCCTGGGCACAGATATTTCAGCAGCAGCCTCCAAATTGTGAATTTATTTAGTAATTACTACAAAGCTTCTCACCTTGATCCTGCCCCGGTGTTTGCAAAGTACTTCACAGGTGCCTCACGTGGCCCTCACCACAGGCTGGGAGGTGAGGTACAAACTATGCCAGTTTGCAAACGAGGAAACTGAGGTGCATAAGGGTTGTTTCACTGGCTGTACGGCAACCAACTTGAAAAGGTGGCATCCAGAGTCCAGACTGTAGAATTCCAGTCAAGTATCCTGGAACCAGCTTGCATGCCTCCCATGACAGGAAGCTCACTCTATTTTGGGGAACACCGGCAGAAAATCATACACTTCAGGGTCACATTAATGTTCCTGGTGATTGGCATTTTGAGATCCCAAAAGCTCAAAAAACATTTGTTCAGTGCCCTCCCCTGTTTACAGATGGGGAAATCAAAGCCCAGGAGGGGGAGGAGTTTGCCTTGTACTGGTGGTCTGGGGGAGTGTGAGTGCAGACACTCCCTCTTTGGAGGCTGCATTTGCCTAAGTTGGGGGTGGGAATTCCCTTGTGCCTCAGTGAAATCACTCACTCAACAAACATTTTTTTAGGATCTACTGTGTGCTGGGCTCTGTTCCAGGCACAGGGAACACGGTGACGAGTCAATGCTGGACCCTGCCCATGGAGCTTGCACTCTCTTGGGGAGAGTGATGAAGTGATGTTATACAGGGGAGAAATTAAACAGAGACAGACAGAGGGGGCTGGAGGGTGGCTTTAGCCCTGAAGATGTGGGATCTCTTAGAGGAGGTGACATTTGAGACTAGATCTGGAAGAGGAGGAAGAGCTAGGGGGAAGGTGTGGGGGGAACAGCATTCCAGGCAGAGGAAACAGCATGGTCAAAGGTCCTGAGGTGCGAACTAGCTTGGCACTGGAAAAACAGCATGGAGACAGGGGTAGCTGGGGTGAAGTGAGCATAGGGGAGGTGGAGGGAGAGGAGAAGGGGTAGGTCCTGGGGGTTGGATGAGAGTTTGAAATCTGATGGTGGGGCTGGTGTCGGGAGTAGCCCCCAAGCCCAGACCATCTCTTGTTGGACTGGGAATAGTGCACCTGGTGGGGAGGGCCCTGAGGACCCCAGTAGGGAAGGGGCTTGGACACTGCCCGGAAGGCAGGCACTGTCCCCAGCCTTTGCCCAGGCTGGGGGCGGGGTAGTGGACCGTGAATCAGTACAAACCACTGAGGGCAAAGTCCTGGGCCACGGAATAGGACCGGGACAAAGACTCCCTGAGGGCTGTCTAGTCTTTGCCACCTGCGGTGTGCCTGACCGGGTCCAACCAGGATTTCAAGGGGGCCATGGCCAGACACAGACAACCGCAAACCTTCGGAGTCAGGGCTGGGCAGGAGGGAGGGTGGGGCTCTGAGCGCCAGGGGTCCACGTGTAGGGAGGAGGCTGGTGGGGCTGAATTAGGATATGAATGAGGGGGATGACTGTCCTGGCAGAGGGAACCCAGGGAAACAAAGTGCTGGAGGCGTGGTCGGGGCCTCCGGTGTGCGCCGGGATGGTGACACCCGCTGCGGACGGCCGGGAACGCCTGGGCCGAGCGGCTGCGGGTGGGAGGATTGGGGTGGGGCACGCACACCGTGGATTGGTGTCCGAGAGACACCCCCCGGGGGCGGGGCGGGGCGGGGCTCGGTGAGCGCGGAGGTAAGGCCTCGACAGGGAAGGGGCGGGGCCAGTTGATGGAGCAAAAAGTCCGGCAGAGAAGGCAGTGACTGCCCTTCCTTTCCGGCCGTGCAGCTCGGGGGCTCGATACCCGGCACCCTCGGCGTCCCTGCTCGGGAGGGGTGGCACCGCGGCTCCCGCCTCGCACAATCCGACCTTTGCTGCGGGTCTGTGCCTGCGCGCAGGTGCGGGGCTCCGAGCCCCGCCCCGGGACGGAGAGAGCCCGCCCCCCCACCACCACCCGGCGGCCCAGGCCCCACTCGGCGTCTGTCTCGCCTGCCAGGCGTGCTGTCCCGCTGTCCGCGTCTGTCTGTCTGTCCGATCGCGACACAGTCGGGGCTTGGCGGCCACGAAGGGGGCGTCAGTACTCGGTCGCGTAGACGCGGCCCCGGCCTCGTCATGAAGTCCCGCAGGGACAAGCTGCACATCCCGGCGCTGACCCTCGAGTGAGTGCTTGGACCTGGAAGGGGAGATTTGGGGGAAGAGGGGCAGACTGACAACCACCTTTCTTCCGTGTCTCTGTTCAAGTCGCCCCGAGTCGCACCGCCGCCTCCAGGGAGCCCTCCCGGGTCAACGGCCTGGCCCCGCCCTCGCGGCCTGCGAGAGATCTAGTATCCCCAGCCTCAGGCCCCTTCTCCCTAAGGAAACCACAACCCCGGTCCCGTCTCCCCATTCGGCCACACGCAGGGGCCGTTGCCGGGTTCACCGTCCCCGGCCTCTTTCTTTGCAGTCTGTCTCCAAGCAGCCAGAGCCCGTCCTTACTGAGTCCCAGCAGCCCCTGCAGCCCCTGCAGCCCCTCACTGGGCCTGCACCCCTGGAGGTAAGTGACAGCGCGCGCGGGCGGGGCTCGGACATCGCCCTGGCACCCCAGAGACTTGGAAGCTGCCCAGACCCAGCTCCCCCGCAAGGTACTGTGGGCTGGTGACATGGACTCTCTGGGCCTCAGTTTACCTCTCCATAAAATGGCACTGTGATCCACACTAGGACCATGATGGGAAAATTCCATATTCGGTCATAGGCAGCAGGTTCCCCCTTCTGATAGACGGTCAGGGCAAGGCCAGAACTTGAGCTGTTGCCCAAGGACTTCCTGGAGACAGGTGCTGGGTTCCCAGCCTGCTCAGGGCCCTGCTGAATTGGCCTGGCCTCCTGTGCTGTGACCCAGCTCAGCTGGCCGGAAAGCTCCTCCCTGTGAATGTATACACACACACACACACACACACACACACACACACACACACATTCCTAACGCTGAGAGTCCACCATTAGAGCCCTGTGCACTGAAGTCAACCAGGCCAAGTGGTATAGGGAGAAAAGAACCAGCTTGACTGAGCACCTCAAGTTCCTTCTGTCCCCTCTGCAACCCTGGGAGAGAAGCACCCTTTCTGATCCCATTGCCCAGTGGAGGAAACTGAGGCTCAGAGAGGGGACACCAGTTCTCCTGGTTCAGTACGTCTGGGGGCCAAGTCAGGGCCAGCTTTGCCATCAGAGTCTGTTGAGGGTTTGAGCCACTCTCTGCGATGGCGGGGTCTCAGGATCTTGCCCCTGTATGGGAGAGAACATCAGGGATATAGTGGGCTCCTCACACAGCTTGGGCAAAAATTCAGGGAGGGGACAGATGTACAGGTCAGTGATGTCTAGAATTTGATGGCCCATCAACCATTTACACCTTAGTATGAATGAGCTGCTCAGACTCTTCCCATGGGCCTTTAGTGGGAAGAAGAGAGAACACTTTGGAGCCCACACTGGGAGCTGGGCAACAGGCAGGTACCTTCATTAAGTAGGCATCTACTGTGTGCCAGGTGCTAAGGGCATAGCTGTGAAAAGATGAACATAGTTTCTCCCTCATGAGGCGCTCAGTCAGTTCTCAGGAAGTAGGCAATGAACAAGGGAATGGACAAACAAGACACATTCAGACGGAGATCTCTTAATGTGGTGTTTGAGCCAAGGCCTGAGCAGAGCTAGGGGAAGGGAAGCACCAAGCAGAGGGAGCTGCACATGCAAAGGTCCTGAGGCAGGACCAAGATTTTTAAAGCCCCTGTGGCTACCTTGGGGGAAGAAAGGTTGGCTGGGGACAGGAGACAGGAATGGAGGTGGCAGAGGCAGGGAAGTGGCTAGGGCAACATCTAGGTGGGAGATGGTGGGGCCTGGACCAGGCTGGGGTGTCCAATGGGAGGCAGAGACTGTGTCGCCCCCATTTAGCTGAGGAGAAACTCGGCTTGGGACCTCAAAGTGTGTTGTCCAGAGGCACCCTGAGAGAGAGTGTCAGGCCAGATCTGACTCTGGGTCCTTGGCCTCAACCTCAGGTGAGGACAAGATGAGGGAAGGGACCTGTTGAGAGCAGATAAGCCAGTTTTACCAGGAGGAAATAGAGGCAGTTTGGGATTCTAGCTGAGTCCACTGGCCCCTTGCTTGCCACCAGGGGGCAGCAGAGCCCCGTTGACTTGGGCCAGGCAGGGAAATGGGTACCTGCCTCCCCTGCTCCAGGGGGAATAAGCCCACATTTGTCCCCTCGGCCTCCAAGGCCCTGTGGGTCCAGCTCCTGTGATGAACCACCCCCCCGCCCCGCGTTCTCCCATCCACCTCTCCAGTGCTCACCCTATTCTAGCCGTGCGGCTTCCTGGACTGCCAGAATATAAGCTGGCCAGCCTCAGGGCCTTTGCACTTGTTGCCCCCCCTGCCCAGAGCTCCGCTTTCTCTGTTTACTCCTTTATTCATTTGTCAAGTATCCATCAAGCTCTCAGATAGGAAGCCTTTCGTGTCTAAACCTGCCCGCCCCTGCCCCACCCCACCATAAGGGCCCCCAAGCCCCGGTTGCATCCATTATGCACATCCATTTCCCTCACCCTGACCCCATCATGGTTGTGATTTCCATGTTTTCTTGTGTGATTATTGAGTTGTTTTTCTCATCCAAAGGTTTGAGAGCCCCCTGAAAGCCTGACCTGGATCTGTCCTGGTCATCCTATAGCCTCAGGCAGGGCCTGCTATACATCAGGTGCTCAATTAATGCTTGTGGCACGGACAAATGGGAAGCAGCTGGGAGGGCTGTACCTGTGGTGTTGGGGGGGGGGAGCAGTTTGAAGAGAAGGTCATGAGTTGGGCCCATATGGCCAAGGGGACGACAAAGAGGCTGTTCCAGGCAGGAACAGCATTGTCAGAGGCGTGTTCCCTCTGGGGGCTTGGACACCAAGGACGGGAAGAATTTGGATTTTCTACCGAGGGCACTGGGAGCCACATAAAGTATGGGGCTTGGAGGGGCATGGACAGCTCATGGGCAGGTATGAAGGGCTGGGGTGGCCCTACCAATGTGGGGTCGGAGATGGGGGTCTGTTTGTCCACCTAGGGCTTTCCTATTTACACAGTTACTGGCACAAGCAGAGAGAGGCAAAGTCTGAGGCACAGAGTTAGGATTCGAGCTCTAGGAAAGGGATTGACCCAGGAGTGTGAATTTGCCGTAAGATGAGGAGCCGTGGAGGGTGTGTGAGTAGGGGAGGGGCTTGATCTAGTGGGCAAGGGGCTGGCGCCAGAGGTCACTTGATCAGCCAGCCTTTCGCGGGAGGTCTTTGCCGTGGCCACAGGCCCTCTGGATTGCCAGCTGTAGCCCTGTTCTGCAGAGGAGGAAACTGAGGCCAGATGGGCGTGGGAGAAACAGCTGCTGGGGATGCCAACACAATGGGCATAGTGGGAGGCGTGTAGGCAGCACAGGCTGGGGACGATGGGCAGCTCCTTTACTAACTGTGTGCAGAAGTGTCCCCGGCACACATGGTAGGGGGAGCTTGTGGACACAGCACGTTAGCCTATGGTGCATGAGACCGTGGCTTCATCCCCACTTGGGTCCCCAGACCTATGGGACCTCGAATTCCTCCCATGCAGGAGGCTGTGTTTCCTGTACGTGGCTCAGACTAAGGATGAGGATGATGGGTAACCTCTCTCATCCTCATCTACACATATGACCCCACAGCAGAGCCTGTTCTTTAGCCTCAGAATAAGTCCAGAATCCACCCACTTTACTCCACAGCCCCACCCTGGTCCAGGCCTGTGTCCTCCCCTCCCAGACCCTGTTACAGCCCCTCACTAGCCTCCTGCCGCCTCCACTCCTGCCCCCCCAACAGCTTCTGTTCCTCATGGCAGACATGGGGGGCGGGGTTTACAGACATAGTCCAGATCACACCCTCCCGCTGCTCACACATCCTCCATGACTCCCTGTTGCTGCTGCAGTAAAACTGCACTCCTCCCTGTAGCCCACAAGGCCCGCATGGTGAGTCTTGCTGGCATCTTCCCCTCAGTCCTGCTTCAGGGCCTTTGCACGTGAGCTGTGCTCCCTGCCTGGGATGCTCTTTCTCCATGGCTGGCTCCTCTTCCTTCTCGATGTCTCACTGCTGGCTGCAGTGTCACCTCAGAGAGGCCTCCTGGCTAAAGTCGTCCTTTGCCAGCCTTACCCCTGCGCTTTTCCTTCCTCAACTTCAGTGTGTGAAACTAACTTGTTCATTTAATTGTTTCCTGTTCACTCTCTGCCTCCCCTACCAGACTGGGGACTCCTGGGGGCAGGGATTATTTGTGGCCTGCATCCCCAGGGTTCAGTACAAGGGCAGACACACAGTAGGTGCTCAATGTTTGTTGAGTGAATGAGTGGCCAGATATGGGTTGTTTGAGCCCCAGTCTGGGGGCATGGAGAGCAGGCCTGGGGAGACACTCAGCAGATATCTGGCCCACTGCGTGTGGGCCACCTGAAGGAGACACTGGGCTTGGAGGCAGCAAGGCAGGGAGTCTGAAAGAGACTTGAGAAGCAAAATCGGTGGCAAGATGGACGGGCAGGGTTAGGGCTACACATCAGGTAGCAAGTCCCCCTGTACGCCTCAGTTTTCTCAGATGTGGGGTCTGGGCTCCAGGTCAGTCCTGCCTCGGCCGGTTCCCAAAGCGTTGTGTGGCCTGTGGAGGGTCCACCTTCAGGGTGACACTGTCCCTGACTTCCTGGGGCTGTCATGAAAGGAGGAAGCATTAATTCACAGACATTCCATCGTGAAGATGAACTGTACCCCCAGCTCTGTACCAGGCACTTTCTGTGCCTCTGATTTTATTACATTTTCACAAAGGGACATGTGTATATGGGGAACCAGAGGCCTGGAAGTTTGCCTAATGCTAACGTTTATCGAACGTTTACCAGGCACTCTTGGGAGGCACAGTGTAATCATGTCAGCCCCATCTTCCTCCCATCTTACAGTTGAGAATACTGAGGCTTGAGAAGTTAAATCAGGCATCTGACTCCTGATAGTAGCCAGGCTGATGGCCTTTCCCGTCGTACAGACAGGAAGAGCATATCAGATGCCCTGACTCAGTCTGCTAAACACACCCTCTGTGCCAGTCCAGTGCTGGAAGATGCTGGGACCTCAAGGAGCCCAAGCCTGGGGAAGACAGAGCTGGACAGACACAAGAGAAGACCTCCTGAAGGAGGGGACGCTGGATTTTGCCAGGCGGGAAAGGCATTCCAAGAAGTACAGCCAGCGTGGGTGCAGTAGCATGAGCTGGGCCAGGCAGCTGAATGGGTCTTGAGTGCCGCACTCAGAAGGGGTTAGCGCCGAGGTAGGGGAGAAAGGGGCGCGATCGGATTTACATTTTGAAGGAAGGGAGCCAACTTCGAAGGTCCTACATCCAGGTACCGCCAACGCCCCGCCCCCGCCGCCCGCAACCCTAGCAACGCCCCGCCCCTCCGCCCGCGGCCACGGCAACGCCACGCCCACCAGCCAGCACGCGGGTTCGCAGGTCTTGCTTCCGCGTCGCTCGCCCCACCCGCCAGGCCAGGCCCCGCCCCCGCGCTGTCCTGGGCGGGGTTCCAGGCCTCGCTCCAGGCCTCGCGCTTCCTCCTCGCCCCCCACCCCCAGCCCCGCGGCGCGTGCCCCGCCCCTCACCGCGGGACTCCCGGGGCAGATACCGCCGTGAAGGTTCGCGTCCCGCCGCCGCTGGTTGCGCCCGCGCGCCTCTCGGGCCTCTGGCGGCGGCGGCGGCACAAAGGGAAGCAGCATGTCCGATCCTAGCTACTGGACGGCGGTGGCGGCGCCCGGCCACCGGAGCCGCCTGGCCAAGGGCGCGCTGCTGCAGCGCTCCAAGAGGTAGGGGGCTTCGCGCGGGCAAAGGCCGACCGAGCAGACACGAGTTGCCAAAAGTGTGTCTCGGCAGCGCGGGGAGGGCCACTGTGTCCGGCGGTAGGGGGAAGTGGGCGGATGCACTGGGATCCAGGTATCCCCTGGGGTCCCAGGCGCCTTCCTTTCACCGCTCCTTACCCAAATTGGGATGTCTGTCCGCCGGGGTCGCAGCTCAGGTGGTGACAGAAGCAGCAGGGATTTGGGACTGAATCAGGATTCGAACCTGTCCTCTGGGCAGACCTGCGGAGGAGCTTCTTGGAAAAACTGAGGCTGTTTAGTCCCTGGGGCCCAGTCAGCGGAAATGATGGTTCAGAAGCAAACATTTGCTGCGGGAGGATGGTGTGTTTGTCGGTTATGGGGGGGTGGGGGGAAATCACGGTGTTCTATCCAGAGCAAAGTGGAGTCTCAGTTTCTCCTGAAAGGCAGAGAAGCTAAGTGAGGGCTGTGAGCTCTGCTGGACCTGCGTTGAAATTCCAGCTCAGCCACTGTCAGGCTGTGTGCCTTCAGGCAGTTCCTTAACCTCTCTGTGCTTGAGTGTCTCACCAGTGCTTGGTCGGGGCACCAGAGGGGAGCACAGGCAAAGGCTGGGCGGTGGGACCAGCTGCTGAAGGGCCTTGAATGACTAATCCAGGGTTTAGGCTCTTCTCCCAGAACCTGGGGAGCCACAGAAGGCTCATGGGCACCTCAGGGATCAGGTGCAGGAAACTGGCCTCAGGCTCCTCTTTTCTGACATAATTCTCACTCTCTGTTGTGCCACAGGGCTGGTTATTGAAAAACTAGGCAGCTTCTCAGGGTCCTGGGCCTTCTCCAGGGAGGGCTGAGCACACAGTTGGTGCTCAGTAGATGCTCGGGAATTGAACAGATGATGCCCAGTTCCCCGTTGGGATCTCAGATTTGGTTGTTTTCAAGAAAGCCCTGCCTGAGAGCAAGAGGGAGGCTCCCAGTGTTTTTCCCAAATGCTGTTGGAAGTGAAAAATGATGCATTGGGGTGCAGTGTGGGGGTGAGGGGCTGGAAGAGGATGTGGGCTGTCGGATGTGTGTGTGTTGGGGGGGTGGTGACAGGAAGTTTTGCAGGAACCTGTGGGTTTCGCTTTTGCTTTTGCATCTCAGACTAGAGGACAATCTCTGTGGCTGATGACATCTGTGGCCTCAGTTTTCCAGGCTGGGAAATGGGTGCAGCTGGTCTCTCCCTCCTCTGGGCTTATTAGTATTGGCAGATGTTGGTGATTTAATTCGCTGGAGAGGCATTGCTTGCTCTCCCACCATGCACCAGGCCCTGTGAGTAATGTCAGGAGAAAGATGACAATATACGTACATGCCACAATTTACCCAGTGCCAGGCCCAAAGCTGAGCACTGTGTATGCACCTTTGCAAAGTATACAGATGGGAAAATAGGCTCAGCAGAGCAGCTGCACATGGAGCCGTGGATAGGCTGAACCCCTCCTCCGTGCATGTCTTGTCTCCTGAACTGGTTGCTGACCTCACTCTCCTTGGCCTGCACTGTGCCTTCTGCCTGGGATGCCATTCCTGGCCCTGTGAGGCCCCGAGGTGTCATCTCTCCCTCCCTGAGCAGTTCTCCCGCCAAGGCTGGGCTGCGTTGGCGGCTCAGGCTGTGTGGGCTGATGCACTTGTCGAGAGCAATAGGAGCCGTTGCCGGGCGACTGCTGGGGTGGGTGGGGGGAACCGTGTCGCTCCCAACTTCCCTCTGCCAGGGCGGGGGCTGGGGCCAGGGCACATATGGGAATTACTGGGCAAGGGTTGCGGGGGGCGCCTGGGCCAGGGGTCTGGTGGCCAGGAGGGAGCTGGGATGAAGGGAGGAAAACATGTGGGCAAAAGTTTGGCAGAACAGGGACTTCCCTGATGGTCCGGTGGGTAAGACTCAGCGCTCCCAATGCAGGGGGGGCCCCAGGTTCGATCCCTGGTCGGGGAGCTAGATCCCGCATGCCGGAACTAAAAGATCCCGTGTGCCGCAACGAAGATCCCACGTGCCGAAACGAAGACCCGGTGTACCCAAAATAAAATAAATAAATAAACAAATAAATACTTTTTTAAAAAAAACATTCTTTGAAAAAAAAAAAAGTTTGGTAGAACAAGAACAGGACCCAATATGCAAGATGCTGGCTTTAGGGTTTCCAAGGATCAGATTGGCGTTTTAGGGGGATCTTGGGGAGGGGGTCTGCTCAGAGATTGGAGCAGTGGCCCTGGGAAAAGGTGCATAAAATGGAGTGGGCGCCTGCCTCAACCCACCTGTGGGTTCCAGGATCCTCTCCAACCTCTGCCTTATTTGCCATTGTTCCTGGCAGTGGCCACGATGTGGGCAAGGCTGTGGGGGCGGGATTGTGGAGCAACCTTTCCCCCCACCCCGCCCCCCACCCCGGCATTGCGCAGCATGCAGAACTTCCCCCACCAGAGATCGAACCCGTGCCCCCTGCATTGGAAGTGTGGAGTCTTAACCACTGGACCGCCTGGGAAGTCCTGGGCGTGGGATTGTGAACACAGAAGCTGGAGAAGCTGGGCCAGGGCCATGATGTTGCAGAGGGGCGGTCCGCCTGGGGAGCAGAGAGAGAGTGGTCACCCCCAGCTTCCTGTCCTGCCCTGAAGCCATCACCCATGTGCTCCCAGCCGAGCAAGTGGTCCTGTGAAGCAGGAGTCCTGGACTTGTCCCCACCTTCCCCCCCAACAGCTGCCGCAGCGGGAACCGCAAGAGCCTGGTGGTAGGAACGCCCTCGCCGACCCTTTCCCGGCCCCTGTCACCCCTGTCCATCCCAACAGGTGAGCGCGGGGGCAAGCGGGGCAGGGTGGGAGTGTCCTGTCTCCACCCCCACTGACTCAGTTCCCCCCCACCTCCTCCTCAGCAGGCAGCAGCCCCCTGGATAGTCCTCGGAACTTCTCAGCTGCATCTGCTGTCAACTTCCCTTTTGCCCGGAGGTGAGTGGTCTCCGGCTTTGGGGGATGGTGTTGACATGATGGGCGAGGGGACAGGCAGGGGCATGCACCTGGTGGCTGGACCTGCCTCCTCATTAGCCTTTTCCCCACCCCTGGCCTCTGCCCTGCTGTGGTCTCTCCTCTGGCTTCCGCCCCTGGCAAATGCACACATGCACGCACGGTCTCCTGCAGCCACATCCCGAGCACAGACAGGTAATTTCTATGAGCCCTCGGGGAGGGGCAGGGGGAGGGGGTGGCATGGCTTGGTCCAGGAATCACTCATTCACTGAAAGTTGTTAATTCACTTAACAAGACCTGATGGAGGACCTGTTATGTGCCAGGCACTTAGGTGTCACTTATTCATTCAACAACGTTTATTCAGTGCCTGCTGGATGCCGTGCCCTACACTGGGGGCTGAGGAATGGGAGGCTGGACTTTGGCCCTCAGGGAGTCCTCAGTCTGGTGGGAGTGGCCAGCGTGTACTCCAGCAGCTGCAACTCAGAGAGCAGCTTTGATGGGGGACGTACTGGCCGCTGGTGTCAGGGAAGACTTCCCGGAGGAGGCAGCTGAAGAACAAGGAGAAAACATACAGTGGACTTGCTCACCCTGTATTCCTGTTCTTGGCCTTTTCTGAAGGTCCTTCCTCCAATGGGGCCAGGATCGGCCAGCCACAGTGCTTGCCCTTGGTCCCCACAAGCTGCAGGGGCCTTGCCTTCCTTCCAACTTCTCATTCTCTCCAGGGCCGACGGCAGAAGATGGTCCCTCGCGTCCCTCCCGTCTTCTGGCTATGGAACCAACACGCCCAGCTCCACTGTCTCGGTACCCACAAGTCCTACCTTGGCAGGCAGACAGGGGAGTGCCAGGTTGGGGGTGGGGAAGACACATCTTTGGGTTTTTTTTTTTTTGCAGTATGCGGGCCTCTCACTGTTGTGGCCTCTCCAGCCGCGGAGCACAGGCTCCAGACACGCAGGCTCAGCAGCCATGGCTCACGGGCCTAGCCGCTCCGCGGCATGTGGGATCTTCCCGGACCGGGGCACGAACCCATGTCCCCTGCATCGGCAGGCGGACTCTCAACCACTGCGCCACCCGGGAAGCCCCTTTGGGATTTTTTTTTAAGGTGTTGGGTAGTTACCCAATCAGCAAACATCCTGGCTGGCCCCTCTGTGCCCCATTTTGGGCAATGTTGGGGCGTCCCTGAAAGGACCCAGCCTCAGCCCCAAGGGACTCCTGGTCCGGGATACACAGATATCCTCATCCTTGTGTGGTCAGGGAAGGCCTGGTCAGAGGGGGTCTTGGGGCTGCCAAGGGAGCAGGTAGGGAAGGCTTCCTGGAAGAGGGGACATCAAAGCTGGAATTTTAAGGGATGCATAGGAGCCAGGCAGGAGAGTTACCATCTGATGACCAGCAGACAGCCTGAGCCTTGAGGGGTAATGCTGGGGTCCTGGCTGTGGCACTGACCATGAACCCATGGCCCCGATACCCCCTCCTGCCAGTCGAGCTCATCCTCCAGGGAGCGCCTCCACCAGCTTCCTTTCCAGCCGACGCCGGACGAACTATGCTTCCTGTCCAAGCATTTCCGCAGCTCAGAGAGCATGGTTGATGAGGAGGGCGGCCACCACTCACCTCGCCTTCGGCCCCGCTCCCGCAGCCTCAGGTGGGCCTCAACCTCTGACCCCAGCCCCAGCCCCTCCCTGGGCTGGCTTTGGGACCCACATCATGGCTCCTCCTCCACCTTTGGTCCTGACCGTGCACAAGCCTGGCCTCCGGCCCTTGGCCCTCAGACCTGACTCAGCCGCCCTTCCCTGGGCTGTGTTTTGGGTCCCATGTCATAAGCCAGTTGTCCCCTCCTTCAGCCCTGGACGCGCAACAGGGGCCTTCGACAATGAGATCGTCATGATGAATCACGTGTACCGGGAGAGATTCCCCAAGGTGGGCAGCGCCTGGCGGCTAGACCAGCCCCAGCTCCCTCCGTGTTGCTGTCCCTCCAATGGCACCTGCTGTCTTCCTGGCTGCGTCCCCCCTATCTGTCCATTTCTGTTTCTCCCTGTCTCTCTGTCTCAAACTCCCCCCTCCCCCACCCGCACCTGTACACGTTGCTTCTTCTCCTCCAATCTTTGGACCCCATCGTCACATCTTCTCTCTCTCCCGCCCCCATCTGCGCATGTCGCTCCCCAGCCCCATCCAATGACCAGGTCACCCCATCTCCCCCGCTCCCTGCCCAGGCCACAGCACAGATGGAGGGCCGTCTGCAGGAGTTTCTGGCCGCCTTCTCACCCGGCGCCCGGCTGGCACTGGCTGACGGCGTCCTGGGTTTCATCCACCACCAAATCATCGAGCTGGCCCGCGACTGCCTGGCCAAGTCTGGAGAGGCTCTTGTCACCTCCCGCTACTTCCTGGAGATGCAGGAGAAGCTGGAGAGGCTGCTGCAGGATGTGCGTGGGGGCAGGGGAGCGCAGGGTTTAGGGGTCCCCAAGGAGGGCAGGGCAGGACCAAGGGCTTGCGGATGACGCTACCACCCATCTGCCCCCAGGCCCATGAGCGCTCAGACAGTGAGGAAGTTGGCTTCATTGTCCAGCTTGTCCGGAAGCTGCTGGTCATCATCTCACGGCCAGCGAGGCTCCTCGAGTGTCTGGTGAGTGTCTTGGCACATGGCCAGGTGCCGGGCTGAGTCCAGGCACCCAACAGTCCTGCCGAGATACAAGAGACAGGCCCCATCGTATAGGGCTTTGAGAGGAATGCTGGGGGCTGCCGGGCTGCGGCGGGCTTCCCAGAGGAGGGGCCGGGAGCTAAGATCCCAGGGACGAGTTGGAGCCACTGGTGAGGATGCTTCAGACAGAGGGAGCGGCGTGTGCAAAGGCCTGCAGGTGGGACCAGGCCTCGGCTGACCAACCCCTCTGCACCCCCAGGAGTTTGACCCTGAGGAGTTTTACCACCTGCTGGAGGCTGCCGAGGGCCAGGCCCGCGAGGGCCAGGGCATCAAGACGGACCTGCCGCGGTACATCATTGGGCAGCTGGGCCTGGCTAAGGACCCCCTCCAGGGTGAGCTGGGGGTGGGGCAGAAAGAAGAAACTGGGGTGAGATTGCGGTGGAGCCGGGATTCCAACCCATGCCCACCTGACTCCAGAGCCGCCACACTGTCCTTCCTCTCTCTTTGGCCCTGTCCTCAGCCACCTGCAGGGCATATTATGGGGAAAGTGCCCAGGATTCCGGGGTAAGGTGGCCACAAGTTGGAGCCCCTGACCTGCCAAGTCCTCAAATGCTAAGTCAGGTTGGGCCAGGGTGCATTCACGCTGTCCTGTGAATTCACAAAGCACTTTCCCAGTTCCATCCTACTGTGGCCCGGGAAGTGGGAGTCAGACGGGGCAGCCCATGGGCACGACCGAGGTGGCCGAGAACCCCCCAGCCAGGACGGGGGAACAACCGAGACATGGTGCTAGGGGAGCATTGAACCTGGCCTGGTCCAGGGGTGGTTAGGGGAGCTCTGGGAAGAGAGGATATTCAGTCTGGGGCCTGGAGGATGGAAAGGTGTGCAGATTTAGGGGAGAGAGAAAATGAACCGGGCAGGGGGAATGGTGAAGGCAAAGGTCCTGAGGTGGGTCTGTGTCTGGCGTGTTGAAAGAGCAGCGAGGAAAGGGGTGTGGCTGAGGAAGGAGGGGAGCTGTGGGGAGGCGACGGGGTCAGCAGGGACCAGCCGCAGTGGCCAGCGTCCGCTGGGATTGGGCTGCCATTGTCCCCATTTAAAGTCGGAGAGACTCAGGCTCCGGGCAGATGAGATTGAGCTGGGGTTCAGGCCCAGGCGTGCCCGAGACCAGATCGCCCGTGGACTAGCCGTGTGGCCGCAGCCAACCTCTTTTCTGTCTCATGAAGATGACGCAGGTGGCACTGTGGGTGGGCCCGGGTGTCAGAGGAAACACGAAGTGGCCAGGCAGGCAGGTGGCAGCTGAGGCTGCGGGGGCAGATCATCTACCCGGCACCGCGCAGTGGGCCCACTGACAGTGGGACGGGTGGGCTGCATTTGAACCCGGGCCTCCCTCACCCCGAGGCTCACTGCCTCACCTTAGCCTTGCTCTGTGAACGCAAGACACTGTCTTCATGGCCACCGTCACTGCTGTTGTTCACCAGCTGCACACTCCCACCCGGGGCCACCCCTCTGCTAAGCCCCAGGGCTGGAAACTAAGGGGGCTCGCCTGGGCCATGCCCTGAGCTGAGGAGGATGTTAGGAGCCATCACCCAGAGGGGCAGCGTCACAGCCGGTGTTCACAGGCCCGAGACTTGGGGCCAGGGTTCAAGGTAGGCTGAGCATTCGGAGCCTGGGCTTCCCACTGGCCCTTCTAGAAGGTTCCTTAGTCGTTGTTCAGTCCAGCTTCCTGGGTTTGACCGACACCTGGACGCAGTAGGGGCTGAATGACAGTATCGTGGGAGCTGGTCAGGGGAGGCACCATTTCCCCAGCCCAGGATGAGCCCTGGAGGCCTCCGGAAGTCTCTGGGTGGTGGAGGGGCAGGGCTCAGAAACCCCATTTGAGGCTCCTCCCTCATTTTACAGAGACGGTGCCTCTGAGTCACCTTGATGACAGTGGAGGACAGCCCCCAGCACCAGCAGCAGCACCGGAGTCCCCAGAAGTAAGACGCAGAGCTTTGGCGGCCCCACCTGTCTTGTTCTTTTGACGGTAGACCAGGTGGCCGTGAGAAGGGCTGGGTTTGCTGTTTGCTGAGGTTTTGCATACAGCAGGTGCTTAATGAACGCCTGTGACTTTGCGGGGGATGGTGGGTTCAGGTGAGACTGCCCTGCCATGGAGGTTGGGCAGGGCAGGGTTGGAGGGGGCACTGGAAAGGGGAGCTTTGCAGAATGTGTAGGAGTTTTCTGGAAGGAGGGCATGCGTGGCTTAAGCAAAAGCTCAAACTCGGAAGCTGAGTTTGAGAAGTTTGTAAAGGAGAAGAGGTAGCGTCAGGTGCCAGGACCAGCAGTTGGGACTTGGGGGCAGGAAGAACACAGCCTGCTCAGCAGTGGGGCAGGACCCTGACCCCTCTTGCTACCCACCCCCCAGAGTCGTGCCCTGGTCGGCCCTTCACGGAGGAAGCCCTGTGAGAGCGACTTCGAGACTATCAAACTCATTAGCAACGGGGCCTATGGGTGAGTCCTTGGGTACCCCGTAGACCCCTTTCTCAGATGCTCATGGGGATGGCTGAAGCCCACACAGCCCCTGAGTGTGCAGACAGGGAAACTGAGGCCTGAAGAGGGAAGTGGAGGCACAAAACAGCAGGGGCATGGCCTTGGAAGGGCTTGTCCGTGATCTAGGTCCTTACTTACCCCAGGTGTTTGGGGTTCTAGGAATCTGGGGACTGAGCAAGGGCAAAGATGGCCACACGATGGCAGTAGCGTGCGCCAAGCATTCTTTAAGTGCCGCTTTGACGGATTTGCTTTGGGAGAGGGGGGAGGAGTCCCTCACAGTCGGCTGTGAAGAAATAAACAAGCTAAGAGTCATCTTTGGCTCTTTGTATGACACCAGGGAGAGTGGCTTAAACCCACGCGGTGGCCGCTTTGGGAGAAGGGAGGGCCGGGTAAAGAGAACAGGTGTCCCCGGTGGAGGGCACAGCACAGGCAAGGGCACAGCACAGGCAAAGGCACAGCGGGTTGGGTTCTGGACCCAGGTCGGGTCCCAGTGCTTGCCGGGACCTGGATCTCGGGCCTCAGCGAGCCCGGCTCCCCCCCCACCCCACCCCGCCCCGCCCCGCCCCAGGGCCGTCTACCTGGTGCGGCACCGGGAAACGAGGCAGCGCTTTGCCATCAAGAAGATCAACAAGCAGAACCTGATCCTTCGCAACCAGATCCAGCAGGTCTTCGTGGAGCGCGACATCCTCACCTTCGCTGAGAACCCGTTTGTGGTCAGCATGTTCTGCTCCTTCGAGACCCGGCGCCACCTCTGCATGGTTATGGAGTATGTGGAAGGTGCGGTCACTGGGGCTTGCATGCCTCCAGAGCAATGGAGAGCTTACTCCTGATCCAGAAGAAATACCTTATCCCTCCTTTGATCAAGCCCACAGTCTGCTCTGTCCTCCATGGGGTCCCAGCCTGCCTTGGGGGACCCTCAGTCTGTGGTGGGGGACCCAGCCTCAGGGAGTTGGAACTGGGGGATCCCAAAGAGAAGTGTGAGGGCAGGACCCTAGGGTATAGGGGTAGGATGGACGGCCTAGGCAGGAGGGACTGGTGGGCAAGGGCCTAGAGGCTAGAGCAGCGAAGGGAGGGAGGCGTGTGTCAGAAGGACTAGGGGGGTTGGGGGCCAGGGTGAGGAGTTGTGGGATCAGGTTTGCAGTTCAGGAAAGAGCAGGGCCTTCAGGTAAGTGCAGGACATGCATTTACCAAGCGGCTGCCGGGTGAGCAGAGGAACATGCCCTTAGGAGGCACCAGCTGTGTACAGGGGAAGGGACTGTGCACTTAACAGAGCTGCTGCCCTGGCAGGGGAAAATCAGAAGGCAGGGTCTGCCTATCCTCCCGCACCTCCCAGGTCCCCACCCCAATTCAGGACAGATTGGAGACACTTTCCAAAAGGTGGGGAGGGCACATAGGCACAAATCTGGGCACGGCTGTAGAGCCGAGGGCCTCTGTGAGCACGTCCACCCCTCTGCAGGCGGCGACTGTGCCACTCTCCTAAAGAACATGGGCCCGCTGCCCGTGGATATGGCCCGCATGTACTTCGCCGAGACGGTGCTCGCGCTGGAGTACCTGCACAACTATGGCATCGTGCACAGGGACCTCAAGCCAGACAAGTGAGTGGGCCTGGCTCTCAGGGGGCGGGGCTCAGAGTAGCCTGGGGGCGGGGCCTCTGAGTGGGTCTGGGACTGCTCAGGAGCCCCACCGTCTAGATTCTCCTGGCATCATGGGCCCCCTGCTGGTAGAAAGCAGGGATCTTGGCAATGTTGAGCACCTGGTGTGTACTGAAGAGAGCAGGTATTTAACAGGCATCTGCTGTGTGCAGGGGAAGGACTGCACTTATCGAGGTGCTGGCCAGGCAAAGTGAGGCAGTACAGACTGGACAGGGGAAGGGACCATGCACTCACAGAGCTGCTGCCACACAAGGGAAGTGAACGTGCACTTATGGGGCACCAGCTATATACAAAGAGCAGGGACATACACTTTGCAAGACCTTATGTGTAGAGAAAGGGACTGCATGTCTTGAGCTCCTGCTGTGTGTTAGTGCAGGGAAGAAAGAGGGTCCTAGAGTGTTTATTTTATCCTAGTTTCTAGTAAGCACCTACTGAGTGCCTGGTGCTCTCTGGGTGACTGAAAAACGCAACTGTGGGTGTAAATAATCCCTCATGCTTTGTAACCCTTTCATAACTTTCAAAGCACTCTTCCGTACATTAGTTGAGCACCTCCTGTGTACAGAGGAAAGGGCTGCTCTTTCATCAAGTGCCCTTTGGATACCAGGCAAGAAGTATGAGTTTCTCAGGTACTTGCCATGTGGAGGTGCGGACATAAGCGTTAAGAATCTGCATGTTTTCAGGGCATCTTGTAGTTTGCAAGTGGCTTAGAAAACAAAGCACCTGTATTTGGCACCTGCTGTATACCTGGGCCTGTGCTCACCATTTTCAGGAACCCAGACGGCGGCATAACTAACTTCTCACACACTGATGACCCTTTTGAGTTTATAAAGCACATTTTTTAGCTGGTGTGTATTTACTGGGCACCAGCTGTGTAAAGGTGATCAGAACAACAGTTATTAGGCTGTGTGTCAGTCCCCGAACACTGCAGCTATCTTTTTATAAAGTTTTTATGTTGAGGTCAGCATGCATTGATCACCTGCTGTGTGCCAGGGACATGGGTCCCTTTCCAATGGAGGTACTTGCTATGTGGAGGCGTGAAGAGCCCTGCATGTTTTCAGGGCCTTAAGAGCCCTGCATGTTTTCAGGGCATCTTGTTTGCGAGTGACTTAGAAAACAAAGCAAATGTGTGTTGGCATCTGCTGTGTACCTGGGCCTCTGTGCTCGACGCTCTGAGGCTGCTTGCTTTGTGCCCATTGGGCCTCTGTGGGATCATCCTGGAGTGGGATCTTCCAAGTGTCCCCAAGGCAGGGCCTGCCCCTCCCAAGCTCAGGACCCTCTTCTGAAAAACGGTGTGGGAAGGTGCAGCCCTGGAGGGTTCAGGGAGGGATAGGCCCACACAGTAGGTGCTCCAGAAAAATATTTTTTCCTCTTTGCTTCGGAAAATTTCAAATACACCCCAAGTCAGGAGAAGGTACATTTATTTGCTAGGGTTGTCGTAACAAAGTACCACAGACTCGGGGGCTTAAACAACAGAAATTTATTCTCACAGTTCTGGAGGCCAGAAGTCCAAGGTCAAGGTGTCGGCAGGGCCGTGCTCCCTCTGAAGGTGATGGGGAAGGATGTGTTCTAGGCCTTTCTCTCGGTTTCTGTTAGTCCCTAGGCTGTGGTGCTCCTCCTGTGTGCGTGTCTGTGTCCAAATTCCCCCTTTTTATTTTATTTATTTATTTTTTACTTTTTAAAATATTTATTTGGTTGCACTGGGTCTTGGTTGCGGCAGGTGGGCTCCTTAGTTTCGGCCCGCCAGCTCCTTAGTTGCGACACGCATGTGGGATCTAGTTCCCTGACCAGGGATCGAACCTGGGCCACCTGCATTGGGAGCTCTGAGTCTTAACCACTGGACCACCACAGAAGTCCCCAGAAATTTATTTTTAAATGGGTAGATGTCCCCAGGAGGTGCGTGAAAATGTGACTTTATAAAATAAAGCTGGCGCATATCATTTTATCACTTAAAATATTTATATCCTTAAGCTTGCAGGAGAACATGAACCGCAGCATGCATGGTAGGTGTGTGAGTTTTAAAAAACTGGTGCGCCCATGAGAGGCACAAATATTTCCGTACACAGCAGGTGCTAAAGACATGTTCACTTAACAATAGGCGCTTACAGAGTATTCAGTTTGTTAAAATCATGGATGCTCGTACAAGAATATGCTGTAGATCCCCCCCAGGAAGTGTTCACGAAACGTTTTCATGCCCAGTGGGGACATGCTGTGATTCTCAGGAACTTAACTTTTGCACAGCGGAGTATACAGTAGATGCTTAAGAGCAACACCAGATGCACCCAGTTGGTGCACAGAGATGTTTGCCAAATTTGTAATATTGCCCAAGACCCGCTGCTTCTTTCAATAACGTGATCAAGCACAGGCAGTGCTTTCTGATCCAGGGAGGGGTCGGGCCGCCTCCTGTAGGATCAAGTTCTGGGGGGGCGAGGGGGCGGGAGCAGCCAGGCACCTCGGGCCCCCCAGCCCTGAGCGCACCACCCGCCTGCCCACAGCCTGCTCATCACCTCGCTCGGCCACATCAAGCTAACTGACTTCGGCCTGTCTAAGATCGGGCTCATGAGTATGGCCACCAACCTCTACGAGGGCCACATCGAGAAGGACACTCGGGAGTTCGTGGACAAGCAGGTGGGCGGGGCTGCCTCCCTCTGCCCGAAGCCTGAGCCCAGGACATGGGGAGACTTTGCAGCAAAAAGGAGAAAAGAAACTATCCCTGTAATTCTACCCACACTTCCCTCCCTGGCTGGGGGCGGTCTTTCATTTCCCTGTCCCACCTGGCCCAGGTATGCGGGACGCCTGAGTACATCGCCCCCGAGGTGATCTTCCGCCAGGGCTACGGGAAGCCAGTGGACTGGTGGGCCATGGGCGTCGTCCTCTACGAATTCCTGGTGGGCTGTGTGCCATTCTTCGGAGATACCCCTGAGGAACTCTTTGGCCAGGTGGTCAGTGGTGCGTTCCCCCTGCCCTGTCGCCCCAGGTTTAAGTCTCAGCCCCACTTTGGCTCCGGTCGGTGGTCCTCCCTGCCTTTGCCGGGGAGGGGAGCAGGCCCACTTGTGGATTGGGCACGTATGGCGTGCCCGGCCCCAGCTGAGCCCTGGGGACACAGCCAAGGGTGAGAGGGACAGTAAGGGAGATAAATAAGCAAATTATGGAGCAATCAGAGGCAAAAAATGCCGAGGAGGGAAGGAAGCAGGGAGAAGGGAGGGGGCGGGGGGCGGGTGCAGGGGTGCTATATTAAATAGAGAGTCATGCAGGCCACACTGGGTGATGTGTGGGCAAAGACTTAAAGGAGCGAGAGGGAGTCACAGAGATGGATGAAGGGAAGGTGCTCAGGGCAGAGGGCACAGCCAGAACAAAGGCTGTATGGGACCAAGCCTGGTAGCTGAAGGAGCAGAGGAGGCTGATGGCTTGGAGCATAGAAAGGGGAGGTGGTAGGAGGTGCTAGGAAGCGCTATCCTCAGTCCCTCATTCCCTCCTCTCATTTTAGATGAGATCATGTGGCCAGAGGGGGATGAAGCCCTTCCAGCTGACGCCCAGGACCTCATCACCAGGCTGCTCCGACAGAGCCCCCTGGACCGTCTGGGCACTGGTACGTAGGTGTGGGTGAGGCCCAGGTGGGTGGGCTGGGGGCTGGGGTAAACAAGAGCTCTATTTGAGAGGCTGCATAGAGGAGGGGGACTTGAAACTGGGGTTTTGAAGGATGCATAGGAGCTCACCAAGAACTAGCATAAGATTTTGAAGAGTAACAGGTAGCTGGGTCTGGTTCAGACAAGGGGCACTGAGGCTGTGTATATGAGCCTGCCAGGTCGCCATGGGCTGTGTCCTACGGTCCCCAAGGCCCAGCCCAGTGGATCCCACTGTCCCAAGTTTCCCCAGCCACCAAAATATTGATTAAGGGACTATTTAATATTCATGCAGCCACCCATTATGTGGCCACTACAGATCACAGTCAGGATGCAGCTTGGCCACTGGAGAGGACTATGGGGGCTGAGGTTGGGGAACAGGATACAGTCAGCTCTGCTTCATGCAGTCAGCTCTGCTCCATGGGGTAGAAACATGTGGAAAAAGCCCTCTCCTAAGGTTCTGGGGTTTCTCCAGGTGATGGGGTCTCAGAGTCCAGCAGAGGGAAGAGCAGGGCCTGGGTTCTAGCCCTAGCTTGGTTCCCCTATGGGCTCTTAAAGGATGGCTCGTTTCCCCTCCCATCTTTCTGGTTCTGTGTTGGCCAAGTTTGGGTTCATAATTGGCCCAGGGGGCCATGGGGGGTGGGGACCAGCAGGGCTCAGCCAGGCATGTCTGCAGGAGGCACCCACGAAGTAAAGCAGCACCCCTTCTTCTGGACACTGGACTGGGCGGGGCTTCTGCGACACAAGGCCGAGTTTGTGCCGCAGCTTGAAGCTGAGGACGACACCAGCTACTTTGACAGTAAGCAGGGGTCCAGGAGGTGGCCTGTGCTGTCCCACGATCTCCTGGGGTGGTGAGGGGTGTCTAACAGGGTCTCCACCCCAGCTTCGTGCCTCGCCTTGGGCCTGGAGCTTCCAACTTCCTGAGCTTTCCAAGAAGCTGGGGCATGTCTGCTGGCTGCCCCCCGCCCGGATTTCCTATGCGTCTGAGCTCAGGAGGCTGTCGCACCACCTTGGGTTGCGGGAGGGGAAACCAAAGCACTGCATGTGGCAGCCCTTGCCTGGGGGTCCCCCAGCAGGTTCAGCCTCCTGAGTGTCAGCCCTGACCAGGCATGGAGCCCTGCCTGTCATACAGGAGGGTGGGGTGCCTCGCTCAGCTTTAGTGGAGGGGGTCCCCTCAAGCACTTGAGGTGAGCTCAGACAAATCTCCTTCTCCCCACTCGGTGCTCTGGCCAAACGCAGAGTAAACGCCCCCGGCTTCCAGTGCCTCCTCCAGAGCTTGATGTGTGATCTTGGGCATGTCAGAGATCCTCTCTGAGCATCTGTTTCCTTTTCTGTAAGATGAGGAACATCCTTTATGTTTGAGATGCACAATTTTACCTAACTCTGGGTAACCCATCTTAAGGGTGAGGAAACTGAGACACAAGAATTCCCATCCACAGTCCCACAGCTTTTAGGAACACAACTGGGATTTATTCCCAGATACTAAATCTGCCGCCCAAGCCTCCTCTGGTCCTTAAACATACCAAGCCTGGTCCCACCACAAAGCCTTTGCCCTGACAGTGTCTCCCGACCTGGGAGGCCCTCTCCACATCACCCCACAGCCCCTGTGTCCACCTTCCCCAGCATCAGCATGCCTTTCCCTCCCGCAGCGCGCTCAGAGCGTTACCGTCACCTGGGCTCTGAAGATGACGAGACGAATGATGAGGAGTCATCCACGGAGATCCCCCAGTTCTCATCCTGTTCCCACCGGTTCAGCAAGGTGAGCCTGGGCCCTGGATGTAGCTAGTGCTCAGGAAACAGGGCAAGATGTTTGGGGGTTTTTTTCTTTTTTTTATTGTAGTGAAATACATGTAACGTAAAATAGACTATTTTAGCTATTTTAAACTGTACATACAATTCAGTGACATTTAGTACATTCGCAATGTTGTGCAACCGTCACCTGTATCTAGTTCCAGAACATTTCCATCATCCCCAAAGGGCAACCTTGTACCCGGCTGCAGTCACTCCTCGTCTCCCCCTCCCCCGGCAACCACTCATCTGCTTTCTGTCTCTATGCATTTACCTGTTCTGGACATTTCACATACATAGAATCATACGCTATGTGGGACCACTGGGGAATTCCCTGTGTCTGGCTTCTTAAGGTTGATCCACATGGTAGCATGTGTCAGTGCTTCATTCCTTGTTATGGCTGAATAATATTCCATTGTGTGGTTGGACCATATTTTGTTTTATCCACTCATCAGTTGATGGACGTTTGGGTTGTTTCCACTTTGGGGCAATTGTAAATAGATCTGCTATGCTGGGTGTTATATTATAGCCTCATCAGCTTAACTTGAGTTCCTTCCTTTGTTTATAATTTGATTTTAAAACCTGCACTGCTTATGGGTCTGGGCCCCAGGCAGGAAACCCCAGCTGTGGCCCCTTGGTAGCCAGGCTGCTCTGAGCCTCAGTTTCTCCACCTGTACAGTGGGCTAAAGACTCTACGTCTTGGGCTTCCCTGGTGGTGCAGTGGTTGAGAGTCCGCCTGCCGATGCAGGGGACACGGGTTTGTGCGTCGGTCCGGGAAGATCCCACATGCCGCGGAGCGGCTGGGCCCGTGAGCTGTGGCCGCTGAGCCTGCATGTCCGGAGCTTATGCTCCGCAACGGGAGAGGCCACAGCAGTGAAAGGCCCGTGTACCGCAAAAAAAAAAAAAAAAAAAAAAACTGTACGTCTTTAGAGATGTGGTAAGTAAGCATCTGAGGAAGTGACTCAGGGAAGTGTCAGGCATGTAGGAAACACTCAACTAAGCCGTCCCCCACGAATGTGCTTGTTGTTATGGTTTTTTTGTTTCTGTTTTTTTTTTTTTACGATGTAGACCTTTTTTTTTTTTCAGGTACTATCTGAATTTATTGAAGGGCTTCTTAATCTAGGGTTTGTGAACTTGCATGGGAATAAATTACATCTTTATTTTCACTAATCTCTAACTGAAATTTGGTATGTTTTCCAATTGTAATATAAGCAACAAATCACAGTAATATTAGCATGACCTTGACTTTGTCACCAATACAAATCATGGATTTTTCACATCACGCTGGAGTCATTGTAAAATACCTTTCAAGTTCAAAACTACTTCAAAATTATGGTACTTATGAGACCTGCTAGATCTTGTTATTTAATGCATTACTAAAGAGGCACGTATAGTACCATATTGCTGGTTTAAAAAATATTCTAATATTATTTTAATATAATCAGCCTCACTTGCAACCTGACCTATTTCATTTGATGCATTTAAAAATATTACTCTGAGGGCTTCCCAGGTGGCGCAGTGGTTGAGAGTCCGCCTGCCGATGCAGGGGACACGGGTTCGTGCCCCGGTTTGGGAAGATCCCACATGCCACGGCGCGGCTGGGCCCGTGAGCCATGGCCGCTGAGCCTGTGCGTCCAGAGCCTGTGCTCCGCAGCGGGAGAGGCCACAGCAGTGAGAGGCCCGCATACCGCAAAAAAAAAAAAAAAAATTACTACGCTGAGAAGAGGTCTGTAGGTGTTACCACTTTGCCAAAGGGGCTCATGTACAGAAATCCATGCTTGTCATGATGGTAGCAGCTCCTCCTCAGAAGCCTCAAGGGCCAGAGCTCTGCCCAGAACTCCCCTTCGGATGTGGACCATTTTTTAAAGTCGTTATTGAATTTGTTTCGATATTGCTTCTGTTTTATGTTTTGGTTTTTTGGCTGCAAGGCATGTGGGATCTCAGCTCCCTGACCAGGGATTGAACCCACACCCGCTGCATTGGAAGGCGAAGTCTTAACCACTGGACTGCCAGGGAAGTCCCGTTACTGTTATTTTTAATTGCTTCCCAGGTCTACAGCAGCTCTGAGTTCCTGGCCGCCCAGCCCACCCCAACCTTTGCTGAACGGAGCTTCAGTGAGGACCGGGAGGAAGGGTGGGAGCGCAGCAGTGAGGGGGACTATGGGCGCCGGCTGAGCACCACCGAGGTCCGGTAGGTGGGCTGGGGAGTATAAGCAGGTCCAGCTTCCAAACCTGCTGAGAGGTGGAGCCACAAAGTCTTAACATTGGAAAGAGCTTCCCAGTGGCCCAGTAGAAAAGGGCAAAACATATTGGCCAGCCTGTCAGACCCCTGCCAACCTGGCCCCTATCATCACTCTCTTTGGCTTTGCATTCCTAACCACACTAAACCTAAAGCAGCCATGTACCATCACACTGCTAGGCTTTTGCTTGTGCTGTTTCCTCTGCCCAGAATACCCTTTGCTCATGAAGTCCCTTTCATCTTTCAATGTCCAAACTCACAGAAATAATCAATGTCTGCTAGAGGATGGGCGTTGGAAGCTGGGTTTTAAAAATTGAATAGGAGTTCTCTGGGCGGTCACAGAGGACAGAGCAGGCAGAGGGAACTCACCTTATATTTACAAATTACCTCTGACTCTAGGCTGAGAGTTAAGGTATGGTCACTAGGGGAGACTGGGTGTCCTGGGGTGAGGGCACCTGGCAGGTGTGACTCAGGCTCTTCCCTGCTACAGGCTGAGGTCCTGCACATCCTCCGGTTCCTCCTGCCACTTACCCTTTTCCCAGCCTGAGCGGGGCCCTAGCCCATCTTTCCTGAACACCATCAACCTGGACACGATGCCCAAATTTGCCTTCTCATCAGAGGATGAGGGAGTCGGCCCAGCTCCTGTGGGCCCCAAAAGGCCCGTCTTCATTCTCGGGGAGCCTGACCCACCCCCAGCAGCCACCCCAGTGTTGCCCAAGCCCTCAAGCCTTTCTGGTAGGTGGAATCCAGGGTGGGAGGGATGGTGTCATGGAGAGTTTCCCACAGGAGGGACTATTTGAGATGGGTTTTGAAGGATGAGTAGGAGTTCTCTAGAGACAACATTCACTTGTGTAACAAAGGCCTCAGTCTGGGGGTGATACCCCCCAGCTTCATTGGATTAGGATGGGAGAGAGGAATTGAACTGGGGAGCTGCAAGAGTGGGAGTTAGGAATCTGACTGGGGTGAGGGGAAGGCTTCTTGAAGTAGGGGACTTGAAGAGTGGAGCTTCCCAGGGAAAGCAGTGAAAGAAAGGTGTGCAGGAAGAGGGAATGCCTGAACAAAGGCCAGGAGGCTGGACTGTGTACACACCGACCAGGGAGGAAGGGGCTTTGCCTTCTGAGGGCAGAAGGGCCAAGTGGTGAGATGGGGGAGGGGCAGACTGACCCCCCGACCCTGCTGATCCCCGTAGCTGACACAGCTGCCCTCAGCCACGCGCGCCTACGAAGCAACAGCACCGGTGCACGACACTCTACGCCGAGGGCCCTGGATGCCGGCCGGGGCCGCCGCCTTGGGGGCCCGAGAGACTCAGCCCCTGAGAAATCCAGGACCTCCCCCAGCGGTGGTCGCGTGCCCAAGTCAGCCTCAGTGTCTGCCCTGTCGCTCATCATCACGGCAGGTGACGCCCATGGCCCAGCCTCATCTTTGCTTGTCTGTCCATGTCCATTTTAACCACGGAGTAGGGGCTGCTTTGGCCAGCGGGAGCTGGAGGGGGTCCCTCCAGGTGATGTGTCCCCAGGCACAAAGCTCCCAGGGCTGCTGTTCGGGGCTGAGCCCAGGAGATAGGAAGCAGCTGGGGAACTGGCATTCCTGGCAGCGGGCACTACATGTGCAAAGGCCTGGAGGGGAAGGGGGAGGGTGTTCGGGGCATTGGAGTGGCAGCAAAGCAGCCAGAGTGATCAGTGTGGGGACTTCCCTGGTGGTCCAGTGGTTAAGACTCTGAGCTTCCACTGCAGGGTCACAGGTTCGATCCCTGGTCCAGGAACTAAGATCCCACATGCTGCGCCGTGCGGCCAAAAAACAAAAACAGAAACAAACTGACTGATCGGTGTGGAGGGAGGGGAAGGTGCCTTGAGAGGGGACCCACAAGGGAGTGACCCCCCTCCCTGAACCTCGTCCCTGCAGATGACGGTAGCGGCGGCCCCCTCATGAGCCCCCTGTCCCCACGCTCGCTGTCCTCAAACCCGTCGTCACGCGACTCCTCTCCAAGCCGAGACCCTTCCCCCGTGTGTGGCAGCCTGCGGCCCCCCATTGTCATCCACAGCTCGGGCAAGAAGTATGGCTTCAGCCTGCGGGCAATCCGCGTCTACATGGGTGACAGTGACATCTACACCGTGCACCATGTCGTGTGGGTGAGTTGGCCCTGGGATGGGCGGGAACAGCCAGACCTGGTTTGAGTCCCAGCTCTGCCCTGGCAAGGCGCCTCCCTTTTGGAGCTGCATTTGTTAGTCTTGGAAAGCAAGCGAGTACTCATTGCCTATGAGGTTTTGGAGCCCAGGGCAGGGAACTGATGCCACCTGTGTCTTAATGGTCCTTGTCAGTTATGGGGAGAGGACTGAGCAAGAGGGATGGAGACCTCAAGTGGGCACAAAGCTCCCGCACAGTGTTTTGTCCTCCCTCCCCCAGCCCAGGACCTGTCCCCTCCCTACTGGTCTCTGAAAGGTCTGGGAAACCAGGCAGTGTGAAAGGCAGCAGCTTGCTGGGGGCCTGTAGCTGACTCAGCTGGGCTGGGGTCTCTAGCTCTGGGGCCCAGGCCACTGACCCCGCTATCTGCCCCCACCCCCAGAGTGTGGAGGAGGGAAGCCCTGCCCAGGAGGCAGGCCTGCGGGCCGGGGACCTCATCACCCACATCAACGGGGAGTCGGTCCTGGGGCTGGTGCACATGGACGTCGTGGAGCTACTGCTGAAGGTGCAGGCCCCCAACCCCACCCCAGCCTCCACCCCAGAGCCTCCACCCCCGTCCATCCTCAGGGCCCCTGGATCTCCCAACACTGCCCACCCTCTGGGCTGCTCCTGTGACCTCCATCCCTACGCCTTGGCCTCAGCTCCCAAGTCTGTGTGGTTCCCCCCGTCCAACCATACCACTCCGCATTCGGCCCTGCATGCCCCGTCCCCTCTGCCTCAGAGCCACTCCTCCAGGAAGCCCTTCCTGCCCCCTGAGTGCCCCTTCTCCTGACCTTGCCTCTGGCCCACCCTGACTCTGTGGGGCTGGCGGTATCTGTACCGTCTTGGCCTCCTGCCTCCCCTCAGACCAAGGGTCCTCGGGGGCTGAGGCCTAGAGGCGGGGAGGTGGACACAGGTGAGGAGGCAGACCCCTAGTTGGATAGCTCCCGGGACCAGTGGGTGGGTAGATGGCTCATTGGATGGATGGACAGATGGCAGACATCCATCTTTGGCCCAATGAGTGGTGGGGTCATTAGGTAAGAAGCGGGTGGTTAGGATCCGGGGCTTCCAATGGATGAGTAGATGGGTGGGTGGGTGGGTGCATGGACGGCTCGTTGGATGGAAGGCACACAGGCGACCCCTTGCCATCCCTCCTGCAGAGTGGCAACAAGATCGCCCTTCGGACCACGCCCCTGGAGAACACCTCCATCAAGGTGGGCCCTGCACGGAAGAATGTGACCAAGGGCCGCATGGCGCGCAGGAACAAGCGGAGCCGAAGGCGGGAGACGCAGGAGCGGTGAGCGGCGGCCTGGCTGCCGGGGAGGGTTCATGCAGGACCTGTGGCACATTTGGGCGGCCCGGGCCGCTGGGGGCAGGGGTTTTGAAGAATCTGGGTTCCTAACCCCCAGGCGGAAGTCGCTCTTCAAGAAGATCTCAAAACAGTCGTCGGTGCTGCACACCAGCCGCAGCTTCTCTTCCGGCCTCCACCACTCCCTGTCATCCAGTGAGAGCCTCCCGGGCTCACCCACCCACAGCCTCTCCCCCAGCCCCACCACGCCCTGCTGCAGCCCGGCTCCCGATGCCCCAGCAGGTGGGTGCACCCCCAGGACCACCCTGGGAAGAACAGCCCCTTAGGGCTGTGGTGGTCAGCCCAGCGGGGGAGTGAGCAGAGTTGGGAGGCTGGAATGACCTGATGTGTGACAGCCTCAAAGGCAGTCTGGGATGGGCAGGGAAGATTGTGCCCAGCAGACGGAACATCATGAACAAAGGGGATCCAGACAGGAGAGATGTGAAAGCTAGAGGGAGGCTAGGGAGAGGGGATTGGGGGATGGATAAGGCCGAAGAGCTGGGCTTAAATTGGGGGGCAGTAGGGAGCCATGGAGGGTGAGCCAGAGAGGGCATGGAAAGATTGTTCTGGAGCAGGAAAGGATGGTGACTTGGCCCAACCCTGAGGGTCCCCAGTCTGTGAGAGACAGACAGAGGTGGACACCCCTAGTCCCACTGGGTTAGCATCAGACTAGAGAGACAGTCTGGGGCAATCCACAGAGGCAGGGAAGGCCTCCTGGAGGAGAGCCACCAGGAAGCCCTCCCTGCCTTCTGGGGACCCCAACTGCTATCTCTCCCTCTGGCCTACCCTGACCTCATGGGGCTGGGGGTGTCTGTGCCATCTTTGTCTTTCTCAGATCAGGCATCCTCAGGGGCTGAGGCCTAGGGGTGGGGAGTGGACACAGGCAGAGGCAGGGCCCTTACTGGATAACTTGCAGAACCAGTGGGTGGATGGCTCATGGGATGGATAGATGGACGGTGGGCAGGTACCTTTGGCTGAATGAGTCAGTGGGTCATTTAAGTGAGAAGTGGGTGAAGAGGAGCTAGGGCTTTGATGGATGAGTAGGAGTCCACCAGATCTAAGCCAAAGGAAGAGCCTGTGCAAACAAAGGAAACACCAGGCCTGATGGGTGGCCACAGGGAACAGTGTGGGCTTTTGGCAGTCAGTCTTAGGGCCCCACCTCGAGGCTGGCACATTGAGGCTGGTGGCCCTGACCCTCCCGTCACCCACAGACACAGTGTCTCCACCCAGCGCATCCCCAAGCTCCAGCAGCCCTGCATCTCCGGCTGCCGCTGGCCACACCCGACCCAGCTCCCTGCATGGCCTGGCCACCAAGCTTGGGCCACCCCGCCCCAAAGCCGGCCGCCGCAAGTCCACCAGCAGCATCCCGCCCTCCCCGCTGGCCTGCCCGCCCGTGCCAGCGCCCCCACCCCGCTCACCCTCACCCCTGCCAGGGCACCCGCCTGCGCCTGCCCGGTCCCCAAGGCTGCGCCGAGGCCAGTCGGCTGACAAGCTGGGTACAGGTGAGCGGCTCGACGGGGAGCTGGGGCGCCGCAGCCGCGGGCCAGACTCCGAGCTGGTGGTCATGCGACGGCTGCATCTGTCCGAGCGCCGAGACTCATTCAAGAAGCAGGAGGCTGTGCAGGAGGTGAGCTTTGATGAACCACCTGAGGAGGCCACTGGGCCACCCACCTTGGTGCCGCAGATCGCCGTGGAGGGCGCTGAGGCTGTGCCAGGAGCCCTTGGACCCTCTGAGAAAGACTAATCCCTCCTACCCATCCTCTCCCCGGCCTGGAAGTCAACGCATTTTTTGTGGAATGTGTTTTCCATAAATTGACACCTGGATGGAGACTGAGCCACCAGCCTCTGACACCTGGAAGATGAGAAGCGATCGCGTTTCTTGCTGGAAGGTGCCTCCCTCATGTTCTGGAGCCGATCAATCAGGGGGCCACAGGGGCAGGCAAGGGAGACTAGGGTGGCATTGTAAATAGCAGCAAATCCCTGCAGCTAATTTATTACGTTTTATAAGCGATAGCCAGACTGAGCTGCCACTGTTAAGGCAGCTGCCCAGGTCTTGTCCCATGCACTTGGGACCCATCTGTAGACCCTGCCCCCTGGGCTGAGAAGGAAGCACTTTGGACAAGTCAACGTGTATTCGTGTTTTATGGTTTTTCTGTACTTTTAAAGTTTTTTTGTGTGACTTGATCCCACCCCTGACTCAAGACCCGCAGATTTGAAGGGATGCAGCCAAGCTTACCTGTCCAGGCCCAGTTTGGATGACTTGGAGATTCCGTAAACAATTCCCCTCCACCACAAAACAAAGTAATCTTGATGATGGACTGGATTCTGAAGGCTACTTCCTACCATCATAGCCTCCATCCCTAGGCCAGCCATGCTAGAGTCTGCCTCCAGTCCTATAGGCTTAGGAGGTGTGGGAACTGGGGCTTTGATATATGAGTAGAAGTTCACCAGATCTAGGCAGAGGGGTCACCTGCGTCACAAGCAGACACTGATGGCCCAGGAGGCAGAGGCCTCAGAGGACACTGCCAGGGTAGGAGAAGACCCTGGACAAGATTTTTTGTATTTGATGCCCACCAGGGTGAGAACTTGACCATGATGTGTCTGAAACAGCCCCTGGGGGGTGCCCTCGATATGCCAGAGCCTTGTAGGGCTGAAATTCGAGTGAGAAAAATCCAACTGGGGGGCAGTGAGGCCCAAGTTGGAATCTTGGCTTCACTGTTTGGCTCTGGGAAAATGACTTCCCCACTCTGTGCCTCAGTTTCCTTGTGTTTACAAAACAAATCCCAACGACTATTAAGCACCTACTGTATGCCAAGCGCTTTACTTGTGGCTTTTCCCTCAGCCAACCTTGAGAAGGCTGGAGGTGGTGTCGTCATCCCCATTTTACAGACAAATAACTAAGGCCTGGCAAGGCGTGGAGACTTGCCCCCACCATTGCCTGGAAAGAGTCATGCAGCCAGGCCCTGTCCTGGGCATTGTAGTCAAGGGAGCTGGAATGGAGAATCTGTTGTCAGATACAGCCGACTCCAGCTCCAGCTCTCTCCCCTGTAATGCTGTGTGACCCATTGGGCATCTCAGAGTCTCCATTTCCCATTCAGAGGTGCCCAGCAAGATCACCGTACCCCACAATGGTGAGGGCACTTTCCAGGCACTGCAGCCCACTCTGTGTTCTCTCTGGAGACATCCGTGCAGCACTGCCTGGTGTTGAAACTAGATCAAGGCTGTGCATGACTTGCTCCCACCTTCCATCCCGGAGCTGACGGTGAATAAAAGCCCACATTTACAAAGAAGAGGTCCAATGTCTGGATTTGTGAGGGGCCAAGAAAAGGGTAAGGGAAGAGTGGGGTGGGGGGCGGGATGAAAACAGACCCTTGGCTCAAAGTCACTTGAAGTGGTTTTTGTTTTTTGTTTTTGGCGGTACGCGGGCCTCTTACCGTTGTGGCCTCTCCGGTCGTGGAGCACAGGCTCCTGACGTGCAAGCTCAGCGGCCGTGGCTCACGGGCCCAGGCGCGCCGCGGCATGTGGGATCTTCCCGGAGCGGGGCACGAACCCGTGTCCCCTGCATCGGCAGGCGGACTCTCAACCACTGCACCACCAGAGAAGCCCTTGAAGTGGGCTTTGAAGGCTGCTGGGAATTCACTGTTGAGATTCTTCCTGATGCCTTCTCTGGTCCTAGCCTCCTGCTTCCCTCCTGCTGCCCTGTCTGAATTGAGTACCCATCATGGGCTCTGTCCTTAGAAGCTTCATCCAGACACCCGTCTGGGGCCTTGAAGCTGTGTTAATAAATAAATAAACCATCTTTGTGTCCTTTTTAAACCCGTCTTTGCTTGGGCTGTGCCCTTAAGTTCCCCTCACCACCACTGGTACCCAGCCCAGCCCGAGCGCGTTCGGTTACTTCCGAAGCGCTCCGTAGGTCGGAAACCTTTGGCCACGCCCCCTGTTTCCGAGTGTCTTCGGCTATCTCCGGAAACAGTCCGCATCTGTACAGGCGTTGGGCTAGTTCACCGTACCCGACAGAGTTAGTTCAGCTGTTTCCAGACACTCTGGGCTACCACGGAAACCCCGGCTTTCAACTCCGGCTCCTTCTCGGCTCTCAGCTTGTTTCCGGAAAAGCGCAGCTTTCTGTCTGAGCCCCTCCCCCCAACCCTGCCGCCTCCATTTCCTGAGTTCTGGGCCGCCTCACTCGTCCTCTGGAGCCGTCCGTGCTTCGGCAGTTTCCGGAAGCTGGTGGTCGCCCCTAGATCTAAGTTCCCAGGGCCTCATTTGGGACCGAGCACCCTTGGTTCTTTCCAGAAACTTTCCGAAGTCTCGGGGCCCAGCCTCTGTTCTGCCGGTCCAGGGGCAGCGCGCTCGGTCATTTCCGGAATCGCTCGGGCATCTCTTGAGTCCAGCCGAGCCTAGCCGAGCCCAGCCTCCGAATTAGTCCTCTGACCCGATTATGTTCGGCTGTTTCCGGAAATGATCGGCTATCTCGGGGCGCCCCACCCCCACCCCCGTTACCCTCCAGTCCCGCGGGAGTACGTTCGGCTCTTTCCGGAAACATTCGCGCGTTCCCAGGCTCTGCCTCGGCCTCATTGCACCCTCTCGGCCCGAATACGCTCGGCCGTTTCCGCCGGGGGCGGGCCCGACCGTTCGGAACATCGGCGGCGGCGGAGGTGGGGATCCCGCGGCTGCGGCGACGGCGGCCGCGGTGGAGCCACGGGTCTGGCTCGGCTCTGCGTGACGGCGGCCGCGGCAGCAGCGGTGGCGGCCGCGACCAGGTAAGTCCGCGTTGGTCCGCGTGCCAGGCCGGTCTGGGGGTTCGGTCAGATGCGGGGCGCCCAGGCAGAGTGTGGGGCCGCGGTGGAAGCCAGAATGCGAGCAGGGTTGCATCGGGCCCCGCGGGAATTGGGGGCCGCAGGGAGCGGGAGGCCTCTGGCTCGACCTGGCTGCGTTACAGCCTTCCCCGGACGATGGGGGCGGAACGGGGGACCCTAGGCAGAGATAAGGGGTTGGAGCTGCGGCCCTGAATTGAGGGAGGCCCTGCCGGGAGTGGGGCATCGAGCAGTAATGAGGGGCGCCCAGGCATTGTGTGGGGCATAGTGGGGTGCAAGACGGTAGAGGGTCGACTCCACTTCCGGCCCCTGGGCTGGGCTGCGGGGTCCACGCAGGCCCGAGTGCGCGTCTGCACACGCGTGAGCGCGCAGGCCCTGAGTCCAGCCGCCAAGACCCCAGCCAGGCCTGGCCTCTCCACCCGCCTCTTGGATTCGGGGAGCGCTGGTTCCCAGGCGCGCACACCGGGGCGTGTGCAAACGTGTGCTCAGCTGGGCGCGGAGGCGGGCAGGCAAGCGGATTTAGGCGGTTTCCTGGACGTCCCCCTCGCTGGGCCTCAGTTTCCCCACCTGTAGAGTGGGGGTACAGGGGCCAGGGAGTGGGTAAGTTGGGGCGTCCTGGAATGTGGAGCTTGTGCTCCCTGCTTGGACACCTCTTGCTGCTCCCGTGGTTGAGGGATAAAGTCTGACCCTCTGCCTGGCACTCGAGGCCCTGCGTGGTCTGCGGCTTTCTTAAAGCCACCCTGAACTCTCGGCAAGCATTTCTTGCTGTCAAGTCTTTGCCTGTACTATTTACTCTGGCCAGTGCCCCCTCCTCTCCTCTGGAGGACCCGCCCCTAGGAAAAGCACCGCCTACCACCCCCCAACCTCTCTGGAGGACTGAACCTGCAGGGCTGAGATTGAGAACGTGTCTGTGCTGGGCTGTGTCACCCTGAGACTGGGGGCTCCTAAGGAGTGATCATTGCCCCTGCATCCAGCAGCCTCCCTCTTGGCAGTCGTAGTGCCCTCCTTCCCTTCACCCTTTACTGGCTCCATGTCTACCCTGGGGCTAAGGTCCTCTTGGCCTCCCACCAACCCCCTTCTGTTTTGAGTACCTACTGTGGGCACCAAACTGGGCAATGTCTGGACACCTCGCCCCCCATTCCCTCCTCCCCTGCAGAGATCAGAGATCCATTTGTTTGATCTCACCTCTAGGCCTTTGCCTGTGCTAGGGCCTCTGCTTGGACCTCCTTTCCTACCGCCTTTTGCCCCTGATGCCTCCTGTGCTCAGCTGGCCCAGTCTCTCCTCAGGGCTCCCACAGCACCCTGAGCATCACCCATTACACCCTACCCACTCTGGGTATAACTATCTGTCATGTGGCTGCTGCCTCCTCTCATCTATCCTGGGCCTTGTGAAGTTGGACGGATCTGAGTTTTTGAGTCCTGGCATCCTGGCCCATTGAGTTGTCCAACAAAGACCTCCCTGCTCTGAGCCTCAGATTCCCCATCTCTAACAGGGGTGATGAAGAGCTTGTTTACTGAGCATGCAATATGCCCGGGGCAGATTCTTTGGAGCTCTGCCCCCAACAACCCCAAAGGAGGGCTATTATTGTACCCATTTTACAGCTGGGTAAACTGAGGGGGCAGGGACTGGCCCCCTGTTACCCAATGAGTCAGGGGATTCTAACCTGGTGTTTGGGCCCATCTCTGAGTTGGGGGTGGCAGGAGTCCAAACTGGCTGATGCTGCCCTGCCCCTCTCCCCTTAGGTCGGCGTCCCGAGCCGAGCATGGTGACAGCCTGTGCCCTCGGCCCCCTCGCCTGGCGCAGCTGGAAGAGCCGCCAGCCTCGGGAGCCGATGGCTCCCCACCCGAGGGAGTGAGCGGCCCAGCCCAGCCCTACGGATTGAGGGGGGACGCAGCGGCTGAGTGACCTGAGATCACGCTGCTGCCGACCCCCTCCCACCAGTTGACGAATGGTGGACCGAGCAACGAGTGACCCTTGTCAGGGTCGTGGAACAATGGTGGGAAGCAAGGCGTGAGCATCCCCTGTGGTCACCTGTAACTTCTTGGTGGAAATAGAGGTCTGAGTCCCCAAGCCCACCCAGCGGACCCTCCTGGCCCCCACCCCAGGCTGATGGGGCCACTGGGGCCCCAAGCAGCCACCTGACCATCCATACCCCACCCTGCCCAGCCATGGCTGGCGCCGAGGGCTTCCAATACCGTGCATTGTACCCGTTCTGCCGGGAGCGGCCGGAGGACCTGGAGCTGCTGCCGGGCGACGTGCTGGTGGTGAGCAGGGCAGCCCTGCAGGCGCTGGGCGTGGCCGAGGGCAGCGAGCGCTGCCCACAGAGCGTGGGCTGGATGCCTGGCCTCAATGAGCGTACACGGCAGCGCGGCGACTTCCCTGGCACCTATGTTGAGTTCCTAGGGCCTGTGACCCTGGCCCGGCCTGGGCCTCGCCCACGTGGCCCACGCCCACTGCCTGCCAGGCCCCGAGATGGGCCCCCTGAGCCAGGTGAGCAACAGGTAGGGGCCCTGGCAGGGCTGGGGAAAAGGGGGAGTGCCCTCAGACCCTCAGTTTCCTCTTCTCTCCCATGAGGCAATGGTGCTTCTTCCAGGAGAGGAGGAATAAGGACATTTGGTTGGTCAGCAAATGTTGATTACACTGCCGTCAGGGCTGGATGCAGTTCATGGCACTGGGCACCGAGTGGTGGACACAAGGCCTGGCCCTGCCCTCATGGAGCTTCTGGTTCAAGAAGTGATGAGAACGTGATTAGGGAATGACAGATGCTGTGAGGAAGGAGCCTCTCAGGAGAGATGGGGGTAAAGGGCTCCGGGCAGCAGGTACAGCGAGGACAAAAGCCCTGAGGTGGGAATGTCATGACGGGTTCAGGGAACAAGCCGTCAGGTGGAGCAGAGTGAGAAAAGGGGCAGGGTCCTCACCTCAAGGACTTCGTGGGATTGATTTTGAAGACAATAGGGAGTGTCCAGTAAGACTCAGGGGCTCAATTTAGCTTCATCTTGTGGTTTGCAGACAAAGAGTGTCCTGGGAGTGGAGAATCAGGGCACTGAACATACGCTGCAATTGTTGTGTGCTGGGCTGTATGCTGGGCAGGGTGTGTGGGTTCCAACCAGGGAAACCGAGGCTCAGCTTGTGGGGAGGAGGCTGATGAGTGCTGAGCACCCGGCGTGGTCTGCTCCAACCCTCACAGCCGCCCAGTGAGGCCGTGTGTACAGATGTGGAGACCAAGGTGCAAGGGGGTTGAACCACTCGCTCAGGGGCAGTCACCCAGTGAAGGCCAAAGCCCCTGGGAGGCACCGTGGCCCCACCCGATGGCCTGCCTGGTCTTGTGCCCGAGGGACACTGATGCCCAAAGAGGGTCAGGCCAGAGTCCCACAGCATGGGGTGGAATGGCGGGGTGCTGAGGCAGCATGGCTGCTGTCTTGGGCTTTGCAGCATCTGGTGTCTCCAGGGCCGGGGCCTGCGTCCTGCCTCGGCCTAGAGGAGCAGGAGGCGGCCCCATCCGGGCTCCCAGCCAGAATCTGCCTCTCCCCCTGGTAACAGCCGCCTCCCTCCTGTGCCTGGCCTGGGTCCAGACACCACACACATCCCCACTCCGGGCGGCCACCCGGCCCCACCCTCCAAATCTTCCAGGACTATGTGACATCGGCTAGGACCAGCCCTCTCCAGGCCTCAGTCTCCTCATCTGGAAATGGGGGGTACTAGTCCTTTTGTTCAAGCCCTGACCCTCCGGGATCCTGGGACCACCAGGCAGCAGGCTGCAGCTCCCTGCCTTCCCTCCATTCAACTCCACGCAGGGAGCTGCGTGCCAAACCCTGATGTCACCTGTGCCCCCATCTGGCTGTGCACCCACGGGCAGGTTGCTCCCTCCCTGAGCCTCAGTTCCTCATCCGTAAAATGGGGATAATGCCTATTCTGATGGGACCTCCCTCCATGCTTTGCAAACTGGTCACAGGCAAATTTCAAAGTTGAATTTCAGAGCCCCCTTACCAGCTGGGATGTCACCCACCTCCCCTTGTTCCCTCACTTTTTTTTTTTTTTTTTTTTTTCATTTTCGACACAGCTGGGCCTTTCTTCAGCTCAAGGCACCACCTGGCCCATCATTCAGGGAGGCCCCGCAGGCCCCGGCTTGCTCCTGCTGTGTGCCAGGGCGTCCCCGCCAAGGGCCAAAGCTGCATCCAATGGTGGCCGTGCAGGCAGAGTTCGCCTGAGCACAAAAGGCTGGGTGGGGCAGAAACATGGGGCTGGGGGTGGGGTGGGGTTGGGACATGGAAGGAGGTCAGCATTTCTAAAAGGGGGGAATTTTTTTTAAGCAAAATGACTTAGAAAATGGAGAAAGGTCCTTGGAATGAGGTGTTCTGATCCAGCTGGGATATTTTCCTTTTACTCTCTTCAACCACTTTGTTGTTCCCACTGAGAAAGGAGAGATGATTCCATCGACCAGTTTCTCAGTTGAGGAATCTGAGGCACAGAGAGGGTGGGTCCTGTGCCTGGGGTTGCACAGCAAGCAATGGCAGAGCCCTAAACCTGCCGTATGAGTGTCCTGTGGCAGAGCCCTAAACCTGCTGTATGAGTGTCCTGTGGCTGCTGTAATGAACTACCATAAACTGGTGGCTTCAAACAACAGGAGTTTATTCTCTCATGGTTCCGGAGACCAGAAGTCCAAAATCAAGGTGTGGGCAGGGCTGTGCTCTGTCCAGAGGCTTTAGGGGAGGATCTTTCCTTGCTTCTTCCAGCTTCTGGGGGCTCCAGGTGTACCTTGGCTTGTGGCCACATCACCCCAATCTCTGCCTCTCTCTTCATATGGCCTTCTCTTATAAAGACACCAGTCATCGGATTTAGGGATCTCATCTTGAAATCCTTACCTTAATTATATCCGCAAAGACCCTATTTCCAAGTAAGGTCACAGTCACAGGTACCAGAGATTAGGAAGTAGACATACCATTTGGGAGGACACTAGTCAGCCAACACTATCTGGCCTCTGTAGTTGGGTGAATTGATATTTTAACCTAGAAAATCGTTTCCCACTAATTCAGCCCTCCCAGCCCCACCAGCTGGGCCTTCTGTCCGCCCCCCCAAGAGTGGTGGTCCAGATTCCAGGCACTTGGGCTGAGATGCAGCAGGCAAAGAGAGGGGCCTAGGTCCTTCTAGGGACCCTGCCAACATTCTGTCCCCTCCTGCCAGGCCTCACACTCCCTGACCTACCCGAGCAGTTCTCCCCGCCTGATGTGGCTCCCCCTATCCTGGTGAAACTTGTGGAGGCCATTGAGCGGACAGGTGAGCCTCGGCCTGGCTGCAACCCCTGGGTTCTGCTTGCTTGCCTCTGGTGATGGGCAACTCATCTCCCTCACAGGGCTGCTGGGCTCACTCTGTATGGGAAGTGGCTGAGTCTGGATGTTCTGGGCCTCCGTATTGAGTTGGGGAAGGAGTAACTCCCAGGGGAATGTAGACCCCATCATTGCATGTGCCGTGCCCTCTGCCACCATTTCCCTCCCCTCCCCCTGTTCTTACCTCTGGGAGGTTAGTAGCCACCCCAGACCCCACACGGGGGTCGAGGCAGCATTTGAGAGCTGGCCTTGCCACGTGGGGTGGCACTGACCTACCCCATCCCCTTCCCCACAGGGCTAGACAGCTACAGGCCTGAGGCACCCGCCGCGCGCACAGGTGAGGGAAAGCTTCAGTGGGCAAGAGTGGGAGAGGAACCTGCCCTGGACGGATGATGTCCCCTCCCTGCACCCGCCTTGGATCGATGTAACCCCCTTGCACCCGCAGACTGGTCGCTGAACGATATGGAGCAGTGGGACGCTGCAGCCCTAACAGATGGCGTGAAGGGCTTCCTGCTGGCGCTGCCCGCACCCCTTGTGACACCCGAGGCCGCGGCTGAGGCACACCGAGCCCTGCGGGGTGAGTCTGGCAGGAATCCCGGACTGGGGAGGGCGCTGGGGCGGGCGGGTGCCGGCCCTGGCTCACCTTCCCCTGGCCGTCTGTCCGCAGAGGCCGCGGGGCCCGTGGGGCCGGCGCTGGAGCCCCCGACGCTGCCGCTGCACAGTGCGCTCACACTGCGCTTCCTGCTCCAGCACCTGGGCCGGGTGGCCCGGCGCGCCCCAGCCCTGGGCCCAGCTGTGCGTGCCCTGAGCGCCGCCTTCGGGCCGCTGCTGCTGCGGGCGCCGTCGCCTTCGCCGCCGCCAGGGGGCGCGCCCGACGGGTGAGTGGCCAGGGCTGGGGAGGCGGGGCTGAGCCGGAGCAAAAAGGGGTGGGGCTTTAGATGGAGGAAGGGCTGGAGATGTAGCCAGGGCGGGGGTCTAGACGATGAGAAAGGAGTGTGGACGGGGCCCAGCGGGGGAAGAGGCCAGAGCTGTCATGATGGGCGAGCTAGGAAAGATAACAAGGGGTGGGACTTGAGGTCCAGGAAGACTCTAGCAGGGCTTGGGGCAAGGCGATGGGGCCTAGACCGGAGGGCCGGCACTTGGGTGGTGTCTGTACCTTCCTTCACACGCTGACTCCTATTGTTTGTTGTATGAATACTTACTGGGAGCTAACTGCATATACATAAACAGTAGTGGGTCTCGCACACCTGTGTCACCTACTCTTCTTCCCCTTGCATGCTTTCACGTAGACCCCCCGCCAGACCCACATGCACGTGCAGGGCCCTGTGCACACCAGGCCCTACCCAGCGCTCACGACACGTCCCTTCCCCCTAGGACTGAGGCCACCCCCGACTTCCCTGCACTTCTGGTGGAGAAGTTGCTTCAGGAACATCTGGAGGAACAGGAGATTGTGCCCCCAGGTGACCTCCACCCCCTTTTATTAGCTCCTATCGTTGGGGACCAAGAATGCTGACTCGGAGCCCTGCCAGTATCAGCAGGCTTGGTTGCAGTGGGAGCTGGCCACAGTATGCAATTGGTGCTCAGTGTGCGTTTGTTTTCCTGTCCCCCAGCACTGCCGCCAAAACCCCCCAAGGCAAAGCCAGCCCCCACAGGCCTGGCCAATGGGGGCAACCCGCCCTCCCTGCAGGATGCTGAGTGGTACTGGGGTGACATCTCCAGGTAGGGTTGTGGGGTGGAGCTACATGGTGGACAAAGCCTGAGGGGTCGGGTCTCCCAGTGGGCAGCCCCAGTCCTGGCTGTCTCCACAGGGAGGAGGTAAATGAGAAACTGCGGGACACACCTGATGGCACCTTTCTGGTCCGAGATGCATCTAGCAAGATCCAGGGGGAGTACACGCTGACCCTCAGGTGGGGGCCTGTCCCTTCAGGGAGACCAGGGGTGAGCGGTGGGAGGGAGAACACCCAGGTCAGAGGACTGGGGGTCGTACAGCCAGTGGGACGTTGCTGGGTCTGGCGGATGCTGCTGGTTGCTGACACCCCCTCTCACCCGCCCCTAGGAAAGGTGGGAACAACAAACTGATCAAGGTCTTCCACCGAGACGGGCACTACGGCTTTTCGGAGCCACTCACCTTCTGCTCTGTTGTGGACCTCATCACCCACTACCGCCACGAGTCGCTGGCTCAGTACAACGCCAAGCTGGACACGCGGCTCCTCTACCCGGTGTCCAAGTACCAGCAGGTGCAGGACTGGGGTGGGAGTTGGGGGCGGGGGTGGTGGTGGTGGTGGTGGTGCCTGGCCGGCCCTGGGCCTGTTTCCCAGGTAGCTTCCCTGACGGCACCGGGTATCCCCAGGACCAGATCGTCAAGGAGGACAGTGTGGAAGCAGTGGGCGCCCAGCTCAAGGTCTACCACCAGCAGTACCAGGACAAGAGCCGCGAGTATGACCAGCTCTACGAGGAGTACACACGCACCTCCCAGGTACCGCGGGCCAGCGCACCCCGGGAGACCCAGGCACGGAGGGGCAGTGCCAAGGCCACAGGGACAGACGTCCACTTCTAGGTCACAGCAGGCTCTTACAACCAGGGACCACCCTAAAAACATAGAAATCAATGTATGTGGTTCTAAAAAGAACAAAAAACCAAAACAGATGAAGAGGCACCAACCAGCCTCCCAGGAGCGGCTGAGCTGTGGGAGATGTCTTGGTTGAGCCTCTGGGCCTCAGTCTCCCCATCTGGAAACTGGAACCGTGAGTCTTAATTACTTCTCCATCCCCTTCAACCTGGATGTTATTCAAAATGATAATAACCACCTGACAAAGAGTTGCCTAAGACAAAGGGTCGGGAGGTCATGGAAAAGAGCAGTGTCTTTTAAAAACAAGGAAGTGGGGGGAGGTTTTATTACTCAAGGACTGTGTTAATAAATTTCTTTTGTAAGTTGAGATGCAACTTATTCAGATAGAACATCCCATCTCGAGCAGGGAATTTCTCTGTCTCCCCTGTCGTCCCTGAGCAATTTCTGTCTTGTCCCCTTTCTAGTGATGGGTCACCTGAGGTTCTAAGTGGACAAGATACCTGTCTGGGATCAATTAGGAACATCATGACCGTGGAAATGGCTTAGGCCCCCTGAGCCTCAGTTTCCCCATTAATAGTTCTGACTTTGTAGGAGGCTCTTGGGAGGTTTTATGAGATGATGCATGGAAGGTGCTTGGTGCAGCATCTACTCTGAGAAGGAGCCCCATGAATTGTAGCAACTAGATTTATCATTAATTCTCAGCCGTGCTCACAGACCCAGGTATTTTTTAAGGTGCCTAAAGGAGGATCTAAAGGAAGAGGGGGTTTGGGGAGTGTGGGGTTTGAAGGCTGAATAGGAGTTCGTTTGGTGAAGGAGGGGCTAGAGGAACGATGCACGTGGTGGAGGGAACAGCTTGAGCAGAGTCTCCATATCAGGTTGGGATCTGCCTTTATCCCTCACGAGGGACTTGGATGGAGTCCCAGGAGGTGCTCAGATTTACCCCCTCCTCCAGGAACTGCAGATGAAGCGCACAGCCATTGAGGCCTTCAATGAGACTATCAAGATCTTTGAAGAGCAGGGCCAGACACAGGAGAAGTGCAGCAAGGAATATCTGGAGCGCTTCCGGCGTGAGGGCAATGAGAAAGAGATGCAGAGGTGAGTCTGGTTCCTCTGCCCTGCCCTACTGCACCTTGATCTGACACAGCGCAAGTGGGGAAAGAACGGAAACAGAGAGGGCAGCCTGGGTTTCAGGGGAAGAGAGGGTCAGTTGAAATGGGCTTTGAAGGATGAATAGGAGTTTGCCAGAAAGAGCAATCAGGGAAACAGCATGTCCAAAGGCTTAGATACTGGGAGCCATCTGAGGCCTCTGAGCCACTCCTCCCACAGGATCCTGCTGAACTCAGAGCGACTTAAGTCTCGCATTGCTGAGATCCACGAGAGCCGCACAAAGCTGGAACAGGAGCTGCGGGCACAGGCCTCCGACAACCGAGAGATTGACAAGCGCATGAACAGCCTCAAGCCAGACCTCATGCAGCTGCGCAAGATCAGAGACCAGTACCTCGTGTGAGTGCCTGGCTCTGCACTCACCCGTGGATCCCCCCGTTAGTGCAGGGGCACCTGGCGAGGTGACCTCTGCATGCATCTCACTCTTGCTTTCTCCACCAACTAGCCCTACCTGGTCCCCTAGCCCCCTCGTCTGTCCGCCAACCCCTTCCCTCTCGATCAGGCTCCTCCCAGCCCCCTCAGAAGGGCTCCCTGTGCGGCGGCCTCAGCCTCAGTTGTGTAACGGGAACACTGCTCTCACGAGGCCAGGTCATTGGGAGCCTCCGACAGGGTCCACTCCATGAATGAATGCCAACTGTGCAACCCAGCACACGGCGCCCAGCCTGAGCCCAAGATCCCTCCTCTGCCCACTGACCCACTGAGGACTTCATCAGGGGCTTCCTTCTTCTGCCTGGGTCTTTGACGCTCATGTACACCTGTTGTGTGCCAAGCACCGTGCACATATTAGCTCACTAGGTCCTTTAAAAGTCCTTTGTAAATCTGCCCTGTGCAAAGGTGCACCACCGTGTAGTCCCCAGGACTGAGCCTCTGATAGTGATAAGACCTTGCCATGATGGTACAATCCAGAGTCTCAAAAAGTGTTAACAGAAACATAAGAAATAGGGGGGTTCCCTGGCAGAGCTTGGGGAGTCCACCTGGGTTCAAGTGGTCCTTGGCCGGACCGAGGCTGACCCCTTGTGGCAACCAGGGGTATTACACCCAGAACCTGCACTTGTCAGCCCTTGCCTCCAACCAGGCTGGCCTGGCCCATGGTGGCTTGCCCTGCCTGTGTTGCAGCTGCTGTTCCCCTACCAGCAGAGCGGCAGGAGCCCACGTTTCCTCTTCCCCCCAGGTGGCTCACTCAGAAAGGTGCCCGGCAGAAGAAGATCAATGAATGGTTGGGGATCAAGAACGAGACTGAGGAGTGAGTGGCCAATTTGTGGTGGTGGGGGAAGGGTTGTCCCAGGGGAGAGGCCATTTTTGGTGGGCTTTGCAGAATGAGTAGGAGTTCACCAGGGAGGGACAGTTGTCCAGGTGGCAGGGGGACCTTGGAGGCTAACGAGTAAGTGACCAGGGCTCCTCCCTGCCTCCCCCACAGCCAGTACTCACTGATGGAGGATGAAGATGATCTCCCCCACCACGAGGAACGCACATGGTATGTAGGCAAGATCAACCGCACCCAAGCTGAGGAAATGCTGAGTGGCAAGCGAGATGGCACCTTCCTCATCCGTGAAAGCAGCCAGCGGGGTTGCTATGCCTGTTCTGTGGTGTGAGTGCCTGGCAAGGGAACGGCGAGTGGACTGGAGGTGGGGAGGAGGGATCCGCCCATTCCTTCCGAGAGCTCTCATTGAGTGCCAACTGTATGTGAGGCCTCGGAAAGACAGGAAGAAGCCCTGCATTCTTGGGGACGGGGGAGGAAGCTGGGACGGTATCACAGCAGGAGATGGCGGGGTCTGGACCGGGTCGGCATCCAGCATCCAGGAAAGGGGGAAATATACGTCCCAGGCAGGGTCACCTGACAGGAATAGGGGGGCGGGGCTGGGAGAGCCCGGCGGGGGACCATCTGACCCACCCCTCCGCCTGCACCCACAGGGTGGACGGCGACACCAAACACTGCGTCATCTACCGCACAGCCACGGGCTTTGGCTTCGCAGAACCCTACAACCTGTACGGGTCGCTGAAGGAGCTGGTGCTGCACTACCAGCACGCCTCGCTAGTGCAGCACAACGACGCGCTCACCGTCACACTTGCCCATCCTGTGCGCGCCCCGGGCCCCGGGCCCCCACCCGCCCCCCGCTGAGCTCTGAGCAGGAGAACCGGCCCAGCTGGGGTGGCGGCTACATCCGCGGTCTCCACCTTTTTGAACCTGTCTCTCCTTTCTTGGGTTTTCTCCATCTCTCTCGTCTTTGTGAATTTCTCCAGGTCTATCTGTTTTTCTCTTTCTCTCTCTGCAATTCTGTCTCTCTCAGGTTCTCCTCCATGTCTGCCTGTCTCTCCATCTCTCTGAGTCTCTGTGCATCTCGCGCTGTCACACTTCGTCTCTTTCTAGCTCCATCCGTCTGTCCTCTCTTTCCCTCTTGGTCTCTTTCCCTCTATTGTGGGGGTCCCGCCTCCCCCGCTCCATCCCCCTCCCCCCACCGGCACTGCCCTCCCTGCAGCTCTGGCCACCCACACCCCTGTGCCCTGCCCCTGACAGGCCCCTGGGGTCCCCAAAGCCCCACCTTGGCTGCACCTGCCATGTTTACAGAGGCCTCCGGGCCGTGCGGCCCCGACCTGGGTACCCCGATTTTTAAGCCATAGACCGGGATCAGGGCAGGAAGGAACTTTGCTTGGCCACTTCCAAGAACCTCATCCATGACGTTTGGGGCCAGGTGGGACCTGCCCCACAGACCCCAACTTCCCCTTCAAATCCTGAAGTGAAACCCAGTTAACACCACAATGGGGCTGCTGCCAAGAAGTCACCCCCAGAAAGAAAATAAGTAAAAATAAACTCATGAGCTGACCCCAGGCCTCCCAGGAACCGAGGCCACCAGCACCTCTGGGGCAGCCGACACGCAGCGCTGCCCACAGCACCTCTACGCGACGCAGACTCAAGGCTTCTCAATCATGTCGGGCTCTGATTTTGTTTTTCCTCGACTGTACGTAAAGCCTTCTTTTCTCTCCTCTTTGGGACGAGAGCCCTGGTTTTCTATGCCGCCCACGGACCCCCACCCCACCCCACCTCCTGCCTGCCTGGCCAGGCTGGCAGGCGGGTTTTGTATGGTACGTTGATACTGATGTGGATATAAAACATTGAACTTGATGGATGCTTCTGTCTTTCGTGACAGGCTTCTTTAGCTCCGGGCTGCTAAATGAGGGCTGACAACCCCTGCCTCCTCCCCACCTCCACCCCCACAACCCCCGTTTATTTTTTTTATTATTTTTTATTTTATTTAATTTATTTTTTGCCTGCGTTGGGTCTTTGTTGCTGCGTGCGGGCTTTCTCTAGTTGCGGCGAGCGGGGGCTGCTCTTTGTTGTGGTGCGCGGGCTTCAGTAGTTGTGGCACGTGGGCTCAGTAGTTGTGACTCGCGGGCTCCAGAGCACAGGCTCAGTCGTGGCGCACGGGCTTAGTTGCTCCGCGGCATGTGGGATCTTACTGGACAAGGGCTCAAACTCGTGTCCCCTGCATTGGCAGGCGGATTCTTAACCACTGTGCCACCAGGGAAGTCCCCCAACCCCAGTTTAGATGCTCATGTCCAGAGAAGTTGAGAGACCTGCCAAGGTCACACAGCAGAGGCTCAGACCCCAAGCTCTGCCCCACACCCTGGCCTGCTGGGGGGACCCCAGGCAGACCCTGGCCCAGCTCCTCCCTGGCCCCCAAGTTTGAGTTGGAGTTCCGGCAATCAGCCACCAGCCCTACCCTCCAGAAAGTCACCTCCCCTCTGATGTGCAGCTTCATTGCCAGGCAGGCTTAATAGTCACAACCCCTCCCGTGACACCCAGAGGAGTCTGCAGTGCCAGCCCCTCCCTGCTGACCTTCCACTGACGCCCTCTCCACACCTGTCCCTGACGCCGGCTGCCACGTCCCAGGGGACACTGAGCTGGGTCCTCATGCTGTCTTTCTTTCTTTCTTTACTTATTTATTTATTTTTTGCGGTACGCGGGCCTCTCCCTGTTGTGGCCTCTCCCGTTGTGGAGCACAGGCTCCGGACGCGCAGGCTCAGCGGCCATGGCTCACGGGCCCAGCCGCTCCGCGGCATGTGGGATCTTCCCGGACCGGGGCACGAACCCGCGTCCCCTGCATCGGCAGGCGGACTCTCAACCGCTGCGCCACCAGAGAAGCCCCCTCATGCTGTCTTTGATGCAGATTCATGTTCACCATCTTCCTCCTCCCAAAGGTCCCTGTCTCTCTACCCTCCCCTCTCACACCTCCAGGGCTGGGAACCTTCTCACCTTTCTTCTCCCCATACAGCACCTGTCAGGATCCACCCTGCCTGAGGCAGCCCCAGGTGGATGAAGGAACCAGGCTGCCTCTGACCCATCTCTCCACTGGGCTCTCAGAGGGACAGGACTTGCTTCCCTTGGCCTCAGAGCTCTGGTCCTTCCCAAGCACTGTCCCTGCTGAGTGATCAGTCAGGAGGCACCCCCTAAATAACTCCAGCCCGGACTCTGCCCCCACTGCGGTCTTCACCCACTGCATGGGTGGACGCAGGGTAAAGCTCACCTTCTCAGTCCCATGAGTCCAGCTCACAGAGGCTCACAGAGCCTCTAGCCGGTCCCCACACTCAATCAACTGTGTTTTCTCAGAGACATCACCTCCCCTCTCTGATCCTGCTTCCTCTTACCAAGTAGGGTCAATGGTTTCTACCCCTGCCCCCAGTGGACACCTCTGAGGGTTCCGTGATCAAATGGGTGAGGTTACATTTATGAATTCCTCCAACAGGGCTGGTGTTTCATAACCACCGGAAAAATAGTAGCAATTATATTTATTGCTATGTCTTCTGTCCTGCCCAGTACAAGACCGAGCACACACTAGTTCCCCAAACTTGTGTTGCTTAGGCTTGCAGAGGTTTCACAAAGGAAATGGGTTTTGTTAAGGGTTCAGAAGAATGGGGTGGGGGGATCATCCCGCAGTGGAGACTTCAGGGGAACTCCAGCTCCCAAACCTGCTGCTATGAATGTGGCCACGTGGGCCAGGGTTTCTCCAGAACTGAAGCGGGACACGGGCTGTGGAGCGGAGGACTGGGTTGTTTTCTGGCCCACGGGTGAGCATTTCCTCTGGTGGGATCGGAATCTGGGTCGTGTCAAGGCCTCGAAGTCTGAACGTCTCGGTTACTTCCCCCAACACCAGCAGCCGCCAAGCCCTTATCTGGGCTATTCTCCCTGCCCGCACCACTGTCCTGTCAACACCTCCCCAGGCTCACCTTGTCACCTCCACACCCAGCCTGGGGCAGCTCTCTCTCTGCTCCGAGCCCTCTATGGTAGCTTTATTCCCCAAACCTCACTTCTCCCGTTTTACAGAATGAGTTGAGGCTTCATCTCTTGAGATGCCCACACGGTCCCAGAGCTGATTCCTGTGGGTTTGGGTCCTACGGGGCCAATCCCCCACCCCCGCTCCATGTACAGAGTACAGGCTTCAGGTAATGACTGCTCCAACCCGGGCCTCTTCTGACCAGGGCGCTGGCTGAGGACAGGGGTGGCCTCCTCCTCAAGCCTTTGGACGGTGGAAAGAAGGAACACCAGCTTTTTTCTCTCCCCAACCCCCAGCCAGGGGTGAGGGAGCCAAGAGAAGTGAGCCCCTCCCTGCTCTGATTTCTGCTTTCTGGCCCAGCTGTGGCCAAGCCTGAGTCAGCCCCACGGGACCACGCTGGTGGATCTGGGCTCTGGAGCCTGAGAGGGGGAGGGGGTGGCGGTTGAGAATGAGGGGGGTCCGGGCCAGGCTAGGGGAAAGGGCCCGGGCTGCTCAGCTGCTGCCCGCTCCCAAGCCAGGGATCACCACTCACCGGAGCATGGGGTGGCGAGGCGGGGTCCCCGGGCTAGGAGCAGGGGCCTGGAGCACCCTGGCGGCCCCCAGAGGGATCCGTGGACCCATAGAGACCCTCCTATCTCTTGGTCTCTCCGTGTCTCTGTCTCTAAGCCCCCGCATATCCTCCGCTCAAGGTGCTAAAGCTTACCCAGCCTCACAGGGCTGGACGGGGCTGATTACGGGGAAGTGTCGGGGAAGATCGAAGGGCAGCCCGTTGTCCAGGGGATTGGGGGCCCAGAACCTGGCGGGCGGTGGGATGCGGGTGGGGTCGAGGTGGAAAGAAAGACCCAGAGAGAGAGAAAAAAGTAGAGATACCTGGAGACGTCAGCCCCGGCCCCCGAGAGGCGTGTGCACCGGGAGGCGGGTCCGGCCTGGGGGCTGGGCCACCGCCTGGTTAAAGGCGGCTTCTTTCCCGGGACGCTGCTCCCGCCGTCGCACTTTCGCCCCCACTGTGATGGCCTCGTCGCCTCTCCTGCCGTTCCTGCCTCTCCTGCTGCTGCTGGAGGTCGCCGCTGCGGCGCGGGCGTCCCCGCTGGAAATACTCCCCGAGGGGGCGGCCCCCTGCGAGGTAGAGAAGGCGACGCGGCGGGCGGGCCGGCGGGGACCAGCGCCCGGGCGAGGTGCACGCGGCTCCTCCCGCACCCCAGACTTCGACGGGGACGACCGGGGTCCGGAGGGGACGCTGCCCGGGTCGGTGCCGGCCGCCCCACCCCCCACCCCCGCTTCAATCCTGACACTTTGGCCATACTTTCCTTTCCCTTTTCCTTCCCTAACTGGAGTCTGAGTCGCTCAGCTGTCCCCCCACCCCATCCCCCCGCAACTCCCCCCGCCCCCCCCCCAGGGTGCATTGAGCACCTACTGTGTACATCTGGAGCAGGAATCGGAGTCTCCTCTTTTAGGCCAGGGGAAGCCCAGACTAGCTACGCGGCCTGCGCGTGGCCACCGCATTTATTAGGGGCGCCTTACTGGGTGCATTTCGGCCGGGGAAGAGCTCGCGTGCTCCTGGTGCGGAGTAAGCAGATGCCCTGGAGGCTGAACGACTCGCTCACAGACGCGACCGCCCGCGGCCCCTCAGCTGTAGTCGGAAGTCAACACCTATTAGGCGCTGCCTCTGCAGTAGCCTTGGGAGGGGTTGAGAGGAAGAATAAATGAGTCAAGCGGGTATGTAGGGCCTTGCTCAGCTCAGGGCCAAGGCTCTAGGGATGAAGTGGGAACGAATGAGCCTGCCTTAGTGGTATGCCTCATGAGAAGGCAGGATTGACGGCAGAGACCAGAAATGTGCATGCCTTGAATTCTTACTGCATGGCGTCCCCTGGGTGAGGAGTTTCACCTCACCTGGAGGAAGAAAGCAAGGCTTGTGCATTCATTAACTGCCTACCGTTTGCAAATCTTTGTCACATCCATTCTGCAGACAGACTGACATTTAGGAATATTTAGGAATGCCATAAAGCCTCAGAGTCAGGATCCCACCTGGCAAGGTCTGGAAGGAGTGTGAGATAGACAACCTACTGTTTGCAGCTCCCTTCCTGCAAGAGAACCAAGCAGAGCTGCATTTGAATCGCATCCCTCCCTTCCATTGCAGGCCGGTGAGCTGTGCCTGCAGGTGCCCGTCTGGAAGTCTGACCCTCCGCCCATCAACGTGAGCCTCTACTATGAGTCACTGTGCCCCGGCTGCCGGTACTTCCTGATCCGCGAGCTCTACCCAACGTGGCTGATGGTCTGGGAAATCCTCAATGTCACGCTGGTGCCCTACGGAAACGCTCATGTGCGTGGGTACAGGTGAAACTGAGGCCCGTGGCCAGGGGAAGGGGGTCGGGGGGTGCAGCCAGCACTCACCCCACTGCTTTTCAGGAACAGAACATCAGCGGCAGGTGGGAGTTCACGTGCCAGCACGGCGAGCAGGAGTGCAAGCTTAACAAGGTGGAGGTGAGCAGCACGCAGAGTTCCTGGGGGGGGGACACGAGGCTGGGGAGAGTGCCCACCGTAAGGAAAATGGAATCAAGGCTCACAAGGGATGGACTGCAACCAGCTCCGTCCCTTGCCTGTGTGCCTCCATTTAATCACATCTTCATTCTCCGCTTCATTAGTGGACACTCGTGGTTATTCCCAGAGTGGTCTTGGGGTGCTCTGGGCCACCCTCACATCCTTGCCTGTCCCCCGCCCGCCAGGCCTGCCTGTTGGACCAGCTGGAGAAGAGCGCGGCCTTCCTGACCATTGTCTGCCTAGAGGAAATGGATGACATGGAGAAAAATCTGAAGCCGGTGAGCAATGCCCCTCACTCAGCCTGGGTCGGAGGGCCCTGGCCTTCCTGCATCCAGACAGACCCAGGTTCAAGTGCTGGCCACGACTACCACTCTCCGTGCAGCCCCAGGAAAACAGCCTCCCCTCTCGAAGCCTCGATCTCTGAATCGAGAGAACCAAGATCTTCTGGGACGTGGGTAGATCAGGGAGGGCTTCCTGGACAAGATGCCTCCGAGCTGGGCTCAGACAAACAGGAATGTGCAGGGACACAGATAGTGACCCTTCTCTGGGGTAAGGAGATGACAGGACAGGCCCACTTAGCTCCCTGGGGGTTTATGAAAAAGAACTCCCAAAGGAGTGGCTCATCTGCCCTGATCGTTTATTCATTCATCAAACATCTGGGCCACCCAAGAGACCTGAGCCACCCTGAGACACCTCCAGGCCCTGCAGAGTCATAGTATGGAGTGCAAAGGATGAGGGGACACTCAGGAGACTCAGGGGAAGGGGAAGGAAAAGTGCTCCTGGCAGAGGGAAGAGCAAGTACGATGCTCTCAGGAAAATAAAACACTATAGGGGTCGGGCTGCGGGTCTGGTCTTACGGGAGACAGGAGCAGCCTGAGCCCCTGCCTTGGGGGCCTCCACTCAGGCATGAATTAAGCACCCGTTGTTTATGGGTATTGCTGCGTCCCTGTGAACCCAACTGTCTCCTGTTGCTAGTGAGGAAACAAAAGCTTGGCTTGGGTTGGGGGGTGGTGCTAGTGGGAGGACCGTTGGGGAGATAACAGGGAGGAAGCTGAGACAACACCCCAGCCAGTCAGCAACCCCTCTGCCCTCAGTGCCTGCAGATCTATGCTCCAAAGGTGTCCCCTGACTCCATCATGGAGTGTGCCACAGGGGACCGTGGCATGCAGCTCTTGCACATCAACGCCCAGCTCACGGACGCTCTGCAGCCACCCCACGAGTATGTGCCCTGGGTCGTCGTCAATGGGGTAAGAACTCTTGCAGCTCTCAGGTCATCCCCCAGGCAGGGACCGGGTTGATGGATGTGACCACTGGGCTGGGAGGCAGGAGGCAGGGGCCAGACTTGGGGCCATTTGCAGCCCCTTCTGGGCCGAGCACGGGTCGGTTGGGGCAAGTGGGACTTATGACCTCCTGTCTTGCTTGTGCAGAAACCCATGAAAGAGAAGGACCAGCTCTTACGCCTCATCTGCCAGTTGTACCAGGTAAGCTAGACAGGGAACAGAGGGACTCAGCTGGTGGGGGCAGGGTCTCCTTTCAGGACCCCAACTCGTGGCCATCTCCTCCAGGGCAAGAAGCCGGATGTCTGCCAACTCAGAGCCAGTTCCCACAAGGAAGTCTGCTTCAAGTGATGGCCAGTGCCCTGGGAGGGAACTGATGCTGGAAGAACAAGATCCCACCTGCCCTCATTTTTTGATCCCTGACTCAGCAGCCACTACTTATCATCCAGATAACTTCTACACATTCCACGAAGCCGAGACTCAAAATTCTGCCCTGAGATCAAGAATCTCGCCCCACTGAGAACGGTGCTACACTGAAACTAGTTCAATAAACACTTCTCACTTCTGGATGTTGTGATTCATTTGATAAGTCAGCAAATCCCCTTTTCCTGGATCTGCACAATGCTGGAATCCCTGAGAAGCCCCCTGTCCAGGGGATGCAGAGCCAGACAGACATTCCTAGTCCCATGGGGGCAGGGATGGGCTAGAGGGGGAGGCACCAGCACTAGAGAACCCAGAGGAGGAGTGAACATTCTGCATAGGGAGGAGGGACATTGGGACTGGGGTTTTGAAGGGTGACTAGGAGTTCATTGGGCAGAAAATGTATTTATTAATTCAACAAACATCCCTAGCTCCCCTTTTTTGTTGCCTCACATTGGGTGTTATGGGTTAAGCCAGAGAATGGTAACTGGAGCCAGGCAAGGCCAGAGGATGGGGCAGGGACCTTGTCTGGGGAGTTTGAAAGAATATGTTCACTGGGGGGAAATCATGGTGTTTCAGGGAAGGAGAACCAGTGTAAAAAGGCCCAGACAGCAGCAAAATCAGGAGTTAGAATGGCAGGCTGAGGGACTTCCCTGGTGGCGCAGTGGGAATCTGCCTGCCAATGCAGGGGACACAGGTTCGAGCCCTGGTCCGGGAAGATCGCACATGCCGCAGAGCAACTAAGCCCGCGCGCCACAACTACTGAGCCTGTGCTCTAAAGCCCGCGAGCCACAACTACTGAAGCCCACATGCCCTAGAGCCCGTGATCCTCAACAAGAGAAGCCACCACAATGAGAAGACAGCGTACCGCAGCGAAGAGTAGCCCCCGCTCTCCACAACTAGAGAAACCCCACGCGCAGCAACGAGGATCCAGCTCAGCCAAAAAAATTAAAATAAATAAAAAAATAAAATCTCAAAGAAAGTCCTTCCTTGACAGGTCTCATGGGATTTGCCCTGATTATTTTACACAGGTGCAGCAGGCGTCCAGTTTGCTTTACTGGAAGTTTCTGTAAGGAATCTCAGGGTGGACTTCTAAAAGCCTCTATCATTTGTTAACTGGAGATGACAACTCAAGTTTCACCTGCAGTTTCATCTGTGCCTTTTGGTGAATTTCTCTCTTCTTTGATGTCCCCAAAGTATGGCAAGGATCTTGGTTGGCCAGGCTGGACCTGTAGGGCTGACCCTCAAGCAAGGGACAAGCCAGTTTTCCTGTGAGGGTTTTGTAAGCACTGGCTCCCAAAAGTCCAACTTAGTTTCTTGAAACTGGCTGGTGAAATTGTATCTGGAAACAGTCTGTCTTCCAGGAGGTGGAGCTTAATTCCACCCCCCGACTCTAGCCCTGAGAGTGGACTGGATTTTGGAACTCAATTCCAAAGAGTAGGGAAAGGGAGAAATGGTAACCTGACAGTGGAGTAGAAACACCTGGCAGACGTCCCTTAATCACGTGAGCCAGGTGAGCCTCACGTGACCCTGGTTAACATCATGTGATCCGAGTTAGAGGCACCGGGGTAAATCATGTGATATCACACGCACCATCTGACGCAAGGAGGACACCACCTCTGTGGGATTCTCCCCAAAAACCCAGAACCCCAGTCTAACCACAAGAAAACAGCACCCGAACCAAGATGGAGGGACATTCTACAAAATGTCCCACCGGTCCTCTTCAAAAGTGTCAAGGTCATGAAAAACAAGAAAAAAACCAGAAAGAATCACAGACCAGAGGAGCCTGAGGGGATGACTAAACGCAATGTGGTGGGATCGTGGCCAAGTTCACACTTGAACGAGTAACTGGAATTAGGATTGATAATGCTGTCCTGTGGTTCCCTAACATCAGCCAATGCACCTTCAGGAATTTGCCAAATAGAATTGTATCACAGGGACTTCCTTGGTGGTCCAGTGCTTAAGAATCTGCCTTCCAATTCAGGGGACGGGAGTTCGATCCCTGGTCGGGGAACTAAGATCCCACATGCTGCAGGGCAACTAAGCCCGCGCACCACAACTACTGAGCCCACGCTCTCTGGAGCCCACACACCACAACGAAAGATCCCACGAGCTGCAACTAAGACCCAAACGCAGCCAAAAATTAAATAAATACTAAAAAAAAAAAATTTTAAAGAAATGTATCACAGAGCTAAAAAATACAACCAACTACTGAATGTAACAAAAAAGAAGCAGAGTGGCATGGACATATATACACTACCAAATGTAAAATAGATAGCTAGTGGGAAGCAGTCACATAGCACAGGGAGATCAGCTCGGTGCTTTGTGACCACCTAGAGGGGTGGGATAGGGAGGGTGGGAGGGAGACGCAAGAGGGAGGGGGTATGGGGATATATGTATATGTATAACTGGTCCACTTTGTTATGAAGCAGAAACTGACATACAATTGTAAAGCAATTATTCTCCAATAAAGATGTTTAAAAAAAAAAAAAGAAGCAGACCTCACAGATATAGAGAAGAAGCTAGTGGTTACCAGTGGGCAGGGGGAGGGGAGAGGGGCAATATAGGGGTAGGGGATTAAGAGGTAGAGACTATTAGGTGTAAAATAAGCTACAAGGATATATTCTACAACACGGGGACTATAGCCAATATTCTTTTTAATTGTATTTTATTTATTTTATTTTTGGCTGCGTTGGGTCTTTGTTGCTGCACGTGGGCTTTTCTCTGGTTGTGGCGAGCGGAGGCTACCCTTCGTTGCAGTGCACAGGCTTCTCATTGCGGTGGCTTCCCTTGTTGCAGAGCACGGGCTCTAGGCGCGTGGGCTTCAGTAGTTGTGGCATGCAGGCTCAGTAGTTGTGGCTCGCGGGCTGTAGAGCACAGGCTCAGTAGTTATGGTGCATCGGCTTAGCTGTTTCGTGGCATGTGGGATCTTCCCGGACCAGGGCTCGAACCCATGTCACCTGCATTGGCAGGCGGATTCTTAACCACTGTGCCACCAGGGAAGCCCAATCTTTTTTAAAAAATATTTATTTATTTGGTTGCACCAGGTCTTAGTTGTGGCAGGCGGGCTCCTTAGTTGTGGCACGCAAACTCTTAGTTGTGGCATGCATGTGGGATCTAGTTCCCTGACCAAGGATCGAACCCAGGCCCCCTGCATTGGGAGCGGGGAGTCTTATCCACTGAGCTGCCAGGGAAGTCCCACCAATATTTTATAATAACTACAAATGGAGTATAACCTTTAAAAGTTGTGAATCACTATATTGTATACCTATAACATATAATATTATACAACTATATTTCAATTAAAAAAAAAGAAATGCATCACAGTGAGGGCACTAACCAAGCTCCTTTTTAATTAACTGACTAGGGTACTTATGCCTACAAAATCCCTTCTAAAAATTAACACAACACTGTAAATCAACTATACTTCAGTAAAATAAGTTTTTTAAAAATCCCTTCTAAAATACAACATAACGTCATATTTGCATTTTATCATATTCACAAGTTCTACCTACACTTGAGGAGGATGTACTGATGTACATCTGAGGCAGAAATCTTGGGGCCATATCTTAGAATCCTGCCTCTCACACCTCCTGGTGTAGAAAAATACAAAAATACATAGTGAGAAGTAAAAGCCTCTCTGAATTACAGACCAATAGGTATGCAGACAGAGTTTAGTGGCTCCAATTCTAAAATTCCAACCATGGTTCAACAGGAAACACAGTGTAGGGGAAATAAAATTTAGAATTTGATTTTGGGAAGTTTGTCCAGAATGTCAAAGATTCGAACACTAGGTTAAATCGAACACTAGGTTAAATTAACACTACGTTAAATGAAACAATACTTAGTTACCTATTTAACCAAAGTGACAATAAAAGATGTGACAGGCAAATACAGTAACATAATAAAAGAAAAAGCTCCAGCTCTTTTAATTTTGAGACGACTCAGTTTTCCTAATTAGAGACTTGATAAAGACAACATTTTGATAAAACAGAATCTTTGTTTTCTATATGAATTACTTAACAGGTAAAGAAAAATCTCTTACAATAATCCAAGAAAATGTTATTTTTTTAACAGAGAAAGAAAGCCAAATTCTAGTCACATTATTGATAGTAAAGCTCATTGTTGATAACCAACAAGGACCTACTGTATGGCACAGGGAACTATACTCAATATCTTGTAATAACCTATAATGAAAAAGAATTTAAAAAGGAATAGATAGGTATATATTATGTATAACTGAATCACTTTGCTGTACACCTGCAACTAATGCAACATTGTAAATCAACTATATTTCAATAAAAAATTTTTAAAAATAAAGCTCATTTTAAAAATTCTTATAATAATCCATTTAATTTTTGCCAATTTGACCACACAAGATAAGATTTCCTCTTTCTCCGTCTCCAACTTTCTAAATCCATTTAGGTTTTTCTCCTTTATTTTCCTCTTTTGTATTTTGAGACAATCACTAAATACCCTTAAACAAGGACAAAATTACTCTTCTTTTTCCTTCCTAAGAACGCATCCTTGGACTTCCCTGGTGGCTCAGTGGTTAAGAATCCGCCTGCCAATGCAGGGGACAAGGGTTCAATCACTGGTCCAGGAAGATATCACATGCCGTGGAGCAACTAAGCCCGACTGCCACAACTACTGAGCCTGTGTGCCACAACTACTGAAGCCCACGTGCCTAGAGCCTGTGCTCCACAACGAGAAGCCACCACAATGAGAAGCCCGCGCACCGCAACGAAGAGTAGTCCCCGCTCGCCGCAACTAGAGAAAGCCCATGCACAGCAACGAAGACCCAACGCAGCCAAACATAAATAATTTACATTAAATACTTGCTAATTAAAAAAAAAAAGAGCGCATCCTTCATACCTCATACTCTTTCCTGCAGAAACACATCTTATTTTCCGTGCACACTTCACATACAGAGTTTTTTTTTTTTTTATACAGAGTTTTTTTTTCTGTACCTTTATTATTCCTAGCAGTTTCATTTACTTACATTGATTATAATTCATAACCCTAAGTTCCAGTGAAAACTAGGAAGCAAGCAATTGTAAACTGCCTGTGGCCATACCAACATTCTCTAGTAGATTAGCAAATTTATGGATACATCATTTCATAATTTCTAGATGCATATGCTTCCTTATAATACAAATTTTTGATGTGGCAAAGGACGTGTTTACTAGCGGAAACATCACTACTCCCTTTGTAAAAATCAAGAAGCCAACGAGATAAACTTATGTTTACTGATTAATATTTCAGTATTTTCTCATGTTTGAAAATTATCTACATATTCAATGAATATCCACCATTTCACTTAACTTAGTATAAGGTTTCAAGTTTCCAAAATGATTCTGGAAACTTTTTTTTTTTTTTTTGCGGTACGCAGGCCTCTCACTGTTGTGGCCTCTCCCGTTGCGGAGCACAGGCTCCGGACGCGCAGGCTCAGCGGCCATGGCTCACGGGCCCAGCCGCTCCGCGGCATGTGGGATCTTCCCGGACCGGGGAACGAACCCGTGTCCCCTGTATCGGCAGGCGGACTCTCAACCACTGCGCCACCAGGGAAGCCCTAGAAACTTTTTTTTTTACATTTATTTATTTTTGGCTGTGTTGGGTCTTCGTGGCTGCACGCAGGCTTTCTCTAGTTGTGGCGAGCAGGGGCTACTCTTCGCTGCGGTGCACGGGCTTCTCATTGCGGTAGTTTCTCTTGCTGCGGAGCACGGGCTCTAGAGCGCAGACTCAGTAGTTGTGGCGCACGGGCTTAGTTGCTCCGTGGCATGTGGGATCTTCCTGGACCAGGGATGGAACCCATGTCCCCTGCATTGGCAGGCAGGTTCTTATCCACTGCACCACCAGGGAAGCCCTAGAAACTATTTTTCAGGAGACATTATAAAACAAAATTATTGTTGAGAAGTTCACTTATAAACTTTTATCCTATTTACATTTATTACTTAACTTGTTTTTAACAATTATGCTTAAATTATTCATGAAAATTTCATGAGTCATTAAATAGCTAGCCATAATCTTGTTATTTTTCTTGTTGATAAATCAAGTATCAAAAATCACAGAAGAATGTAAAAAGTTAAATATATGACCTCCTTTATTTTAAAATTTACTGTTGTGCTTGATATACATCAAGCAATTAACTTTTATTGTCTGTTTTGTTCTTAGTTTGAATTTACAGTTTTATAATCTAAACATCTAGTAGAGACAATTAGTTTGACTAATCAACTTACATAAGCACTTTTTTTTAAGCCAATTAAATAGAGCTCTTTTACAAGTTAATTTTTAGCAATACTTCCCAGAGGTAGAAGAATATCACATGTATATAGACAAACATAAACCTAGAGACAGAAGCAGAGATCTTATAACTTTTATTTTTAAATTTTAGCCATGAGACAGGTACAAGAATTTTTAACTCATTATTGAAGAAAAAAAAAATTTGGATCCAAAGTGTGTTTCTGGCAGATGGATCAAGTTACTAATATTTGTGAAGAAGCCTTTTTAAACTTTTTTTCTTGCCGGTGTATTTCCAAATAGCCCTCTGAGTACATAGTTCCATTTTGGCTTAGGAAAGAAGAAGGCCTTGAAAATAGTTCCAATCAGGCTCTGAATGTCTCCAATAAAGCCAATTTCTGACATAGAGTTCCTTTTAAAAAAAAAAATCCTTTCAATATCTTATCATCAGGTTTCAGCCCAGACAAACAGTAAATTTTCCCGGCAGTATTGAACTCCCTTTTTTTTTTTTTAACTTCTTTTTTTAACCAAAAGCATACCTATTCTAAGTGATTCAAAACCAAAACCAATCAGCCTTCTATGACTAAACCATAGAGGGGTCCCCAAAGAGGGTGCAAAAAAGGCAGCTCTCTCAAGATCCACAGCCACTCCCAAAGATGGCCAAAAGAGAGAAAGACTTAGACAATTCCCCTCAGAGGCTGGCAACAGTGGTCCAGTAGTCGGTAGGACCCTAGCCACAAATGGGGTGCAACCCACATTTCTTTCTGGCCATCTACATATTCTCAGGGCTCTCACCTGATGGTTGGACATGTAGGACCAAAACCAGCATGCCCTAGCAGACAGAAAGCCAAGCCAAGCTCTCGGCACACAAGTCTCTGGCTGAGACTGACACACGAGACAGATTAACAGGGGAAAAGCATAAAAAATTTATTTACATGTACGTGGGAGTCTTCGCAAGAAAAATGAAGACCCAAAGACTTGTTATTTACTAGGTTGAACAGAGTGTCAACTGCAGAAAAGCAACTAAAATACATGGGGGAGACTAAAGGAAGATAAGAGTTATTTCAACAAGACCTATTTGTACAGATTTCTCTCAGCTTTGACTCCCTGTCTCTGGGGATAAGAGGGTTTCTTCCTCCCAGTAGAGGGAGGGCACCTTTGCCATGGGAATTTTATTTCCTGCTTTCAGTAAGAAAAAGGAAAGACCAAGAGCCCTTGTTGCATCTTGCAGTCTTACTAATGCCTTTAACTCAAAATAATTAATCTACCAGAGCAGCATATTTTGCGGTGGCATGTTCTGAAAACTCCTTCAACAGAAACACCCAAAATCACAGGTCTAGACATCAAAAGCTGTTCCTCCTGGTGGGCACTAAATTCTTAGTGGATTCTCCACTGCTTTTCAGCCAGTAAACCAGTAATCCATTGATAGAGATTGCCAAATGGTCAGACCATAAAGCCAAATTCTCAGTCCCTGATGCCTCTAATGCTGGTGACATTACCCATCATAAAAGCATCAAAAACAAGGCACCTATCTAGAGAGAGGAAAACACAGATGAGAAAAATAGAGAATCAGCAAGATTCTCTTACCTCTTGGAGTTGCCAGGGCTTCAGCCACCATGAAATGCACTTCTCTGCTGAAAAAGTTTACCTGACTCTGTTTCGTGAATCCTAATTTGACTTTTCCCCCTCTTTTAACCATTTTGGAGGTTTTCCACAAAAATGCAGTGAAATCTGGAACCTGGAATACCAGACTGAGTTACTTGACAGCAGTAGGAAGTGTTGAAGGATAATTTTCCCAAAAAAGGTAAAAATCACGACTCTCATACAGAAATAAAAATGAGTACGTGTTCAAAATTGTTAACTCGTTGTTAATAAAGGGAACTGGTCAGGCGTTAAGCCCATTTCAAAGAAGAACCAAACAACAAGACAAAACAAGCACAGTAAAATGAATGTGCAAATGAAGGCCAAAAAACTGGGGGTGGGCATCTCTCCACTCAGCAGAATTCATTTGCATGTCTATAGGGAAGAATTATTTTTCCCTGTTATCAGTTATAACCACAGGGTTTATAAAATATCTCCCATAGAATCAAAATCAGAAAACCCTGAAGGGTGTCCTCTAACAAAGAGGAAAAAAAATTTGTTTGTAAAGAGTCAAATAGTAAATAGTTTAGTTTTTGCAGACCATACAATCTTTGTTCCAACTGCTCATTGTAATGAGAGTAGACAATAAAGAAACAAATGGGCATGACTGTGTTCCAACATAGCTTTATTTATGGATTCGGAAATTTGAATTTCATATAATTTTCACATGTCCCAGAATATTATTTGGATTTTTTCACCGACCAATTAAAAAAGGTAAGAGAATTCTTAGCTCGCGAGCCTCACCAAAACCGGCGCCGACAGGATTTGGCCCACAGGCGACAGTTTGCGACACGCTGTTCCTGTAGGTAACGCATAGATTTCCATTGAAACTCACATTTTCCCCTCCAGGAACACAGGAAATAACAAGGTGATAAAACTGTCCCTGCAGCAACACAAAGTTGCTGTGAAATGTCTTAATGCACGTCATGTGCCCAGAACAGTGCCTAACGTTTTAATTATATTATTCTTGAACTGAGGTCAGATACCCAGCAGTAGTCAGGACCAACGTCAACGTCTACACAAGAATCCCAGCGGCCTGCGCGCGCCGCAAAACTGTAGCCCCGCCCCCACTTTCTCGAGTCTCTGCGGGATTGGACTTCCGCCCCGGTAGTCACGGCCACAGTCCGATCCCCTTTTCAGGAATTTCGGGAGAATCTGGAAATCTGGAGGGCAACTACAAGAGAGAACTCGGTAGAGTTGTTCAAGATTGGCCATCTCAATGCGGGACGCAGGATGACAGTCAGTGATTTGCCAGCCTAACGATAGTCAGCGAGAGTCTCCGATTGGCCAGTTCAGTACTGGGCAGGCAAATAAGGGTGTGGAGGCGGTTACCCATAGGCCAGAGCTGATAGGGGCGGGAAAACGAGGTTAGAACGACAGCAATTGGCATGCGTGGTGTGACGCGAAGCCTATTTGCGATTGGCCCGTAAGGCGCGGAAGGCGGTGTGCGGCTTCGTTCGGCAATTAGCCTCTAGACGGGATACCGACTTTTGATTGGCTGATACCTCTCGGGGCGGGCAAAGTGAAGAGGCAAGCGGTCGGCGATTGGCTGCAGTGACTTGCGGCAGCATGCAAATCACGAAGGCAGCGTGCGATTGGGTAGCACGGCGCGAGGCGGGGATCCGGGACGCGGGGTGACTGGGGATTGGCCGGCATGGGCAGGGCGGCCGGGTGTGCCAGTTCCTAGGTCCCGGCAGGCGATGGCGTCCGGCGGCTGGTGCTGGCTGCGCGGCCTTTGGGCCGCGGGGCAGCCCCTGTTCCAAGGCCGTGCGTTGCTCGTCACCAACACGCTGGGCTGCGGCACTCTCATGGCGGCCGGGGATGGAGCGCGCCAGTCCTGGGAGATCCGCGCCCGGCCCGGCCAGAAGTTTGACACGCGGCGCTCAGGTGAGGGGGCAAGTGCTGCTGGCCTTTGACCCCAGAGGATCTTTGGCCCCAACCTCAATTCGGAGACCTGTGACCCGGACCCGCGTGCCGTGACCCATGACCCGTGACCTCAGTCCCTGGCAAGACCCTTGACCTCAGCGTGCACCCTAGACAGCCCCTCCCTGATCTCTGTCCCCTCCCCCCTCGGGGGTCTTCATTCCCTATCATACGTGGGGTTTCTGTTCGCTCCCATCCTGAGGGTCAGGTCCCCGCCCAACCCCTGGTCCGGTTCCCTCTGTCTTGCACTGAGAGATCTAGCGTTGAGCACAGGATGCTGCACCCGGGGTAGTCAAGGGCGCAGCGTCTGGCCCCAGCCAGCCTAGGATCGCGCCCTGGTCCCACACTTCCCTACCCGCTGTGCCTCTGTTTCCTCCTCTGGAAAGCGGGGCGATGGTAGAACCCTCTGCCACGGTGGTGAGGGAATGAGGGAAGAAAATGCAAACGCAGCTCTTGGAATGGTACGTGGCAGTGGGGCTAGTAATGGGTTGGGCTCTGGGAGAGTGTCAGGCTTACCCAGGTCTTAGACAGGGAGGGAGTGAATTGGGGGCTTTGCTGGCCTAACATGCACCCCCTGACTCTTGGACCGCCCACAGCGAGCATGTTTGCTGTGGGCTGCAGCATGGGCCCTTTCCTGCACTACTGGTACCTCTGGCTGGACCGCCTGCTCCCTGCATCTGGCTTCCGTGGCCTCCCAAACGTCCTCGGGAAGGTCCTCGTCGACCAACTGGTGGCCTCTCCCATGCTGGGCGTCTGGTACTTCTTGGGTAAGGAGCCCCATGAGCTTGGGCTTTGCCCCTCATAGGTCGGGAGGGACAGAGCCAACTTTGTGTTAAGGATGTGGAGACCCATTACTGATGCACCTCCTGAAGGCTGTGGTACAGTGGTGATAGGACAGACCCAGTGGAGGCAAGTGTGAATGGCAGAATCACAGAGAATGATGCTAAATGTAGGAAGGATGAAGACAGTGTCTGATGGGGCTGCCCTGGACAGTGGTTGGGAGAACGTCCCAAAGGAGAAGACACTCAGTTGAGACTTGAAGAAGGAGCCAGAAGGCAGGGGGAACAGCCCATGCAAAGGCTCTGAGGCTGGAGGAAGGGGAGCTGAGACTGACGTTGACAGGGCACAAGCATCCTAGGACCGGTAATAAAATAGCCTCAGCCTCAACAAGGGTGTGTGGCGTACGCATCCCTCAGGGTACGCGATTATTCATGACAGACCTCTCTCCTCTCACTTCTCCCCGACTTGACTTGTTCTGTTGTTTAGCCACCCTGCTGTGCTGCCCTTCCCACTACAAGGCTTTTAAGTGTCCTGTTTCCTCTGCCTGAGACACTGTTCCTCAGGGGTCCTACCCCACCCGCTCTGCTGTCGTACTCCGTACTCCCCAGCCTCTGACACTCTCATTTCTTGGTTTCCTTCCTAGGCCTTGGCTGCCTGGAGGGCCAGACCCTGGGCGAGAGCTGCCGGGAGCTGCGGGACAAGTTCTGGGAATTCTACAAGGTGGGTGTGCCTGCCCAGGCCCCGCCTATCCTTCATCTCTGCCCCCTTGCATCTGTCCCTCCTCTCCCTTTCACAGGCACCCCCTTTCAAAGCCCCACCTCTCACAGCCACCCGGCCCCGCCCAGCCCCGCCTCTCACTGCATTCCACCCCTCCCCGTAGGCTGACTGGTGCGTGTGGCCTGTTGCGCAGCTGGTGAATTTCCTCTTCGTGCCTCCCCAGTTCCGAGTCACCTACATCAACGGCCTGACGCTGGGCTGGGACACATACCTCTCCTATCTGAAATACCGGGTAAGCGTAGTGGGCAGACCAAGGACCCAGGGGACTCCTTGGGGGGGGCCACACGTGTGAGCCCCAAATGGCAGTACAGCTATGCTCCAGGGTGCGGGCCTCTTGTGCCCGCGACAACCTGCACCCCATGGTGGGTGGGTGGGTTGCTGATCACTAGCGGGGTGAAGACCAAGCCCACGTCTTCTGTCTGATGTGACCTCGGCCAGGTCCCTGCCGCATCTGTCCGGCAAGGCTGACCCCAGCCCTGACGGGTGGAAGAGGGTTCAGTGAGGAGCCCAGAGGGATGAACAAACGCCTGTAACCAGATCCTCTTGTGTGGACAGATCCCAGGCCCCCCAGCGCCCCCAGGCTCTGTGGCCCTGGGCACTGTGCAGACTGAGCTGCCCCACACTGCCACCACATGCCAGCCAGGGCAAGACTGACCCTCAGCTGACCAGCCGCCTGGGCAGGAAGGGGAACGGACTTCTGGGCCCAGTCCTAGGCCCACCCTGATTCCTAGGCATCCGGTTGGGCTGCCCCTTCCAAGCCCACTGCCGGGCCTCTGTTTCTCCGTCTGGAACACAACCATGAAGATGGACCAGAAGGGTTGGTCATCACCCCAACCCTTCTGGGAGAGCCTCAAGTGACTGGTGACAGATGTTCCACCCTCAGCACTGGGCCTCAGCCAGCCAGCTAGTACCAAGCCCTCAACACTCCTGCGGGCTGGACTCTGGGACCAAGGTGGGGACATCGCCCATACACTTGGAGCAGGGCCCCCAGAATGTGGAGCCTTGGGTGGGGTGTGTAGCCTCCAGTCTCATCCTCTGTTCGTGGACTATGGAAGTACAGAGAATTAAATTCTCTTTGGAATTGAAAATCTTGTGGATGGGCAAAGCCAGCACTGGCAGGCCGGCGCTCATAGGGACACTGTGTCGTCCATTCACTTTATTGGGTGTGTGTAGTGTTGTCATGACATCTCCTGGGGGGACTGGGGGGCATGTTTGACACTCATGACATCAGAACAGGTCTGGTGAGAGGTGGTGTCCCAGGGTGGTGAATATCCACAGCAGCCCCCACCCCCCTCCAAAAAAAGGTACAACCTTGGGGGCGAGGAGCCAGGCGGGCCATTTCCTGGCTCTGACCCACCCCGTGGTCCACGTCGAGATGCCTGCAGCCACCCGGACCTACCGTGTCACAGCCAGGAGGCTGACAGGTCTGGCTACCTTGCATCATGCAACCAGACTGCCCTGGGGTGTCATCCGGCCCCCACGTAAAAACTGATAACTGTTGATGGGGGTGAATTTATAAAAAGGTGGGGTCTGGAGAGAAGGGTGAGTGGTGAGTTCACGGGGCCACGACACGCCACTGCAGAGCAGGAACAGGGCTGTATGTACAGGGTGGGGCACGGAGCAGGTGGGGTGCCCGAGCCCCTGGGGGACATCTCCAATAAATAAATAAATAAATAGCTACGATAATAAATAGGGTGATGGGCTAAATCAGGGCAGGGGACTCACGCCCACGGCCAGTAGGGGCCCTGGCTCAGGCCCAGAGGGCGGGGCCAGGATGGGGCGGGGCGGCTCTCAGCAGGCGCAGTCCTGGTGGGGGGGCGCCTGCTGGTCCGTGAGCTGTGGGCCCTGCTTGGTGCCCGTGACTGCAGGATCGGCTGTGTCCAGTGATTCGGACATCTTCTCGCAGATGACATCCACCAGCCGCTCAAAGGTCTGCTTGACATTAATGTTGTCCTTGGCGCTCGCCTCAAAGAACTCGAACCCTGTGGTCAGGGAAGGGAGGGGTGAGGACCCTGGTTCCCCCACGCCCAGAGACACTTTTCTGAGGGCAGGTAACACCTGGAGATTCCCAGTGCCAACTGCATGTTAAAGGCACTGACAGGTCCCTTGGGGAAGCAACACTGGACTGAGTCAGCCTTTATTTCCTGCACTCCTTTCTTCACCCTAAAACTGTCCCCTCTCATTGTCCCCAGAGCCCTGGTAAGACCCACTTCCCTGCTTCCACCATCCAGCCGAGCCCTGGCCCTGGCGGCATCTGACATTCAGACCCAGGCCTTCCCCTGTTCACACACTCTCCATGGCTCCCTATTGCCCTCTGAAAAGTCTGGCTCCTCAGCGCGTGCTTCAGGCCCTGCGAGATCAGCCATATTTCCTCCAAGTGACCCTCATGTTGCAGTCACATAAAACTTTGCCAAAAGGATCTTTCCCATGTCTGGCCTTTGCCCACACTGTTTCTTCTGTCTGAAAGACCTCCTTTTTCTTTAAGTACCAGATCCAAGGCCCACTTCCAGGAAGACTTACCTATGCCAGGCAGAGCCTGGCTCCCCCAGCTGAGGTCCTTTCCTCTCTCACAAAGCTGGAGGCCTCTCAGGGGCCCAGCAACACCCAGCACAAGGCTGGGCAGTGAGAGTATCAGAATGAATCAGAAACTCCTGCAGAGCAAACTCCTAAGCATCCATCAAGACTCACCTCAAGGGGCTTCCCTGGTGGCGCAGTGGTTAAGAATCCGCCTGCTAATGCAGGTTGGGACATGGGTTCTAGCCCTGGTCAGGGAAGATCCCACATGCTGCGGAGCAACTAAGCCCGTGCGCCGCCACTACTGAGCCTGTGCTCTAGAGCCCGCGAGCCACCACTACTGAGCCTGCGTGCTACAGCTACTGAAGCCTGCGTGCCTGGAGCCCGTGCTCCGCAGCAAGAGAAGCCACTGCAATGAGAAGCCCACGCACCGTAACGAAGAGTAGCCCCCACTTGCCGCAACTAGAGAAAGCCCACGCACAGCAGTGAAGACCCAATGCAGCCCAAAATAAATAAATTAATTAATTAAAAAAAAAAGATGGCCCCTGGATCAAGGCCAGCTTGCAGAAAGTATGAATCATCTGGACTCGAATCCTGGCTTTGCTGTGAGACTTTGGGTGTGTCTCCTCCCCTTTCAGGGCCTCAGTGTCCCTTTCCTAGCCTGTGGGTGTCCAGCCTCGCTCGGTACTCACCCAGGTGGTCAGCCAGCTGCCGACCGCGTTCCGATGACACCACCCGCTCATCCTCCATGTCACACTTGTTCCCCACCAGCAGCACCTGGGCATTGTCCCATGAGTAGGTCTTGATCTGGGTTGACCTGGAGGAGGTGGTGACAGAGGAGGGTTAGGGCTTGGAGAATCTGAGCTCCGCCCCCCTCTCCCCCTTCTCCCCGTCCTCCCCCCACTCCAGCCCCCACCTCCCATTAATTCTTTAATTCTTGAGGGAGGCAGGCTCGATCCTCCTCCCTGTCTTTGTCCTGCCAGGAACACTCTGCAGGTGTCTGCTCCCACAGTTCACTGCTCTTGGGAGTCCCTCTTTCAAGCAGCCTTTCCCATCCTTCCCAGATCCCCCCCACCCCCAGTGAAGAATTCTCGCTCTTTAACAAATTCAAACATTTTCTCAAAATGTATCATTACTCTAGTCAGGAAATGTCAATGTTTATATCCTCTAACCTATGCAAACTGTCTTCATATTTTCTGTCGCTCCCAGATTTTTTTTTCCTGTATGTTTACAGTTTCATTTTTCCACCTGAAACCCTGCTTCCCATTATTTTGAGCTGATGCCACACTGTTTTAATGATTATAGACTGATAGCAGGGCTGGGACCCCAATATTGTTATTTACATTTCTGCCAAGCGGCTGGGGCTCCCTGATCTCTGCCTGTACCCCAGGCTTTACACCAAGCCTAGCTCAGAAGACCATCTGCGAGCAGGTGGGGGCACGCTCACCAGTCCTGCACCGCATTGAAGGACTCCTCGTTGGTGATGTCGTACATGAGGATGAAGCCCATGGCGCCCCGGTAGTAGGCTGTCGTGATGGTCCGATACCGCTCTTGCCCCGCCGTGTCCTGGGGAAGAAGAGACAGGGTGTCAGAGAGGACACACACGGAAACTCCTCAGAGTGGGTATGAACTCTGAGATGGTCAGGTCCAGCGCCCTCGAGGCCCAGAGGAGCAGGGGCTTGCCCAGAGGCACAGTGGGTCAGGGAGAGTGAGCTGGCTGCCTGCACTGGGAATGTGGTACCCAGTCATCGTAAGGTACCTACAGAATCGTTCCCTCATTCATTCAACACACGTGTACCTGTGCCACACCCTGTGCTGGGCACTGGGGACATAGCTGTAAACAAAATGGACCAAAATCACTGCCCTTGTGAAACTGACAATCCAGTGCAGGAAACAGACAATAAACCTGTGAAAAGGTAGAAAATGTATCGTCAGAGGGTGGCGAGGACTGAGGAGAAAAATGCCCGACAAGGACGGGCAGCGTGGGCTGCCTTCAATTTTAAACTTGAAGGATGAGGGAGGGAGCCATGTGGGGATCAGAGGAAGGACGGTCCAGGCAGAAGGCACAGCCCGGGCAAATGTCCCGAAGTGGGACTGCATTTGGTACATCTGAGGAACAATGAAGAGGCTGAGACAGAGATGGAAGGAGACAGATGAGATGGGGTAACAACAGCGGCAGACTAGGCAGGGTCTGGCTGCGAGGAGGGGGTGCAGGTTTTACCCGGAGTGAGGTGGGAGCCGCGGAAGGACTGTGGGCAGGGAACGAGCAGTTCTGACTTGGCATTTGGCAGGCTTCCTCAGGCCTCGGGGGGCGTTGAGGAAAGTGGCCAGAAGACCCTGACGGAGGAGCCTGCTCCTGTCCCAGGGAATGAGGTTGGGGGTCAAGATCCCTCTGAAACCTGATACAGACACACATGGAGGAACTTGAACGTGGGGACACTGAGGCACCAAGCAAATGATGCATCTGATGATGTCAGGGTCAGGAGAGGACCCATCATTTGCTCCTTCCCCACCCCTGAAGAGCACTGATTAGGTACTGATGGAAGAACAGGGGCCCTCTCTTCAGTGCCTCTAGCCCCTTGTACACAGTAAGTGCTTGATAAATGCCCAGTGTGTAATGAATGAATCTAGACAGGAAAGAAATAGGCAAAGCTGGGGCTGCTATTCTCGGGAGGGAGAGTGATGAAGCCAGAAGCCCCCCAGCTGGACCCACCCAGATTTGCAGCTTGATCCTCTTATCGTTTCGGTAGATGGTCTTGACCTTGAAGTCGATGCCTACAGTGCTGACAAAGGCAGGCGTGAAGGAGTCGTCTGCGTAGCGGAAGAGGAAAGACGTCTTGCCCACGCTGCTATTTCCGATGATGAGGATCTTGAACATATAGTCGAAGTTCTGGTCCGAGGACTCCTTCTGCCCATAGCGAGAGTCTGTGGCGGATGCCATCTGGGGATGCGGAGCGTAGGCGAGCGTGAGGGGTCTCCCTCCACCCCCAAACACCCAAGCCCAGGCTCAGGATGGAGAGCTCCCAGAGAGGGACGGAGATTACCCTTATCCCATCAGGATCCCCAGTACTAACGGTGCGGCCCACGGCAGAGGGCGGGCCATGACCTTGAAAGGCCCGAGGTTTCAGGGGAGGACCTCAGAACGAAGGGGATGGAGACACCCCTGCAGCCCCCTCCAGCAGGCCTGCTCCCCAGGTCCGGCTGTAACCTAAGCACTACAGCTGCGCCTGGAGGGGTGACTACGGCCGGCCCCGCCCCCTATCAATCATTCGTGTTCCTCAGAACTGAGCCACGCGGGCGCACGTGCACACGCGTGTACGGTACCACAGGGACGCGTGTCCGCAGTCCTCCTCCCAGACTCTCAGGCTGGGAGAGCTCGGGCTGAGACAGCTACATCACGTGATAGGAGCGGGGCGTGCACACGCTCACGTGCACACAGCAGGGCACACACTCGGACACGCTCGTGCATATCTGAGCGTCGAACACAGTCGGTGCATGGGACAGAGCCTGTCTGCACACCGACATGCATATACAAATGTGCAAACCCACCCGTGCGCACTGCGTCCTCCACCCGTGCAGCCGAGTACACGTCACCCACACGGGCACGCATCTCCGTGCACATATGCACATTGCTGTGCACGCACACGCACAGTCCACGCGTCTCCCTCCACATGCCTGAAACACGCACAAACTTGGATCGGGACCTCCAAGGGGTCACACGAGAATACCCTGGTACACAAGCAAGGGTACACACAGATCCGCCCGCACAGGCGGGCGCGCACACGCGTGTGCACACCACGCGCACGCGCACGCACGGAGCCTCCCGCGCGCACAGCTTCCCGCAAGGCACTCGTCTCGTCTCCCCTCCCCCTCCGCCGCAGAGCCGGGGGTGGAGGGATGGGGGTGGGGGGTGAGGATAGGGCAGGTAGAGGAAGCCGGGGCCCTACCCCTCCCCAGGCTCGCGACTGCCGCATCCTTCCCCTCATTTAACGCCGGCCAACTTCGTCCCCCTACCCCAGCCCATCAGTCAAATGAAGGTTATGTATGTGCTCCGAGAGGGAGCGCACCGGACCGTCCGGGAGCTCACCTTGCCCTACACTGATGCGGCGGCGACCCTAGCGGCAGCGACTTTTTTGGCAGCGGCGGTGACAGAGCCCCCAGTGCGCTGATGTGGGGCTGCGTGTCAGCGGAGGCGACGGCAGCGGCTCAGGCCCCTGCAGTCCGCGGTGACGTCCTGCACAGAGAGGGGCGGGGCTTAATATGCAGATGAGGTCGTGACGCCATTTTAGGGAGGAGCCACAGATGGGGATGTGGTCCACGGTAGCACGCAGAGCCGGGAGGGGCGGGGCTCTCACGCAGATTGACATGAGAATGGGGCGGAGCCCAACGAGCTCATCCAGTAGCTAGCAGAAGCGGTGCGGGAGGGGTGGAATCGCCTGCCGGCTCCACCTCTCTTTAGCGTTAGGGAGGCGGGGCTGCGCGGCGCCTCCTCATTGGCTTAAGTCCTCGAGCGACGGTCTAAGTAGCCAATCAAAGATTGTCACGCCCTCCTCCTGTCCAATGGCAGCTCCCGAGCGGTTGAAGGGACGAGAGGTTGAGGCCTGGGCTGAGCCTGGGTCTTCTGGGGGTGTTCCCCTTCCCCGCCCCCATGCACCCAGGTCGGAGACTCAGGAGGTCCCCTTTCAGTCCAGGGTGCTGTGACCTCTCCTTAAACGCTCCCTATTCCCAATTTCAGAAAAGAGGAACAGAGGTTCGAGAAGATGCTCCACGTCTCCTATTTATTGGATTCAACATAAGTAGAAAAGAAGAAAAAGCGGAAATAGGGGTCAAGATAGACTCTGTCTGATTTCAGCTGTAAGACCCCCAAAAGGGACCGGGCTAGTAGATGCTCCACCCTGTTTCTGAGATGAAGAAAGAAGAAATTGGGATCAAGAGAGTCACCCTTCCCCACCAATTTCCAGAAAAAAGGAAGGGGCTAACGAACGCTCCAGGAACCCCTTTCCTTCCTGCTCCCCATTTTCCAGAGAAAAATTCAACGAAATGCAGGAAGTAGGGCAGAAAAACGGCCTGTCCCTTAAACTCGCAAAGTCTGCGGTAAAAAACCTGGGAAACAGGGAGGATACGAGCGAGGTTCAAAGACCCAACAATACAGACAAGGGGTGGGAGATGCTTTACTCCTCCCTGGTTCCTGAGTTTAAAAAGACAGGGACAGAGAGTCCTCCCTCCTCCATCCTGGCAAAATGAGACTCAGAGATGGAGACTTTGGGGTCCAAGGTGACCCGTCACATCCGTCTTCATGTGAAAAAGTCAGAATTGGGGGAGGGGAGGAAGAACGAGACCTTGGCCTCCATTCCAGGTCTCTGCCCTCCACCCCAACTCCGTTCCCCACACCCGGCAGGGGGCGTGTGGCCCCAGGAAAATTCTGATCTCCCTGATTCCTCTTCAGGAGACGAGGGGCGGGGCTTGTCTTTTTTATAAAAAGCTCGCCAGCTGCAGAGGCGCCTAGAAACCAGAATAACTTAGCTCCTGGAGGCCGCCCACTCCCCCCACCCCCGCCCCCAGCGCCCCGGAAGTGCGGAGACGTCCCTCCAGCTCTCCTTGCAGTTGGGAAATCTATTTTTTTCTAAGGATAACATTTTTGTCCCTCCTCTTCACTCAGACTATAAAAGTATCACAAACCCACTGCGGAGAGCTGGGAAGATTCAGAAAAAGATAATGAATAAATATAAATCCACCTCCAATCTCTCCCCACGGGAAGACCAGCAGTCGAGTTCCCGCTTTGGGGTGGGGGATTGGGGGGGGGTGTTCCAGGCGCTGCCCAGGTGGAGGCGAGGGCGTGCGAGGCAGCTAGGCTCCCTGACCTCCCAAATGCATGCTTCCGGGTTTGTACGTGGGTGTCGATCGGAAATACCCACTTATTTTTTTCCCAAAGGGTAAAGGCCCACACCAATGTATACCAGCTTCTGCACAAAGGATTTTGTATTTTATTTTATTTATGTATTTAATCATTTATTTATTTGGCTGCGTTGGGTCTTCGTTGCTACACACGGGCTTTCTCTAGTTCCAGCGAGCAGGGGCTACTCTTCGTTGCGGTGCGCGGGCTTTTCATTGCGGTGGGTTCTCTTGTTGCGGAGCACGGGCTTTAGGCGCGCGGGCTTCAGTGGTTGTGGCACACAGACTCAGTAGTTGTGGCGCACGAGTTTAGTTGCTCCACGGCATGTGGGATCTTCCCGGACCAGGGCTCGAACCCGTGTCCCTTGCATTAGCAGACGGTTTCTTAACCACTGCGCCACCAGGGAAGTCCCAGGATTTTGTATTTTAAAATAAAAATAATGGAAGGATTTATTGTTAAGAATGAGCATAAGGCTGTGGAATTAGGGACGGTCGAATTGGAGGTGAGGACTACAGACTTGAGGGGAGGTGTTCTGTGTGGTCCGAGCAACAGAGCTGCACAGGAGAAGGGCCCCAAACCCTCTCAGATCCCATCCCACTACCTCATCTTTCTCCTCCGGTGAGTCATTCCCTCTTCGAGGTTCCAGGTGCAACCTTGCCTCAGGGCCTTTGCACCTGCTGTGTCCTCTTCCTCAGGTATTTCCCCAGCTCTTTCTGTGCCTGGCTCTCTCATCCCCTTCAGATCTCCAATCAACACCCACCTCCCTCCAGAAGTTCTGATTTCACCATGTCACCTCCTATCATGTCACCATAGTTTTCCTTCCTGATACATCCCCATTAGAAATGATCATGTTGACTTATTTATCCAATAGCCAGCTGTGAGCTTTGAAAGGCGGGGATCGGTGTCCCCAGCACCTACACCTTTGGACACAGTAGGTACCCTGTGATGGTATGACATGAATGAATGAACAAATGAATGATTGGAAGGAGCGTGACTTTGGCCACTGAGGTTAGGGAAGACCTCTCTGAGGAAGTGACATTTGAGCAGGAATCTGAAGGAGGAGAATGAGCTGGCCACTGGGAGAAGTGGGGGAACAGTGCTCCAGACAGCAAGAACAGCGAGTTCAAAGGCCCTGAGGCTGGAACTCACTAAACAAGCTGGAGGGACAACCCCTCTCCAGCTTTGTGAGGAAGGGGGGCCAGGCAACATTTTCTCCCTCACCAGAGGGCAAACTGAGGCCCTACGAGTCACCCTAGGAGTTCACAAGGGCTGAAAGTTCCCAGCGGCCCTAAAGATCTTCTCCCACCCTCCTCTTTGGGTCTAGAGTGGGCCACAAAGGCAAGGACTATGTCCCTCAGGAAGGACCCTAAATGGGAGGAAATGGGAGACCTGGAGCATATGAGTGACTTCTTCCTCATCCCCTCTGTGAGCCTCAGTTTCTATACCTGTGAAGAAAGAGCTCAGGACATGCTTTCCTCAAACAATACCTGTTGTTACAATCCTGTGATCCTCACAAAGAGCACATTTTACCCGCGAAATGACAAAGGCTCGGGGAGGTTAAGAGATTTGTTGACATTGTCAAAGACTCCCAGAGAGCATCCACCAGTGCCAGCCTGGGGTGGGAGGGGGAGGGTCAGGAAGGACTTCCTGGAGAAGGGGATGCTGAGCTGAGACCCAAAGCCGGAGGATGAAGGAGAGAAGTATTCCAGGTAGGGGGCACAGCATGTGCCAGGGGCCTGAGGTGGGACTGTGCTTGGGGTCTTAAAAAACCAGTGTGGGTAGTGTGCAGTCAGTAAGGGGAAGAGGGAGGAATACCTGTGGCCCAAAATGAAGGGGGACATATGAGTGTTCTTATGAATGGGTAGAGAAAAAAACAGAGGGAAATAAGGTGAAATGCTGAAGGCAGATGATCTGTGGGTGAGGTTACAGCAGAATTTTATTTTCGTCTTTACATGTTTCCATTATTTTCGGATTCTCTACAGTGACATGTATTACTTGCAAGGTGGAAAGGATAAAAAATATATATAAATAAAAATCCCATAAATCTCTCTGCCTTTCAAAAGTGTGGAAGGAAATGCACCAAGTTCATGATCCAGATGCCCTTTAATTCTCCCTCTGTGGCATTTGATCATTAATTGCGATGACGATGAATCATCCACGGAATGAAATTATTAATGAAATTATTTAGGAATGAGGCTGTTCTTGAAGCCAGGGGCTGCTGTGATGACTCGTGCCATGTATAAATCATTAGACACGCGGGGAGGGAGGCTAGGGGGTGGGGGGTGGGATGGGGGGATACTGAGGCCTCCGGAAGCGGGCATTGAATCTGAGACTTGAGCACAGAGCCGCCTCACCTGCTCTGCGCCAGGCCGGCACCCTCAGGGTGAACTCAACCAAGCTGGGTGCGGGAGAGACCTCTGGCAAAGCGAGGAAGGGCCCCGAATTCACCCCGCCTCCCCGCTGTGCCTCCAGCCACCAGGGGGCGCCGCTGGCTAACGTCTGCCCCCCAGCTACAGGGCCCCGAGCCCTCAGGCCACAGGACCTCTCCGCTCCTGCTTCCCCATCCGTGAAATGGGCACGGTACTAATTATGGGTGATAGAGTTTATTTAAACCCAGAGAATGCCTCATATTTCTAAGATATTTCAGGGAGTTCACAAACACCACCCTCCAACCAAAGTTTACCCAAGTACTAAGGATCAGGCCATGGAGGGGAAACTGAGGCCCAGAAGGGGCTGTGACTCGCGAGAAAGCATCAGAGGCCTACTTTTCCCTACGGGGAATCTGAGACAGCCTCAGAATCAGAAGATCGAGAGACCTTCCGTGGGGGAGAAGTCTGTGCTTTTGTTGCTGTTCTAGAGAGGGAGAAAGTATAAGGGAGCCAGCAGGGGTTCCTGGGACCAGGGAGAACTAGGATCCTTAGACCTGAAGACAGAAACCACAGCAACTTAAAGCAACAGCCAGTGCACAAGCAACGAAGGCTAAATCAGTCTTCAGAGACAGTTCCTGACACACAGCCCTCTCTTTCATGGCCCCTATCACCCCCCACCAGAGCTCCAGAGACAGAACTGGGTCTGGATGAAACTTTCGTGCTGAGAATTCTCCCATTCAAGTTCTTGTTCTCTTGTAATGAGCTGCCTTGCAGATGAAGGGGAGGTGTCTAGGGGAGGGGGCATCTCCTTGAGGCTGACTCCCCACCTCCTTGTGCAGGGCTAACCCAGAGGCACATAAGAGGCACAGGCCTGGCACACAGTAGGTGCCCGGTAAATATCGGATAAAGAATGAAAAAATAAAGTGATTGACGTGGCTGAAGAGTGACCACTGGAGAAGATGCACAAGGGGCCTGGCAGATACTCCCTTTCTACACCAGGGGTTGAAGTCCAGGAGGGAGAACTCAAGGGCCCTGGAAGAGGCTGCCCCCAGCCCAGCTCCTTGGAGAGCTCTCTCAGCTGAGCTCAGGGTCAGAATGGATCCCGCCAGGTGCCTCCAATTCAACCCTGAGACCTGTCTGTAGCTAAAAGCCTGATTGTCTCCCTCAGTGGGTGGGGAAGGCAAAGCAGGGGCCACCTGGGACCTCTTCCTGGAAAGTCTACACACCCTTCAGGGACCACTAGGTGCCCAAAGGCTCAGCCATCACATTGCCCTCATGGTCCACACAGGGCTTGCCCACGGTCCTCTGGTTGTCCAGGTATAGGGCCCCAGGGTCTGGGCTGGCCTCAGGGGACAGGAGCTCAGTGTCAGGTGACTCTGAGGCCTCCCCACCCAGTGCTCCCTCCTCCTCTCCCTCCTCCTCTTCTGCCTCCTGCAGAGTCAGCTGAAACTGGAATCTGTCGGGACCACCTTGCTTGGGGCTGGTGGGGTCCACAGGGCTGCGGGGGATCTTGCTCTGGTACCACTCGCGGTTGTCCTCCAGAGTGTCCAGCAGGTCCTGTGCATCTGGGTGTACCAGGTCAGCCCACGTCTCCCACAGTGGGTGGGCGATGTAGTCAATGAAACCCACCTGTGGGGTGATACGGAGTTGGGGGATAGAGGTTGCTGGGTGGTGTGTTACCATGGAACCTAGACCCAGTCCAGCCCCCAGGCCTTTGCCCGGGTTGTTCCCTCTGCCTGGAATGCCATTTCCCAACTCCTACACATCCTTCGAAACCCTCTTCAAATAACCCCTCCTCTTGGAAGACTCCTCTGCCCCTTTTGAGCTCCCCCAACCCCTAAGTCTTTCCCTCTACCTCAGCTCTGACTCCTCAGAGCTGGATGAATGTGTCCCCCAGACTGGGAGCACCTCAAGAATCTCCTATGTCACTCAGAACAGATACTTCCAAACTCCACAAGTGAGTGAAGATCTCTCTTTCGACAGCCCAGAGGAAATACATACCAGGCCTGACTCTACACAGCCCAGTGCAGACCCTTAGGCCACATCCTCTCATTTGCCAGCCAGGGGTCAAGCCAGGACTCGTGGGGTCAGCTCAGCCACTCCTTTCCCTCCCACCTCCCCAGTGCCCACCAGCTCGGCTCAGTCACCCTCAGACCTGGGACTTCTCCACTGAGGCCGTGTGCTTATCGCACATAGGGCTGATGTCCAGGCCTGATTCGCGCTCACGGTCGCCCTGCTGGAAGAACTCAGCCATGATGCGGTCTGTCCACTGGCGGTAGAGTGGCAGCGGCTTGGTGGGGTTGCTGAGGTCGGCACAGTGCACCAGGCTCTGCAAGACCTGGTGAGACCGAGGCTCGGGAAGGCTCAGGCCAGGCCACCCCAGGCCTGGCACCCGCCCCAGAGGCTGGCGCCATGGACATACTCATCTTACAGGTGGGGAAACTGAGGCTGGGCAGGGGAAAGGGTGGCTAAGGCACAGCCACGTGACCGTATGTGCCTCCATTTCTTCAAGTTGGGCACGCAGTTGGCACTTCATAAATGCAGTTGAATGAGAGTGTGGAAACCAAGACCTTAGGGCTGGCCCAGCCACACACCTGGATGTGGTCGGAGTAGTTGTCTAGCAGCAAGACTCCAAGGCTTGTCACCTTCTTGGTCTCCACCATGGTCTTGAGGTCAGCCAGGATGTTCATGTGTTTGGACATGTCTGTGGCCAGCACCTGGGGGAAGGTGAAGGAGGATGGCAGGTATGAGGATAGCGCCTGCCCCACCTCCACTCCCCACTTCCCAGATGCCACACCCACTTGGATCCACAGCCCTCTGAGCCTCAGTGTCCTCATCTGTCAAATGGGGGCATGTATCAAGATTTGCTGTAAACCCAGCTCACAAGAGAAGCTGAGTCAATAGTCCCTTCTCGGGCTTCCCTGGTGGCGCAGTGGTTGAGAGTCTGCCTGCTGATGCAGGGGACATGGGTTCGTGCCCTGGTCCGGGAAGATCCCACATGCCGCGGAGCGGCTGGGCCCGTGAGCCATGGCCGTTGAGCCTGCGCGTCTGGAGCCTGTGCTCCGCAACAGGAGAGGCCACAACAGTGAAAGGCCCGCGTACCACACACACACACACACACACACACACACACACACACACAAAAGTCCCTTCTCCAAGGTTGCTGGGCTTGTGGGGGGCATGAGGGAGGGAGATTAGACCTGGGGGCTGACATGAAACATGCTGAAGCCCAGCAGATGACTTGGCCAGTGCAAAGGTCCTGAGGCTGAATAAGCTGAGGAACATAGAGGAGAGAGTTGTGGCTAGAACAAACGAGTGCAGGAGCAACATGGGAGCAAGTGAGGGTGATAAGAGTGGGGAGGGCCTCAGGGAGGAGCGGGGGATTTATCCAGAGGGCTGCGGGAGCCACAGGTGGACTGAGTGCTCCCCAAACCTTCCTGTGGCTGCTGCGTGTCCAGGAGGGCTGTTTTTAGCCACCGGAAGGGAAGTTCAGCTCTGAGCACAGCTGCTTAAAAATCATTTAGCTGGACCCATGCGGACCCAGCCCAGGAATGACCCACGGGCTTCTCTGAGAATCACACCGAAGTCTCAAAACTTCTCCCCAGGGGACTTCCCTGGTGGTCCAGCAGTTAAGACTCCATGTTCCCAATGCAGGGGGTCCGGGTTCGATCCCTGGTCAGGGAACTAGATCCCGCATGCCGCAACTAAAGATCCTGTGTGCCACAACTAAAGATCCTGCATGCTGCAACGAAGATCCTGCACACTGCAATAAAGATCCCTCATGCGGCAACTAAGACCCAGCACAGCCAAATAAATAAATAAATATTAAAAAAACACTTCTCCCCAAACCTCCCATCTGGACCAAATGATGCTTCCACTGGGAGTGCCCATTGCCCAGAGCCCCCACTCTCCCTCAGCAAACTTTTAGTTCCTCTTCACTTGGAGCCTGGTTTCCTCTGAGCCCTCCCCACATGCTGTTCCCTCTGCTGGGAACACTCCTCCCCACCCCATGGTCCTCTACACTCTTCAGGCCCTGACTTCAGTGTTCTCTCCTGGGGAAGCCCTCCTCAACCTTGAGCATCTCTCCATCACAGCTCTGTCTACAGGTCCCCCATCATGGCTCTGCTTGTGGGCCCCCCAACATGGCTCCCACCTATGTGTCCATCTCCCCCACAGACTGTGAGTTTCATAAAGGCCAGAATTCTAATGGTCACTGTCACAGGACAAGCACAATGGATGCTCAATAAATGCTTGTTAAATAAATGAGTTGATGCACAAGACCCCAAAACGTACTGGTGTCTCCCAACTCGAAAAATATCAGATGCACAGACTTAAGGGTCAGAAAAGTTGTACCTGAAACCCCAGAAAGTTTCCACATCATTTGCGCGTGAATCACATCCAAGACCTGATTAGCCTGACCAGGGGCCTAGTCACCCCTACCCAAGGCTTGGACAGTCATTGCCCCATTTTACAGACCAGGAAGCTCGGACTCAGAATGGGGCCATGCCCTGGTCCAACTGAACCCCCAGCCATACCAAGATCGCACCACCCCATCCATCGTTGTTGTCTCACCATGTCGATGACCATCCTGCGCAGACTCAGCCGCTGCTTGGTGGTGAGGTTCTGGAAGATGTCACAGTTCTCTGCCTGCAGCAGCTTGAAGCCCACAGCCAGGTGGTGGTTCTCCAGCATGGAGGTATCATTGTACATAAGTGCAAGCTCTGAGTCTGTAGGGGAGGTGGAGCACCTCAAGACCTGCCCACCCAACCCACTCCACCCAAAGGCCGGTTCTGTAAATTCTCGGTAAACTCCTACTCATGCATTGAAGCCCCAACTCCAATGCCCCATCCTCCAGGAAGCCTTCTAGGACCCTGTCTCCCCCCATGGCCCTGCCCTGACTCTGCGAGGCTGGGGGCATCTGTGTTCAGCTCTACCTCCTCGAGACTGGTGACTCCTTGGGGACTTGGCATGGCAGGAGACAGTGCTGTGTGCTGGTTGAGTGAACTACCAAGTCTTTGTCTTATTAGACCCTGGGATCCTCAAGTGAGAGGGCTCCACTCTTATCTCCAGCTCTCCAGGGATGTATATAAGAGGTACCCAATAATTACTTGTCGACTGAGTTTTTCTGACACCACAAAGGATCCTAAACTTTAAAATCTCAGTGGGCCCAAATCAGCTCTGTCACATTTGTTATTCTCTCATTTACTGAGTATCTACTGTATATCTGGGTCTGCTCTCAGCACCTAAGGGAGGGAAGATTGTGGCAGTCATTTCACAAACAGGGAGACTCAGAGCAGGAACGGGACCACCTAACATCACTTGATTGACAGGTGGTGGCAGGGCCCAGCCCCCTAACTCACTGGTGTTAATGAGAAACTGATTGGAGACCCCAGGATGATCCACATCATGGATGGCGCTTGCAAAGATGGCAGCCAGGACTTCCAGGTCAGTGAACACGGCCTGAGTGGGCATGGAGCATAAGAGGTGAGGGGCAGGCTCTCTGTGCCCTGCACGCACCAGGGCTGCCTGCAGCTGTAGGGCCCTACCTCAAGCGCAGGTGTGGCCAGCAGCACATGTGTAGACTGGGCCACGTCAGCGGCGTGTAGGCTATTGTGGTAGGCCACATCGTTGTGGTAGTGACCCTCCAGTGTCAGTAGGTAGGTGGCAAGTGTGTCTGCTGGGATCCGAAATGTCTTGAGCAGGTCCCGTTCCTGGTGCATCACAGGGCCCCAGTCAGGGCCTCGGCCTCTGGGTGGCAGCACACACTATTCCTATGCCTTCTCTCCTTCTGAATCCCTATCCATCTCTCAAGTGCCCCCTCTTCCAGGATGCCCTCCCTGCTCTCTCTCTGAACTCCCCTGGTCTCTGTCCTTCCCCTCTGGCTCATCTCTGACCCCACAGTTGTTCCCTACAGACTGGATCTCTTCAGGCCTGGCCCAAGGCTGAGGCTTGAGTCTTGTTGCCAATCAGCAGTGAACTTTTAAACCTAACAAATGCCTATCCATCCTTCAATGCCCCTGCTCAAATGACCCCATTCAGGGATGTTAGGGAGGATTTGAAGAATATGTGCCCCCTGAGGTCCTGAGGTAGGAAGGAGTGAAGGAAACACAAGGGTATTAGAAGCCAAGGGCAGGGGAGGTACCTGAAAGATGCTGAACATGATAGCTGTGAGGGGCCGGTTCCCACTTAGCTCTGCCACCTTGAACACATCAAGCCCCCACTTCTTGGTGTCTTCCAGCTCCTAAAATGTGAAGGACTGGAGCTTAACTGCAAACCAACTTCCCCAGACTCTGGAGCCTCAACCCCCATCCCCAGGACTCAGGTCCTACACTGAGCCCCACCTGGTCAGTATATAGGTGGGCAAACTGAGGCCCAAAATAGGGTAGCCACACAGAGCCAGGATTCAAACCTGGGTCTCAGCATTCCTATTGTAAACCCACCTTGGCCAGTTGTCCCTCCTGATCAGTCTGGACCCCAAAGCGTGGGACAGTGGCTGCAGAAAGGCTGGTACTGTGGGGGAGTCCACGCAGGCCGCTGATCTGGGACATGGGCTTTGGGGGCTCTGTGGGGGTCACCCTGGGCAACTCCACCTCAGTCTGCTGGTCTGTAGATGGGGCAGGGTAGGGCTCAGAGAAGTCAATTCACCTGCTAGGGTTGGCCTGCTTGGCCTCAAGTACTGGACCTTGCCAAGCCTCAAGATCAACGTATTTCCTTTTTACCTGGACCAAAGTAATCTCAGAGTAAAGTCCTTTCTGGCCTGTAGATACCCTTCTCCTCTGTTCAAGGCTGATCTCAGTGACCTCTTCTGCTGGACATGGCCCCTGGGCACCTGGAGCTTAGTATTTCTCCCAAAACAGTCAAATGTCCTTTTTGTCTCCCAAGCTGGAGACCCAGCTCTGTCGTTCCCTCTATCTCCTCCTTGGCAAACTTCTACTCATGCTTCAAAACCCTAACTTTAATGTCCCCCTCCTCCTGGAAGATCCTCCTGTCGCTCCCTCTGGTCCAGCCCTGCCTCATGGGGCTGGGGGTGTCCGTGTCTGGTTCTATCTTCCTCAGTTAAGGTCTGTAGCAGAAGTCTTTCTTTCCCTTCCATCTTCCTACCTCTGTAATGTGGCCTAGTCAGTGACCCACCATAGCTCACCCAGGAAGGTTTGGGATATGTACTCAGACACTTGGTTCCCAGAGCTGCTGGCTTCAGACAGGTGAGTCAGCTCCCGGTTCAGCATCCACTTGAACTGCAGGGGAAGGTGATGTCAGTGATGATAGGGGCACTGCGGACATAGGCAAGTGATCTCAGTTATCTGGCCCTACTAACCTTGTTGGAGGCCATCTCCCCCACCGAGTGCCGTGCCTGCAGTGTCTCCAGCTGATCCAAACACCAATCCAGCTCGTCCAGTGTCTCCAAAGCCAGCTTCTGCCCAGTGTCCTCTGGGGGCCAAGCTGGTCAGGGGCCTGCCCCACCCCCACTTGGGAACCATGTGCCCCTCCTGCTCCCATCTCTGCATCTGGACCCTGGATCCCTTCCCAATGAGAATGAGGCCACTCAGGACCCCAGGATCTCCGCATCCCCAAGGGTGTTTGGGCGGGGGGATGGCGGGGTGGGGTGGTGGGGGAGGTTTACAATTAGCACAGCCCAAGGATTCATGGGCTGGGGAGGTCCCCATAGAGAGGAAGTTCACAGCTGTCCCACAGTGGAAGGAGGGGATAGGAGCAGGCGCATTACCTGTTGGTGGAGGGGGCTGACTGCCAGATGGGGTGTTCCCGACGCATGCCTGCCTGCAGTACAATCGGCTCAGGAGCGGCCTGCCCCACCCATAGGGCCCCGCCCCGCAAGACCTCCTGGCCCCTGCCCCTCCTCCTCTTCCCTCGATCCCCGAATTGCCAGCCGCGCCCTTTCAGCCCGTGCCCCGCCTCTGCTTCGCCCACCTTGTCTTCTGATCCCGCCCCTCTCCGCCAGGCCCTGCCCTTCTCTCCGCAAGGCCCCGCCCCCGCCCCGCCCCCTGCGTACTTGGCTGCCCCGCTGCCTTGCAGGTGGGCAAGGGCCGCAACGTTGCTCCGAACCGTCCTCAGACTGGCCAGGACCTGCGAGGGGAGGTGGCCAGCGTTGGGAAGGAGGGGTCGGCTCTACCTGCCCGGCGCACGGAAGAAAGGAGAGGTGGGTACCCACCTGGGCAAAGGGTGTCACAATCACGTCTTCTCCGTGTCTGCGGGGAGACCAGACATGGAAGGGCGGTCAGAAGGAGCCCTCCCACACGTTCCCATCTTCCAGTTTTTTCTGGGTTTTTTTTTTTTTCCTTTTTTGCGCCACGCGGCATGCGGGATCTTAGTTATTGAACCCGTGCCCCCTGCAGTGGAAGCGCAGAGTCTTAAGCACTGGACCGCCAGGGAAGTCCCCAATCTTTCAGCTTTTACCCACACTGTGCCCTCAGCTGAGGGCATCCTCCTGTCCCGACTCCCTCTTTTGGGTGTCTTCCTAGTAGTTCCTGGACTCCCCTCACCTGACTCTTCTCTGAAAGCAGCCACAGCCCCTCTGACCAATCACTCACTTTATCCCCATCTCACAAATGGAGAATCTGAGTCCCAGGGGCAACAGGGGTCTTAGTAGAGGCAGGAAATTATTGCTACCAGAAAGCTCAAATCAAAGTGTACGTTCGGTTGCTGTTAATTGGCCTTAATGTCACTGGATTGCCACGCAACCCCAGCCTAAAGTGAAGCACAGAGGATCACTGGATATCATTCTTAGCATGTCCTACTGAACAAGCAAATAGGCAAACTCCTACATAAACTTTAAGGCCCACCTCAAACGGTCATTTGAAGGAGGTGTACCGAATGGAGGAATAAAGGAAGGAAGGAAGTAGAAAGCGGTATTATCCCCCAGCCTCAGACTCACAGGTCGCTAGCCACAGAGGAGTTCCGAGACATGGTCTTGGACGAGAGTTCGTAGTCACTGTCTGAGCGGTACAGGAAGGACTCCCGCCTCTGGCTGTGCTGGGCAGGAGCTTGGATGACCCGGCCAAGGCCAGACCCAGCCTGATGGTCCAGGGCGCTTCTTCCGCATGATAGCCCATTTTCCAGGTCCAAGCTGAAGGAAAAGGAGTCATAGTCAGAGCCGAGGGTCCTGGCATATGGATGCTGGGTCATGGCCTATATCAGTTTTGTCACATCCTCCCTGGGGCCACGTGGTGGGCTGGTTAGGAGTGGCCTGCAGCTTGTCCATCTGTCCCACGGTCACACTCCCACTCAGGGACACCGCGTCCCTCACGCCTCCATCTCCACCTCTGTACCCCAGAGTCTTTTCCACTGGGACTAATCTGGACTCCAGGACATGAGTTTCAGATCTGTCTCCAAGTGGCTGTTGTGACCATGGGTAGGTCTCAGCTTTTCTATGGACATCAACAACTTTGTTTCTAATATGGGTGTGGTAGACTTCATCCCCAGGGTGCTTTTAGGGAGTTACAACCGAGCACCTGAGGAGGGTGACAGGGCTCCCGTATTACTAAGGAGTAAACTGAGGTCCATGTCGCAGGGTAAGTTCATGGGGATTGGAAACGACTTCCTGGGCTTTCCTCTCTGGATGGGATCTGGGTCCCGCCTAGACGGGGCACACTCGAAGGCTCCTCACAGCCAGGAGAGGCCCCATCCCCAGCCAGCTTTGGCTACGCCCTGGACCACCTGTCCCCTTTCCCCAGCTCCAGCCCGTATGGCCCCACCCCAATCTCACCAACCACGCCTCCAGCTCGCTCTGGCCCTATCCTTAGCTCCCCAGTTCTTCTGCTTTATTTTTGACCTGAACGCTCTGCCTGTTCTCTTCCACCTCTGGGCCTTTGCACAGGATGTGTCCTCTCCCCAGAGCACCGACCTCCTCCTGTTCCAGGCAATCCCCAATCGCCCCTCCCATCCCTCCCTCCAGCCACACTCTGACGGAATAAGGGGGATCTACTACTCTCACCCTTCGAGTCAGAGGTCAGAGAAAGAGTGGCAGGGGGCATGGGGCTAGAACAGAAGTGTGGGAGGGGGAGTTAGCAACCAGGGAGAGGGGCTGCAAGTGAGTCACAGGTTTCTGAGAAGGGAGCGGGCAGGAAAGACGGAGACAGGAAGACTCCAGGGGCCGCCCCCTAGACACGCCCCTCCTGGCCGAGGGCCAGTGTCCACCTGGTCCCCCTCCAGGTCACCCCATCCCAGTCCACGGATGGGATCGGCGCCTGCCGGAAGACTCCGAGCAGGGAATTCGGCTCAGACCGGGTTGGGGGTGGGGAATTCGGCAGGATTCTGTCCGGTTCAGCTGGATTCGGTCCGGCTCGGTCAAGTACGGCCAGGTTTGACTAAGCTGGGTCTGATCATACAGGATTGGACCTCTTCCCCTGAGTTCAGTCGGGTGAGTTCGGTAGAATTCGGCTACAACCGACCGCATTCGGGTAGGTTCGGATGCGTTCGGGCGTGTTCGGCTACGTCCAGTCGCGCCAGGTTTTCGAGCAAGTCCGGGTGGCACTCGGGCCAGGTCGGGCATATTCGGCTTAGTCCGGCCTCACTCGGGTGTTCGGCTATGTCCGACCGCTGTCGGTCTGTTCGGGTTCTGGGGCTCCTGGAGAAGCCCCTCAAGTCCAGCGTTTCTGAGTTCCCGCTTCGTGACGTCACCCGGAGGGGCGGGACTTCTTAGCTCTTACCCGGCCTCCGAGTGTGCCGGGTGACTGGAGGAGAGACACTCTTGGGGGCGGGCTAGTGGCGGTGGATACCCTAAACCTGTGCTCAGAGGGGGAGGCCTGGGCGTGGCTACCACCTACCCCTCCCTCTCATCTCCCCAAAAGTTCTGGGAAAAGCACACCTATGGATGAATAGGGAAACGGAGGCCGGGAGAGGCCACAGCGTGCTGGGTTCGAATCCAAGTAGCGAGCACGGAGAGTTACGGGCTGAGCCGGGGTTTTGTCGCTACGGCGGAAGCTGTTTTTCTTTCTGCTCTAAACTTAGCCGAGAGCTGCTGGGTCAGGCCGTGGTTCCATGACGCGGGCAGCGGGGAGGAGCTCGCACCGACTGTGGGAACGGCGCGTCTGTCCATCCGTTAGACAGGTAAACTGAAGCACAGGGGCCTCGGAGAGACCTGCCCTCGCCCAGCCTCACGCCCTTGACGTCCTCGACGCCCCTGTGCTCACTCCGGAGCCCTCGGCGGGGACCCCTCTTCGCAAGCTTCTGGTGCCCTGGGGGCGCTCTCCCGGACCCGGGACCCCAGTCTCGGCCTGAAATGGCCCATCAGGGACCACCGTCACAACTACCTCCCTCTCCACCAGCTGCCACTGGCCGTGTGACCTTGGAGAAGGGACCTTTAGTCTCTGAGCCACAAGATGCCAAATTACCAAGTAAGAAAACCGCACGAGCCAAGCGCAAGGTATGAGACCCAGTCGGCGCCCACCAGCCCCACCTCCAACCCCAGCCTCTGCCCTGCGACCCACGATGTGACAGTCGCTTCCTGAAGGGCCGGAATTCGAACCTAAAGCGGTGGAACGAGTCCTTGGAGAACGCAACCGAGTGGGGCTGCGCAGAGGCGGCACTCTGCGCGGGTGCGCAACAAGCTCTCTTACACCGCGAACACCCTGCCTCAAAGGCCTCCATCAAATCACTTCTTCCTCCGCGGAGATCGAGGGCTTAGTGTGAGGCCACCAGGCCATCCCGTTGCTGGCGCCAGAACGGATGGCGGGGGCAGACCAAGGGGAGGAGTGACCCTCTTCCCTCCACCTCCAGGACTCTCAGCCCGCCTGCCCCGGGTTGGCGAGGGTCAGAAGGAGACGTGAGCCTCAGCCCGTCCTGCTCCAGGCCGCACAGCTGGAGAGGGACAGACGGCTGGTCCCCTGGGCGTGTGTCCAGGCGGTGGGTGGAGGGGAACAGAGATGGAGAGAGACAGTCATCAACTAAAAGAGACAGAGATAGGACAGAGGGAGAGAGATACCGAGAAAGGGCAAAGAGGCAGAGCCTTTATGCCCTGACCCCCAACCTGGCCCCAGCTGTCCTTGACTCTGCCCTTCCCACCTCCAGCCCGGCTGTTCCCATGAGCCCTGCGAGGCCCACTGTCTCGCCTCACCACAGCGGATGGGCCACGGTGAAGCGCCGCTGCAGGCGGATGCTCTGGTTCACCAGGAGCTTCCTGAAGAGCCCGGGGGAGCCGCGTGGGGATCCCCGGGGGGAGCTGGGCACAGGGGCCGGGGCGGGCGCAGGGGGACCCTGCATCGCCAAGACCGCGTGGAGGCTGGACGGAGTACAGGCTGCGCGGGACCTTTTCTGGACAACCACGGGGGCGGGGCCCGGCGGGGAGAGGGCAGGAGGCGCACCCGCCCCGCCTTCGCCGCAGGACCGCTCAGGGACGCCCTCACCGGGACAAATGGGGAAACCGAGGCACTGAGCTAGACGGGACACTCTCTGCTTCCCCTTTGGGGGAGCCCAGAAACCGCATCTTATACCACTTCCCTCTGCCACCATGTCCCCCGGTAGTGCAGCTTGCTCAGCTGATAACTCGGCTGAAAAGAGACACAGAAGTCAAAAAAGGAAGCGCTCTCCATTATCAGGGAGTCACCGAGACACAGAGTTTGCCGAGGGGCTGCCCAGATCCCACACAGTGCTTGCAATACTCCTCTACCCATTTTCCAGATGGAGAAACTGAGGACTGAGCCACCAAGGGGCTGCTCAGAAACTACAAACCTTTAATCCTTTGCCAGGTGGGGAACTGAGGCTTGGAGAAAAGCGGTAACAGATGCAAGTCTTCACGGCAAGGCAGCTCCCCCTCTTCCTGTCCCCCTCCACAAGTCCCCACATGACCTCCACCTGCTCTGACATTCCCCAGGCCCTGTCTCTGGATCGTTTCCCCTCTCCTGCTGTCTCTACTGGACAAACATCCGTACTCCACTCCTGCCAGGCCTTCCGGTCCTGTGAAGCTTCAGTTGCCACCGCCCACCCCAGGAAGGACCCTTGGAAAGGGAAGCCTTGCCCCTGGGGGGCTGTTCAGGGGTCTGTACCAGCTGGCCTACCCTCAGAATGCTGGGGTTGGGTGGTCTTGCCCCATTCTTCAGAAAAGGAAACCAAGTCTCAGAGAATGTCACACTTGGAGGCAAGACCCAGAACACCCACCTCTCAGGCAGAAGCAACCTAGGCCCACCTGAGGCCACACAGAAGTTATGGGCCTGACTGTGTCCTGCTGTGGGATAACAAGCCCCCTGCCTGGGCCTTGCCCCAGGGGACTGCACTAGTTTTGGGTGTCCCAGACAAATGCCACCCAGGTTTCTGGCAATCCTGGGGGGATGTGAGATACTATTTCGGGAGATCAGGGCTTCAGTGGTGAGACCCTGACCCTCCCCTGACATCTCAATCATACTATGGTCCCCGTTGTATAGATGAGAAAATGGAGGCTCACAGAGGAGTCACACTGGGGCTCAGGAGGACAGAGAGTCTCAAGGGTCTGGCTGGGAACCCCCTTCTGTCCCTGTGGCCCTGCAACCGGACACCTGGTGGGAATCAGACTCTCTGTCCCCAAGACAAAAATACCATCTGTAGCTGCTGTGGCTATACCTAATTATAGCTTGTCCCCAGGGGACAGAGGCCGCCAGGATCAGTCTAGTGGAGAGACTGGGGCTGGGTCCAAGGAGCCTTGACACCACCTCAGCCCCATGGGGGAGACTCTCAGTGTTCGCATATCCCCAAGGAGAGACTGAGGAGATGCAGTCCTTCTGAATTCACAAACATAAAATGGAAGGTTAAGGCTAAACACATGGGTACGAACTGAGCACTCCTTGCTCTCCCGGTGCTGACCCAAGGGCTGTGCATGTAAAAGTCATTTTATTTTCAGAGCAACTCTATAAAGTGGGGACTATTCTTCCCATTTTGTGGCTGGGGAAACCAAGGCACAGAGAGGTGTGCTCATTGCCTGAGGTCATTCAAGCCTAGGTTGGCAGCCTCCCCAGCCTCTCCCCATGGCTCCATCTCCTCTGCAGTCCCAGGTGCTACTCTGACATTAATGCTTTATCAATGGTTTTAATATTAATGTTTCATTAATAGATTCAACTTTAAATACTTTATAACCAGTTTTAACGGTAATGCATTATCAATAGCTTTTTGGATGGAGAAACTGAGCCACACAGCCAAGATTCAGCATTCACAACCTGGGCTGCCTGACCCTGGGAGATGACCCCAAGCTTCACCCAGGAAGGGGCAGAGGCCAAAGGAGGGGTTGACGTGACTTTGTCTCACCCTAACTTTGTCCCTGCATGCTATGTGACCTGAGGAGGTGCCCAGCAGCCTCTAATGTCCTTAACACTTCGGTGTCTCAATTTCCCCTATTTGAGCCTCTTCCCTGGGCAAGCACTTGTCTCCTCTGCCACCAGGTGGCCCCCGTGAGACAGGAGGTGGGTGCTGTTACACCCGTTTTATGGACAAGTATACCATAAGTCTGAAGCTTTGCACATTCTGTTCCTTCTGCTTGGCATACCCTTCCCTGCACTCCTCCCGGCTGACTTCTCTTTACCCTTCAGGCTAAGCTTAGATGTCACTTCTTCCGAGCAGTCCTTCCTCACCCCCTACCTCCAAAAGCTGGGTCAGAAGCCTCCTCTGGGCCCCACGGCACCCGGATCTCTCTCCATCACAGCACAGATCACTCTGTGTTGTCTCTAGCTGGTATGAGTCTGTCTGGAGAGGAGAGATGACTTGCCCAAGTCCGCCTGAAGAATCTAGTTATCTTTTTTTGCTTTTCTAAAAAAAAAAAAAAAAGTTTTGGCCACACTCCAGGACATGTGAGATCTTAGTTTCCTGACCACGTATCAAACCCACACCCCCTGCATCGGAAGCGCAGAGTCTTAACCACTGGACAACCAGGAAAGTCTCCCTTTGAAGAATCTAGATAGAGGAGGGTGGAGGCTGAGTCACAAGTGCAGATGGTCACATGGGTCAGATCTCACCCTCCTCTGCTCCAGATCCTCCTGTGGCTCCCCATTGCCCTCACTTCTGAATCCATACCTCCCTGGAGGCCTGTGTGGCCTCACTCCTGCCGGCCTCCCCAGCACACTCCTCTTGGCTCACTCCGCTTCGCTTCTGTTTCATCATTCCCTCCCCACTTGCTGTTTTTCAAAGCATCCAGGCTCATTCCTATCCCATGCCCTTGCCTGAAGGCTCTTCCCCTGCTAACTTTTTTTAAAAAATTTATTTGGCTGCACTGGGTCCTTAGTTGCGGTTCACGGGCTCCTTAGTTGTGGCATGCGAACTCTGAGTTGTGGCATGCATGTGGGATCTAGTTCCCTGACCAGGGATCGAACCCAGGCTCCCTGCACTGGGAGTGCGGAGTCTTAACCACTGCGCCACCAGGGAAGTCCCCCCTGCTAACTTTTTTGTCTTTCAGGTCACAGTTGAAGCATCACCCCCTGCAGGAAGCCCTCCGTGACCAGCCAAGTAAAATAAATATTCTCAGAGCACCCTCCTCTCATGGGTACAATTTCACATTTACTGTCCTGTTTATTTGATCTGTGTCTGCCTCACCTGCCAGCCCCTTGAGGGCAGGACCAGGTCTGCCTTGCTCCCAGTTGTGCCCTCAGTGCCCAGCACTCAGTAGGTGCTCAGTAAGTGTTTGTGAGATGAATAAGAGCCTCCCCTCCCACCCTCCAGCCACACTGATCTGTGTTCATGTCCTCATATATCTGATCCTCTTGAGTCTGACGCTTTGCACATTCTGTTCCTTCTGCTTGGCATACCCTTCCCTGCACTCCTCCCGGCTGACTTCTCTTTACCCTTCAGGCTAAGCTTAAATGTCTTCTTCTTCCGAGCAGTCCTTCCTCACCCCCAACCTCCAAAAGCTGGGTCAGAAGCCTCCTCTGGGCCCCACGGCACCCTGATCTCTCTCCATCACAGCACAGATCACTCTGTGTTGTCTCCAGCTGGTATGAGTCTGTCTCTACCTTTAGCCTATGAGCACCTGCTTGCCCTTGGGCTGTGGCCCCAGTACAGGGCCTGGCACATGGTAGCTGCTAAATAAATGCTTGCTGAACAAGATGCTCAGACCCTCCCAGACCCATGCGATCCACCTGGGGTACTGGGGAGGAGGGCCACAGCTGAGGACCGTGCTCTGGCACAGACCGTTCATGATAAAATGCAGAAATTATGGGTTTGTGTTTGCATCTCACTGATGACACAGGCTCAGGGAAGCACCACCGCTTGCTTGGCAGAGCACAGAACATTGGCCTTGAACCTAGCTTCCCGGAAGGCTGAGCCTCTCCCACCACATCAGCACGTATATGCATGGGCAGGACACACACACACACACACACTCACAGGAACACAACCCACCACTCCTGCCTTCCAGAGCCACGTGGTTCTCCCCCGAGATGGGCCCAAACCTAGTCTCTGTTTGTTCTTTCTTGAAGATGGAAAGTCATGAGTCACCGGGAGAGAGGGGAGGAGAAGCTGAGGGGTGGAGGGTGGAGGCAAGGGGCCTGCTGGGTCAGCTAGGAAAGCTCCAACCCTTCTGGGCTGTGGGGACCTTCTGCCCCAGACACCAGCCAGGGCTGCCGGAGGGCCAGGCTGGGGTGTTAGGCCAGGCTTGTTGATCAAGAAGTCTGTGGCCCGGGGAGGTCCAGGGACCAAGACAAGAGAAAAGTCCAGAGAGGAAAGCGACTCACCCAAGGTCACTCAGCCTGGCCTCAAACCCAGGGCTCTAGATCTGGCCTGATTTAGCTCCCCCTCCCATCCAAGGAGGGCCTGGGACTCCTGGATCCTGCTCTTTGGTGGCACTGAGGCCCCTCTGACCCCACTAAGGCCCCTGTTTTTCTGTGTTTCTATGTCTGTCTTTGTCTTATTCTGCCCCCCCCCTCAGTTTGTATGAAAAGGGAGCAGCCCCTCCCCCACCTCTACTCCCCTCTTCTCCACCTCATTCTTGTGTGGAAGAAACATCCTGTGCTCAGTCTTCCCAAGAGGCTTCCCTCTGACAGCAGGGGACACGTGAGTGTGTGCGTGTGTGTGTGTGGACACGCCACAGAGGAGGCTCCTCCCCCAGCACAGCAGACAGCCTGCCCTGGCCCTCTCATATACCCAACCCAAGCTCCCCTGAAATGCTTGCAGCGGCCACAAACCCACAAACACCCGAGGACACTCCAGGGTCTGGAGGGCCCTTGGACACCGAACTGGATCAGAGCGAGGACAGTCTCGCCCAGCCACACACACGGGCACCACAAGGGGAAACACCCAAGCACGTAGGTAACTGGTATACACACACCTGAACACATCCCCATCACCCACAGAGACACAGCCAGCTGTGGACACTCACACAACAGATAGGAGCACACACAGGGTCACAACTGCTCAGACTCACACGCATTCGGATGCAACGGCACTTGGGCACACCAGGTCACACAGACCCGTAAGCAATCATGGCACTGCCACCCCCCAGCTCCACCCTCCTGTAAAGCGCCAGCCTCAGCCAAGAGGCAGAGACCCCCGCCCCTGGAAAAGCAAAGACCCTCCCCTACTCCCGCCAGGCCCTGCGCGCCCCTCCCCCACTCCGCGGGAGGGGGCTGCCCCCGCCCACCTACCGCCTGTGGAAGGAGGAGGGCCAGGCGCGCAGCGACTTCTCGAGCGTCGGCCGCGGGCTCAGGTCCCGCTCCCTGCGGCCCACAGACTTGTCCGGGTCTGAGTGGAAGCGCCGCTGGATGAGGATGGGGTGCCGGGGCTGCCGCCACAGGTGCTTCGGAGCCCTGGCTATGCCTTGGCGGCTGCGAGTGCGGTTCAGCTCGCGGGATGCCTCTACCCCTTCTTGGACCCCTGGGGTCTCCATGCGACCGAGCGGGGGAGCAGGCTGAGAGCAGGGAGCGGGAGCGGTCCCCGGGAGCGAAGTGTCTGAGCCCGGGTCCGGCCAGAGCCGGGGGTGGAGAAGACAGAGAGGAGCTGTCCGCGCCGGAGGTGCTGAGGCGGGAGAAGGTAGACACAGGGCCTCAAGGTGGGGCTGACACCGAGGAGCTGTCCTTGTTGAGAGGGTGCTGAAGGATAGATAGCAGGGGAAGAACTTGGGGGTGAGGGTTGAAGACAGGATCTGGGTAGATCCCCGGCGCCAAGAATGGCCTGAAGTCCCCTCTGGTGCTGAAAGAAATAGGATCAAGACATGGACTTGGAGTGAAGACAGAAATTGTCCTCCCTGTTGCTGCTGAATGGAGAGCGGGAAAACAGGGGCTCTGGAGACCCCCAACACCAAGGCACTGCCCCGACTCCTGATGCCGAAAGGAAAGAAGGCAGTAGATTCAGGAGCTCCGGGTGGCTGAGACAGAGAGGAGCTGTCCGCAACCTGTCGGTTCTGAAAAGCAGGGCAGGAAGACAGACAGCGGTTCAGGAGAACCTTCAGACCAGGGTGCCGACTGCCCAGGAGGTGCTGAAAGCAGTGGTGGGTCCTCAACCCCCCCCCCCATGACTGTAGCAAAGACAAGTCTGGAAGCAGAGTCAAGGGCTCGGGTCTTCAGTGGTAGGCACAGATGGCAGCCTCTGCTGAGGAAGGTAGGCTTAGTGGTTCAGCCCCAGATGGGGTCTCTCTGGGACCTTAAAACGCCCATACATGCAGGGCAGGAATCCGGGACGTAAAGAGAGATGGGGGAGGGCTGTGGCAGGGCTCTCCAATACCTGGGATGGGCACACAGAAGCTGCCTCTGGTTGGGATTGCCAACAGTGGGGGTGGGTAGAGAGGGGCAGTCTTTTATAGCCACACTGACACCCAGATCCTCAGCAGAAATGGCAGGATCTCATTCGTCCTGTGACACCCTGGGCCCCACCTCCCAGTCACAATTCCTGCCCTCAAATCCCAGGCCTGCCCCTCCCTTCCACAGTTCTAGAAACTCAAGGCCCTGCCCACAAGGCATTCTAATCTCAGGGGTAATTTCCTGGGAAGTGGCAAAGGGAAGGCGAGAATATTTTCGATCATGGTTAACGGAAATAGACATGGACAAGAGCAGGGCTGAGAAGGTGGGTGTGGCTGGGGAAGGGAAGCATTTGCAGCCATTTGGGAGCAGAGAGCTCACAAGGACATCTCAAGGATATTTCCCATGAAGACTGTCTACCCTCTACCCCAGTTATGTCCCCAAGTTGGAGTAATGGAAAATGCTTGGGCCAGGGATTCAAGCAGACTGAGCTCCAGCCCCAGTACTACCACATTTTGCTGGGTGATGCGAAACAAACTGCTTCTCTCTGTCCATTACATATGGCTCAGCCCCCTACCCTCCAAAGCTGACAGTGGGAGACAGCTTGGTCCGGTGGTGGGAGATGTGGGCTCTGTCACTGGCTGGCTGTCACTTTCCCTCCACAACCCTGTTTTCTATTCCAGAAAATGGGGATAATGATGGTGTTCCCACCTCTTGGCGTTGTTGCAAGGATGAAAAGAAATGTCACATGTGAAGGGTCAATGACCAGGAGCTGCCCATACCAGTCCCCGCTCTCTCTCACCCCGTGCTGGTGTCCACCAATGCCTGATGTGTCTACTTCAAAAATAACCTACTTCTCTCTAGCCCATGGCTCCTGTCCTGGTCCAAGCACCACTTTCTCCTGCCCAGAACTGCCCAGGCCTCTTCGTTGGGCTCCAGCTATTTCCACTCCTGTTCCTGACACTTCTTCCTACAGCAGTCACAGGGAAGTTTTTTAAATGCCAATCTCACTCCCCTGAAAACCCACCCACGTCTCCCCATTACACCCCACGAAGTCTTGTGTGGTCAAGCCCCTGCCCACCTCCCCAGGCTCCCCTCCTACCCTCCAGCCACAGTGCACCCGATCTTCTTGAGTCCAAGACTTTGCACATTCTGTTTCTTCTAATTGGCACACACTTCCCTGTGCTCCTCCTGGCTGACTTCTCTTCGTCCTTTAGGCTGAGCCTAGATGTCACTTCTTCCAACCAGTCCTTCCCCCACCCCTCCACCCACCCCCCGCGCTGGGTCAGAAGCCTCCTCTGGGTTTCCATATTGCCCTGATCTCTCCAGCTAGTATGAGTCTATCTCCACCATCTCCCTGTGAACACCTACTTGCCCACGGCTGTGTTCCCAGTACAGAGCCTGGCTCACAGTAGGTGCTTAATAAATGCTTGCTGAACAAATTAAAGAAAGGTTCAGCTAGACAGAGTACTCTCCCTCTCCTGGGACAGGGCCTCTTGACCCCCCACATGCCTCCTCACCTGCCTGCGGCCAGGCTGTGGCTTTGCTCATTCCGTCCAGCCTCGATGTTGAACACCACACAGGCACTGGGCTCCACATCTCCAGTGGTCCCGAGACGGCTCGACAGTGGTGGCAGCAATGGGGTCCCTGAGAAGCACCTCTGGATGACACCACTGCCAAGGGGGTTCATGGGGGCCAAGTCAGAATCCGCCGACTCCCAGACTGACTGGGGAGAGAGTGACAAGATATGAGCCAGTTCCCAGGCATGGGGCCTCTCTGGGACCCTGGGGACCATGAGACTCTGAGACGCCCTCACCCAGATTCCTGGACTGACCCGGAGAGTTGTGTGTATCTCAGTCCTACTTATTCCCGGAGTGAATTTCCTTCTCTGAGCCGCAGTTTCCTCATCTATGAAATGGGGATGTGGATCTCAACTTTGCAGGATGTGAATAGCGCCTGGCCCACAGTAGGCTTTGCAAAAGTACTTATTTATCAATCAATTAATATTCATTGTTTATAACATTATATAATATATTGCTGTTTATTATAATATGCACTATAATTGCATTCTAGCATAGTATATTATTTATTAAAATATAAAAATAAGATATGCAATAAGTAAACAAGTGAATAATGGCAGTAGCAATAGGTAATCTTTCTTGTACACTCACTCCACATAGGTGGTGTTCTAAGGATCCCTCATGGGTTAGCTCACAAGAACACAGTGAGGCCATTTTATACAATTATCCTCATTGTACAAACAAGAAAAACCGAGGCTCAGAAGTTAAGTAACTTGCTCAGGGTTGCAGTTGGTAAGTAAATGGTGGAGATGGGATTCTGAATTCTGAGCTTTGGTGACTCATTTCTTGAAGGAAGGACTTAACAGGAAAAATTAAATGAGATAGTGTTTGCAAGCATGTGCTGGGTAAACGCTTGGGACATTTAAAAATCAAACAGAATCGGGATGAGTTGATGAGTCGGGAGTGTGCGCTCTCCAGCCCAACAGATCTGGATTCAATCCATGCCATGTGGTCTAGACCAAGAATGCCTCAGTTTCCCCATCTGTGAACCAGTGATGAAATCCAAACAGATTCCTTGGGATTGTGGATAAGAAAAGGATTCGGCCGGCATGCGCCAGTCGTAGGCTGGGAGCTGTCCGCAGTGCTGACCCCAGGAAGTGGCACCAAAACTGGAACCCACAGCCATGGGGGTAGGAATGGGAGTCAAAGGAACAAACATGGGAGAGGCAGAGCTCAGAGCCAGCCTCTCCTGCTCTGCCCCTGCACCGCACAAGTGAGTCTGTCTCCACCATCAGACTCAATATTCAGATGGGGAAACTGAGGCCCAAGACCACAAGGCTAATCAGGGAAGAGCCAGGGTAGGGGGGTGGGGAAGAGGATGAGAGAAGGGGACAGCAGTTGAACCTCTACTATGTTTATTGCCTTCCTTATGAGGTGGCTCTTCTTATTCCCATATCACAGAGGTGGATGTTAAAGCTCAGAGAGGAGATGACTTACTGAGGGTCACACAGCTGGGGGCGGCTCATGTTCCCCCTCTCCCTTCAAATCTTTGCACGAATCTGCTCCTCCTGGGACCTAGGATACCTGACTGTTCCCTGACACACACACACCATTCGAGCACTACCGTCACCACCCTCTCCCAAGGGCGCCTGAATTCTAACGCGAAAATCGAAGTGTTCCATCCTAGGCCTCCCCAGGGAGGATTCCTGGCAGCCGGGAGGATGCGCAGGGAAAGCTGAGGGTGGGGTATATGGAGACAGTGGGCCCCTCCCAGAACAGGAGGCTCACTGAGATGTCAGCTGTCTGTTTTCTTCTTGAGGAAACTGAGTTCCAGATGGGAAAACCACTTGCCCACATGTATATTCATTCATTTATTCATTCAGTACAAAAAGATAATTCGTATGGTGCTAGAAAGAAAATTAAACTATGTTAGGGCCTGGAGAGTGATTGGGGGAGGGGCCCGTAATATTGCTCAGGTGTAGTTAGGGGCCCTTCTGAGGAGACGACTTTGAGCTGAGACTGGAAAGAGGAGAAGGAGCTGGCCAGGAGAGAACTAGGAAAAAGCATACCTGGCAGAGGGAACAGAATGTGCAAAGGCCCCGAAGTGGGAACAAGCTGGTGTGGTTTGATGAGCAGCGAGCGGATGCCGGAGTGGAGTGCGGGGAGGTGGGTTGGTGGGGAATTGATGTGGGGCCTCAGGGGTGGTTCTGGGAGTGGATTGAGAGCTTTCAAGAGATGCCACTTGTGGGACTTCCCTGGTGGCGCAGTGGTTAAGAATCCGCCTGTCAATGCAGGGGACACGGGTTCGAGCACTGGTCCCGGAAGATCCCACATGCCGCGGAGCGACTAAGCCCACGCGCCACATTAGCCTGCACTCTAGAGCCTGAGAGCCACTACTACTGAGCCCATGTGCCACAACTACTGAAGCCCACGCGCCTAGAGCCCGTGCTCAACAAGAGAACAAGAGAAGCCACCGCAGTGAGAAGCCCGCGCATCATAACGAAGAGTAGCCCCCAGTCACCGCAACTAGAGACAGCCCGCACGCAGCAACGAAGACCCAATGCAACCAAAAACAAGTAAGTAAATAAACACCGATGAGTTTTGTTTTGGTTTTTTTTTATATAAATTTATTTTTTGGCTGTGTTGGGTCTTCATTGCTGCACGTGGGCTTTCTCTAGTTGCAGCGAGCTGGGGCTACTGTTCTTTTTTTTGCGATACGCGGGCCTCTCACTGTTGTGGCCTCTCCCGTTGCGGAGCACAGGCTCCGGACGCGCAGGCTCAGCGGCTATGGCTCACGTACCCAGCCGCTCCGCGGCATGTGGGATCTTCCCGGACCGGGGCACGAACCTGTGTCCCCTGCATCGGCAGGCAGACTCTCAACCACTGTGCCACCAGGGAAGCCCTGGGGGTACTCTTCATTGCGGTGAGTGGGCTTCCCATTGCGGTGGCTTCTCTTACTGCAGAGCAGGGGCTCTAGGCGCGTGGGCTTCAGTAGTTGTGGCACATGGGCTCGGTAGTTGTGGCTTGCAGGCTCTAGAGCGCAGGCTCAGTAGTTGTTGCGCACGGGCTTAGTTGCTCCGCGGCATGTGGGATCTTCCCAGACCAGGGCTCGAACCCGTGTGCCCTGCATTGGCAGGCGGATTCTTTTTTTAAATTTATTTATTTATTTTTGCTGTGTTGGGTCTTCGTTTCTGTGCGTGGGCTTTCTCTGGTTGCGGTGAGCGGGGGCCACTCTTCATCGCGGTGCGCGGGCCTCTCACTGTCGCGAACTTCTCTTGTTGCGGAGCACAGGCTCCAGACGCGCAGGCTCAGTAGCCGTGGTGCACGGGCTTAGTTGCTCCGCGGCATGTGGGATCTTCCCAGACCAGGGCTCGAACCCGCGTCCCCTGCATTGGCAGGCAGATTCTCAACCACTGCACCACCAGGGAAGCCCGGCAGGCGGATTCTTAACCACTGAGCCACCAGTGGTTTAAAAAAAAAAAAAAGGGCTTCCCTGGTGGCGCAGTGGTTGGGAGTCCGCTTGCCGATGCAGGGGACATGGATTCGTGCCCCGGTCTGGGAGGATCCCACGTGCCGCGGAGCGGCTGGGCGTGTGAGCCATGGCCGCTGAGCCTGCCCCTCCGGAGCCTGTGCTCCACAACGGGAGAGGCCAGAACGGTGAGAGGCCCGTGTACCGCAAATAATAATAATAATAATAAAATTAAATTAAAAAAAAAAGAGATTCCACTTGCTTTATGATTTTAAGAAGCCTCCTGTGTCTGCATCAGGGACCATTGGGGGAGGATAGAGGCTGGGGCAGCATCTGGGAGGGACATGGGCCAAGGTGGGGCCCATGAGTGGATGCGGGACATGTTTTGGTGGCTGAGAGATGGGCCATGGCCATAGGGTGTTCAAAAGGATTCAAGGGTAACCCGTGATTATGATGGGTGACTTGTCACACAGTTCTCTGGATGGGTGGGGCCCCCATGGCCTAGATGGGGAAGATTTGGGAGGAAGCACCACGATCTGGTGAATTCAGGTTCCACGTGGCCCCCAGGGGGAGCCAGAGGAGGCAGCTTGTTGTTTGGGTCTGGGCTTGTGGGGGGCCTGGCTGGTTTTGGGGTGAAACAGACAAGACAGGTCCTGAGGGGAGCAGTCGACAGCAGCTGCAGGGGCTTGGGTGGTGGATTCTTCAGCAAGCCCCGACTCCCAGGATCTAGCCCAGCTGCTCCCCTCCGGGGTAGTGTAAGGTAAGGATGGGGGCTCTCAGAGCTGCAGGTGGGGAGCAGAGGGTTCTCCGGACCTCTCAGCTGCAGCGTTCATCAACCTGCCACTCCAGACTAATTGCTTCCCTCCCTGAGAGTCTGGCGGGATGGGTGGGCAAGGCATTGCGGGGAGGCTGAGAAGCTGTCTTTTGATTTGTCCATCTCTCCTGTCTCTGAGATCCTGATATGAGCTAGCTCTGGCTGCGACCCCAACTCCTGCCTCTAAGACAAACCCTAAATCTGTCCCTTGACTGATCCTAACCCTCCCGTGGCCTCCAGCACCCCTAGATCACAATCCACACCCCTCACCGCAGCCCCCAAGTCCCCACGTGCCCTAGTCCCTGCCCTCCATCTCCTCTCCCCTTCCTCTTCTCCCCTCACTCAACCTGCCTCAGCCTCACCAACCTTGTCGTAGCTGCTCCTTAAACCTGCCTCAGGGCCTTTGCACAGGCTGTGCCTTCTGTAGGAAATTCCTTTCCCCCAGCTCTCCCCATGGCTGGCTGCTTGTTTTCATCCATTCTTCAGCTCAAAAGTTACCTCCTCAGAGAAGCCCTCCCTACCCAGCCTAGGCAGCCTCACTCACATTCACCCACCTCCAGAGGTTATCCTTTTTCTTGGTTTAATTTCTTTCTGCCCAGCCTGTGAGCCTCCATGTTCCCAGGCCCAGCACAGTAGGCACTCCACGTGCAAGTGGAATGACGGATGCTGTAAACTGAGTGTTTGGAGGAGCATAATATGGTCCCCACTTTGCAGAGGAGGAAGGTGCGACTTGGAGAGGGAGCCAGCTGCCTGATCGCACACCACATTAAACAGGGGGGGCCAGGGATTGTCCTGGGCGGTTGGAACAGTTGGGGGCTCACCTCAATGGCAGGGGTTCAGAGCACAGACAAGGGTCCCAAAGACTCAGGTTCAAATCTTGCTCAACCATTCACCTTAAGGGAGAGGTAGCCTCTCTGGGCCTCAGTTTCCTCATCTGTAAACTGGGACTACCCTTATCTTTCTCCTCCTCCCACAGACAGCTGGGGCGTGGCTAAATGAGTTAAAAAGCGTGTGGGACCTTGCCTGTTGCCGAGGCCCACCTCATCCTGACTTCTCTCCAGCCACAGAACGTTAGCCCCCACCTTTTTTTACACAAGCGTATAGAGTCCCAGAGAAGTTACCAGCCACTCAGGCATCAGCCTGGGATTCAGATCCAGCTCCTGCCCAGTTCCCCACTCACTACTACTGTCATTTTCTCCTGCCTCAGTTTCCCTGCCCCGAATGTCTGGCCTCACACCCTCCCCACCCTGGACTGAGGGCAGCCAGGCCTCCTTTCCTTGGGCAATCAAAAACCTTGCATCCATTCGCAAAGGGTCCCTAGTGCCCTCCCTCCCCCATGCCCCCCCCACCCAGGTCCCCTGCTCCCAAAAGCAATGGCTGCAGCCCGGGGCTGGATACTTGGATCGAGTCTTAGTGGCCTTTATGGGCCTCAGTTCCCCCATCTGTAAGTGGGTTTCCAGGCAGCTCTGGATGTTTCCAAGTCCTGGGACGCCCCCTCCCCCGTGGCCTGGACAAGGGTACCCCACTTCAGTGACAGCCCTCTCCCCACTGCTCACCTCGTTTAGCGGGAAGGAGAGTGCTGTTCTGCTGCGTCTCATGGACCTGGGGAGATGGACGTGAGACCTCTGGGCTCTGAGAGCCCCGCTATACTCCTGTGAGAGGCCCCCCCAGACAGGGAGCCCACCCCCATACCCTGCATCCGCTCTTGGAGCCCACAGATACTCAATCAAGGTAACCTGGGCCAGACCACAGGCACCAGTGTGGGGCAACCACCCGGCCCTCTGCAGGGGCTTCCGTCTAAGGGCAGTGGGCTCGGTGCCCAGACATACTCCCCAAGCCCCCTCCCAACTCCCTGCCCAAGTCAGCAGCTTTGGAGCCTCAGGAACCTCAGGAGGAAGTCCCCTGGCCCCATGGGAGATCCATTTAGCTCCCAGCCAAGCTCTGGAGGGTGCAGGGACCCCAGCCCACTACTTGAGAACCCCCCCAAACTCACACCAGCTCTGCGAGGCCTGGGTAGGCCTGACGCTCACTGCCACCACTGAGTCCTGCCTGAGTCCTGTGACCTCGCAGGCAGCGGGGGAGGGGAGGACTTAGCCTGCCCAAGCGGCGGTCCAGGGTCCCCGCCCAAGTGGAGCCCCTTAACTGTCTGAGCGCCAGGCCTGAGCAGGATACACCCACATACTACCCTCAGGACCCAGCCAGGAGGTGGGGGGCAGAGCGACTGGCAGGGTGTGAGGGTGTCACCAAGAAGGTGTGAGAGAGAGTGGCCAGGAGCGAGTGACCACGTGTGTTTGCGGGGGGTGGGGCGGGGGGGGTGGAGTGGGGGGGGGCGGGCCCAGAGTGGGCAGGGGTTAAGTTGAATTGTTCTAGTGTTTGCTTATGAGAGAGGGAGGGAGCCAGAGAGAGAAGAGGAGAGACGGGGAGAGAGATGGAGAGAGACAGAAAGATGGAGACAGAGACAGAGACAGAGAAGCAGAGAGACAGAGAGGCAGAGAGAGATGCAGTTTTGAGGTCAGAAGAGGAGGATTTTACCAGCTTGGGGTCTGGGACATGGGCTTCACAGCCAGAGCCCATGAGGTATGTCTTCGGGAGTTTGAAGATGGCCTTCAGGAGGTCCCTGGAGGCTCCGGGAAAGTTGCCCACCGTGCTCTGCTGCCCAGGCAGATTGATGACCCTCTCTGGTCCTCTGGTCAACACTCTCTACAGACAGTGGGGGCTGGAGCTGCAGCAGGAACCTGGGGCCCCCAGGAGGGGTTGTGGTGTGAGGAGGACTGTGGCCAGAGGAAAAGGGTTCATGTGACATTGCCACTTCCCAAGCTGCCATGAGTTAATGTTTCACCAGACCTGCTGCCTGCCTGGGAGGCCCTGCTGTCCCCTCTGCCCCCAAGAATCATCAGCGCATGACCCTCCCCTGGACGGGCTTCACCTCGATGTGCTGGGTAACTTTGACCCCCAGCCTCTCTGACCACCCATCTCACTGTGGGTTAAACTCAGCCTTGAGGGGGCAGCTCCAGGCCTGAGTTATGGCCAAGGCACATGGTCGAGACCCAGCCTGCAGCCTCGGTGTCCCAATCTGCTAGAGAAGCCTGGCAAGTCCCTGGGGGTGGAGTGGGTAGAAGGAAGAACCCACAGACCCACCAGGGTCCCCAGTCCCAGGCCTGCCCCTCCCCAAACTCAGTTTTCCATCCTGTACAATGGGAGGGAAGAGAGTGGACGTCCATGCTCAGACCCTGGGAAACAGAACTGAAACAATGGGAGTCGAGGAGGGGAGGGCATTTTTGACTCCCTGTTCTCTGCATGCTTCTGGCCCTTTCCAGTGTCTAAGTGTTTGCACAGGCTGTCCCTGCCTCCTGGTTACCCCTGCTGATCTGCCCTCCTAAAGACTTGAAAGAAGACCGGTCGGATTCTGGAACTTGCTGGCTGGAGACTCCCCCATGGTGTTCTGGCTAAAACTCACACTTCTTCCCATAGCCCACCTGGTGCCCCACAGATCCCTCCCTCACCCAGCTCTGACCCTGCTCACCTCTTTGTTGTTTCCCAAACACCCTTAGTTTTTCCTATCACAGGGCCTTTGTACTTGCCATGCCTGCTTCCTGGGACACCTTCCCTGGTTTCCCCCAGGGTGGCTCCTTCACCCTTTCAGGTCTTGGCACAAATATCACCTTCCAGGGACTTCCCTGGGCAGTCCAGGGGTTAGGACTCTGTGTTCTCACTGCCGAAGGCCCAGGTTCAATCCCTGGTCAGGGAACTAAGATCCCACAAGCCACGTGGTGCACCTTCCAGAGAGACCTCCCTACCCTCTCTGCAAACCTGGACACATGGGACCCTGGGATCCAGCCACAACCCCAATCTGTGACTTTCTGGCCCTCAGCTATCTGAAATTATGTCACTTGATCCCCTGGCTGTCGTCAGTCTTTCCCCTTGAGACTGTTGGCTACGTAAGGGTGGAGAAATGGTCCCCACTGTGACCCCAGCACATAGTACGCACTCAAGAATGTTTGTCAAATGAATCCATGATTCAGGATGCCTCAGAGGAACAGCAGGGGCTTTATTCCGACAAGCCTTGCCCCTCTCCAGACACCCCAGCCCCATCCAAGCCCCCCATCCCAGCCTCTTGAGGATCACTCCAGTGTGTGATAGGCAGAGGATGACCTTCAGCTCACAAGCCCCTGAAGGAAGAACACACACAAGAGGTTGTTCAGGCACCAGTGGGCTTTGCAGCAGGGGCCTGCCCTGCTTGGGAGGGCAATCCCCCCAGCCTAGCCTCCCCCCAACCCCATGGATACCTCATCCAGCTTCTGGAACTCAGACACACCTTTGTGGCAGCACCTCACGGCCATTATCACACATCAGATGAGCAAAACACACACCAGCAGACACACGGCCACCACCACACCTTGATTCCTGTGCAACTCGGGGGCTCCAGTGTCACCTGGAGGGGAGCTCTGAATCAGCCCTAGACCCCATCCCTTCTAAGGCTGAGACACCCACCAGGGCCCAGTGCCTTTTAAGTCCCCTCTCAGGAAGCTGTGCTTAATTCCCTCTCCGGTCTCTGCTGTAACCATTTTTTCAAGCACATTTTTATTCTTTTACTTTTGTTTTTCTTTTCCTTTCTTTTCTTTTTTCTTTTTCTTTTTACAAGCAATCAATTTTGTTCACTGTGTTTCCACAGCCATTGTTGGCCACTTCTGGGAGTTCTTGCAAAGTGAAAAAAATAATCCAACCTAGAACTCTGTTCCCAAATGCAGCGACTTTCTGAGGCTACGTGCCAAATTCGACACTTCGTGAAGATGGTTTATATCCTGTGACTTTAAGCAAAATGTTATTACGCTTCGTGTTTGCATTCTTCTTTGCATGTTTTGGAGACAATGTATTATTTTGAATGACAGATTTTTCTAGACCCTCTGAAAATGCTTGGCCTCTATTGGATCCCTGGGGCCCTGTATGATCACACCCTGCAACTTCCTCACCCTCACTGCTCCCCACTAGTACCCCCACTTGCCCCATTCCAGCCATCTCACTCTTCTTCAGATGCACCAGGCGCAATCCTACCTCAGGGCCTTTGCACTTGCTGTGCTCACTGCCTGGGCTGTTCTCTCCCTAGCTACCTGCGTGGTTCCCTCCTTTGCCTCCTTCAAACCAAGATCTTGGCTGAATAGTCTTTAAAAATTTCAAAACCTTTGCACTCACGTTCCAACCCCTTATCCTGCTCTACTTTGTTCTTTTATAAACAAATATGTAATTTACTTATAACCTGTCTCCCAACATAACTGTGTCTCACAGGACCCGACACAGGATAGGGGCTTAATAAAACGTGCTTGGAATGAAGAAGGTCTGAAGAGGTTTAGGTGGTGCTGGGGTGGGAGAAGAGGTCCTTCCCAGCATATTCTTAGGACTGTGTCTCCCCCTGGTGGCCAATCTCAGAACTGCACCCTGGTATCCGCAACCATTCCCCCATCTGCCCAAATGTCCCAATACTCACCAAGGTCAGAGGCCACGGATGTCCCGTCAGTGGTGGCCGAGGACACGGAGGAAGGCACCGTGCTGGGATTGGGGTGAGTGGGGCTCCGATGCAGGGTGGTCAAGGAGATGGAACTCAGGGGGCTAGAGTGGGAGGTGACGGTGTGCTCTGAACTGGGAGAGCCGGAGCTGCAGTGGGTGACTGTCTCTCTGCTTGTGAGGAGATGGGCTGCATGGTGGAGGTTGCCCCTGAATTTGAGGGGGTTATGGAACCTGCCTCTGAACTAGGGGTGCTAGGGTGAGGGGGTGGAGCCTGTCTCTGGGCTCTCTTGGCTGTTGTGGTTTTCCACTGAAGTAGGGGACGGGTGGCTGGAGGGAGAAGTCAGAGATTAGGAAGTCAAGTTCTCCATCTCTGAGATTGTAACACCTGAAAAGAAAACACCATTGGGGCGCAGGGAGAAGATGATTAGGAACAAGGGCTTGTGACCCTGGCCCAGACTCCCCTCTGGATGCCTCTTTCCCTATTATGTCAGATAGACGACACCCACCACTTAGGGAGACTTGGAGGATTTAGTGCACCACGTGAGTGCTTAGTGGGAAACTGAGGTGCCCTTGTCTGAATTTCCTCATCTGAACTCCCACAGCCAGGGTTCCAGTTCAGGGTGGACCCTCCCTGCCCCTTACTCTTGCTTCAGGGGTCTAGAAACCTCTGGATACGGGGAATGGCTGCAACCCATGCTGAGCAGCTCTTTTAAAACTTCTGGGACTCAGATTCCTTGTCTGTAAAATGGACATCACAGGAAGTCAGGGTCTCTGAGAGCTCACGCAGGTCTGGTACAAGGTGATGTTTGACGGCAGAGATCCACCTGTGAGCTCCCGAGGATCAGCCCTAATCTGCTTCCCCAGGTACCTGGAAAGTCCCCATGGCTAAACTCAGAGTTTTATTGGGGGCACAGAGGCCTGGGCTCTAAGACTCTGGAACCCCCACTACCTTGCTCCAGGTGCTCCCTAGCTTCTACCCCATCCTAGACACGGAGCCCAGAGGCCAGGCTGAGGGTAGGTAAAGATTTCATGGGCTGCCCCCCCCCCCCACAATTACTTCCTTCCCAGTTCCAGGCTGCTGGGCACCTGAACTGCTTGCAAGTTCATTCATCAGCCACTCCCTGCCCCACCCCATCCACTCTGCCCTGGACCAATCTTTGTGCTTCCTCCCCTGCCTCACCCCAAGCAGGAGAAATGCAGAAGTAATATCTGGCACTGGCCCCAGGAGGGGGCAGGGTCCACATGCAGACCCTGTTTCTCTGTCCAGTTTCCCAGGCCCCACGGGGATGACAGATGAGTCTAGAAGAGGCATGGTGCGCTGGCCTGACTTCATCCCCATTTTACTGGTGGGGAACTGAGGCTCAGAATGGTAGAGAGTCTGGCCCCAGGTGACTGGAAAGTGGGAAGAAGGCCCCTCAAAGACCTCCAAGGAGTCAAGGACTAAGAGTTCAGCCTCCCCAAAATGCCTCCCACCATTATTTGAGGAAGAATACAGATGAGAAGAGTTATCTGCTGAAATGAAGATGACTCAGGGGCCACAGTGGACCCCAAGCCAAGCTAGACCTCTGAGGAGTTGAACTTCTAAAGCAAACTGAGGGAAACTAGTGGGCCTGCAAGGAGGAGGTTGTTGAGGACATAAACTCTACTGAGTGCCTGGCACAGAGCAGACACTCATGAGCGGCTGGAGAGTTGACCAGAAGGTAAAATGGGGCTGTTTCTATGCACTGTGCCAGGA